>NW_027223344.1:4319692-4735954 GCF_030449975.1 Polyergus mexicanus
CACACTCACACACACAGTCACACACACTCACACACACTCACACTCACACACACTCACACACACTCACACACACTCACACACTCACACACACTCACACACACTCACACACACTCACACACACTCACACACACTCACACACTCACACACACTCACGCACACTCACCCACACTCACACTCACACACACTCACACACACTCACACACACTCACGCACACTCACGCACACTCACGCACACTCACACACACACACACACTCACACACTCACACACACTCACGCACACTCACGCACACTCACGCACACTCACGCACACTCACGCACACTCACGCACACTCACCCACACTCACCCACACTCACACACTCACACACACTCACACACTCACACACACTCACACACTCACGCACACTCACGCACACACTCACACACTCACACACACTCACGCACACTCACGCACACTCACGCACACTCACGCACACTCACGCACACTCACGCACACTCACCCACACTCACCCACACTCACACACTCACACACACTCACACACTCACACACACTCACACACTCACGCACACTCACGCACACTCACGCACACTCACACACACTCACACACACTCACACACACTCACACACACACACTCACACACACTCACACACACACACTCACACACATTCACACACTCACACACACTCACACACACTCACACACACTCACACACACTCACACTTACTTTACTCACTCACACACACACTCACGCACACTCACGCACACTCACGCACACTCACACACACGCACACTCACACACACACACTCACACACTCACACACACTCACTCACGCACACTCACGCACACTCATACACACTCACACTTGCTCATACACTCACTAACACACACTCACACTCACTCACACTTGCTTACACACTTGCTCACACTCACTCACACTTACTCACACTCACTCACACTCACTCACACTTGCTCACACACTCGCTAACACTCACTCACACTCACTCACACATTCACTCACACTCACTCACACACTCACTTACACTCACCCACGCTTACTCAGTCTCACTCACACTCACTCACACTTGCTCACACTTACTCACACTCACTCACACTCACTCACTCACACTCACTCACTCACACTCACTCACACTCACTCGGACACACTCACACTCACTCACACTAACTCACACTTGCTCACACACTCGCTCAGGCACTCGCTCACACTCACTCACTCGAACACTCACTCACACACTCACTCACGCTCACTCACACTCACTCACACTTACTCACACACTCGCTAACACTCACTCACACTCACTCACACTGACTCACACACTCGCTCACACACTCGCTAACACTCACTCACACTCACTCACACTCACTCACACACTCGCTCACACACTCGCTAACACTCACTCGCTAACACTCACTCACGCTCACTCACACTTGCTCACACACTCGCTCACACACATGTACATAATTTACATACAAAAAAAAAGGAAAGGAAAGGGTCGAGAAGATAAGCTTTATCAATCTGTAGAAATCGTGAGTTGATCATTACTGATAGATCATATGTAATCAGTGATGTCAGTTTTGTGACGCTGTGGCAGCGTCTCGATACTCGAAACTGGCATCGCTAAAGCGGGGTGCACACACTTTTGCATAAGCGCGTAATCGTAAGCATAAGGAATTTGATTGGTCAATTTCTTTATGCGTAAGAAAATTGACCGATCCAATTCCTTATGCTTATAATCTGCGCTTATGCGAAAGTGTGTACTCCCCGCTTAAGGCCAGTTCTACGATAAGTCGTATGTCGTTAATCGTATGGAAATTGACCAATCGCAGTCGATAATTCAAAATGGTCTGCGATTGGTCAATTTGCTTACGGCTAACTACGTACGATTTATTGTAGAACCGGCCTAATGGAACTTCGATTAAGGTTACGGCCGAGAAGACGCTAGAGTTGCTTCGAAGAATTGCGTTTATCAATCAGAATAATGAAATCTTTACTCTTTGTGTCGTGATTGGTCGATCAACGCTTCGAAGCATTTCTAGTGACTTCTCGACCGCAGCTTAAGGCCGATATTACATTTGTCATACGACAAACTTTTTAAGCATACTGATTGGCTGCAAAATAGATACTTTCTCGAGTCTCTGAAAAAATTAGCTAATCAATACGCTTAAAAAGTTTGTCGTACGACAAATGTAATATTAGCCTTAGGGCTCGTTCCCACTGAGCGCGTCTCGCGTCGCGTCACGACGCGACGCGACGGCAGTTCGAGACATGGCGTTTTTTGTTATTCACACTGAACGCGTCGCGGCAAATCAACGCATGCGCAGAATGTACTAGTTCGCCAGGTTATTGGTTGCAATAAATGTGAACATAACCTTTAAATTAAAATATAGTACAAATCTGATTATCTGTTTTCTGTAAAACAGTATATATGACCTAAAACAGTGTATTAAATATCGGAGACATACGATTGAAACAGAGTGAGTATAGTATGTATGTATGAAATTATGTTATTATCAAAATTTTTAAAGTTACTTTTTCTCCATTACTAATTATATCACAGCAAGTCAATCTGTGGTTTATTTTTATTTTTATGTCATTTGTTGGGTTTGTATTTGTAGAATTATGGAAGCCCACAGTGAATGAGAATCCGAAAAACAATTATTTTCTATGCCAAGCACTATGCTGTTGCATATCATTATCATATCACTTACAAATGTCAGTTCTGTGTCGGTGGACATGGTGACCAACAATGGCAAACGCGAGAATGTCGAGCAACCAAACGAACCAAATCGACGCGTCGCGCAAGAAGGTCGCGTCGGAGATGATGCAATAAAACAGACGTTCTGATTGGCTATCTTGTAACGCGACGCATGACGCGACGCGAGACGCGCTCAGTGGGAACGAGCCCTTAGCGCAGTATCATGACGTCTCCTAGCACATGATACTGTACGTGACTGTACTGACACATAATATTGTACGTTGTCATATGTTATATACACGTGATTGTAATCACCATCGTTATATCGTAAAAAAAAAAGGAAGCCCGCTAATAACATTTAACACTGAACAGTAACAGGCATCAAACGGCTAGCTTCGATAATTTTTTTTTTTTTTTTTTTTTTTTCCTGCCAGATTAACATATATCTTATCCCTTCTATAATATTTATACTTTGCGGTTCATGATCTTTGCCGCGCGATTTATAAGATTTTATTCTGTGGATTTTATCGTAATATATATATTCTACGTGATTATCTCGTCCAACGAACAGAAATCTAAAAAAAAAAAAAAAAAAAAGGAATAATAATACAAGTTTTTTTTTTTTTTTATATCATTAGAACATGGCTGATACCGATCACACGGATATGTTGCCCACCGATACCACGCGATTGATGACCGATTCCGGCTTCAGCGAATTGCTGAGGTCAATGGAACAGATATCCGCAACCGCCGAAGAAAAGGATGATATGCCGCATGTCGACAGAAATCTCCAGCAGATATTAGAGGCTTCTAACGAGCTGTGATCCAAAAGAAAGTCTTCATTATCTCTTTTTATTCAGGTAGTGGTACATTCTTAGTTGTTTATTATGTTAAATAAGTTAGATTTTAAGTTTGTCATTATAATAATACTTTTCTTTTTTAGATGTATGAAGGACCCGTACGATCGCAACATGTTCGCCGCGTCTGCCGCGGAAACGGTAGTGGATGCATCTCCTGCAAATCGCATTTTGTTAGTGGGGAAACTTGATAAAGATCGAAGAATTCCGGGTATCTTGGATCAATTTCAAATTAATACAGACGACGTAATAAATATTTGCGCCGAAACATTGTACAGAAAAGGTCTATTGGAAGATGTAGTCATGATTTAGCTAGAAATCGTGAAAAGGTTCTGAGTTTGATGCGCACGCTCTTAACACAAGTTGTCGGTCAAAAAGGATTGCCCAGTTCTCTCAGGTCTCACGATTACAAACCACAGCTATGGACATTGGTACAAGGTAAATTCACACATCTGTGACATAATAGATGGTTAACACATTTTTAAATTTAAATTTGTTATTTGTATTGTAAATCTTTTCAGATATAAAGACATCGTAATCCAAGCACCCTCGGAAGTAATGTTTTCATTCTATACTTTAAAAGATCTTATGGTTTTCTTTGATCAATTCCACAATGAGCAGTATCAAAGTGCACTTAGAGTAAGTAATTCTTTAATAGAAAGCAAGAATAAATATGTTATTTAGTATACTTTATAGTTAAAACAAGATTTTTATAATGTGATATATTTTTTCTTTAGACAATTGCAGATTCGAAGATGTTGCCTCTTCATGTGAAGGAAGTCGATGAGAGAGTGAATGCTTTACGTCGTGTGTCGCCAGAAGTGGCTGGCACATTGGCCGATGTTCTTCTAGCTACCATGACGATACTGTATCGCCAGTATCAGAAATTGCGATCAGTAGAACCGGGAGATGAAATCGCGAGGGATCAGCAGCTATACGATCTCAGAGAACAAGGGTGCGAGGGTTAACCAGTTTTGCGGGAACCTTGCCATATCGTATACCAAACGAGACCAACAGCAAACTTGTACAAATGGAAATTCTTATGCATTAAAAGTGATAGTATACTATTAAGTGCTCCTTTGAATGTAATTCGAAAAGCTTCATCCTTTGTCTAAATTTTTAAAAAAGTTCTGCATATATTTCTTAGTCAACATATTATTTAGAAAATTCGAGCTTTTTGTTATATTTTAATCAAAAAAATTTATCAGTTTTTGTTTTTTAGTTTCAAGTACAATAAAATACAATTACACATATTTTTAAAATATGCGTTACGATTGTTGACAAACATAGAGAGGAAAATTTAATACTTCTAAAAAAAAATATAATTATATAATATTATACCTAGGTTGCTACTTTATACTTAATATAGATTATGCTAAAAGAGTCTACCAAATGCAAAAAAAAAAAGGCTAAGTAGGATATTTAAATTATTTTTGTACTTTTATTTGTAAAAAAAAATACATGACATGATAAAGATTTTTGCAGATACAAACATTAATAAATACTGAACAATACGCATATTTATTTATTAATGTTTGACTCATATGTCATATTTTACATTGCTTTTTCTAATAAGTTCTATTTTTTTATCTTGAAAAGCATCTTTTTTTTAATACTAAAATCATGTGTATTATCTTGGTGATTTACCCGCAATCTTCTGCATTATAGAATTTTAAAGATGTAACAGCTATTCCACAGCTGAGATCTTCAACTTTACCTTCTTTTACCTATAAAGAACGTTTTATTACACACAGATAAAAAAAAAAAGAAAAAGATTTTAAGTTATTTTACATACTGCTCTATAATCAAGAAACATTTCCTTAAATGCCAAAAAATCTGTTATCGTTGACAATACTTCAAAGACTTCACCTTCCAATTCTGCCTGTTTCTCACTGAATTTTATCATATACAAACATACAAAAATAAAAAATTTATTAGATAAAAGTTAATGGATTTCTATTATGAGAAACTGCATATTATATAATTACTTTAATTGATGTAAAAGAATATCTATTGTGAATTGTGGCATGACTTTTTTAAGATAATCCTCAATGTATATCTCTACAGTTTTATTCTGAAACATATGTTAAATGATATTTCAGAGAATATATTGTAGCAGTTTGAAGAATTTCAAGCTTTTACACGAAACTCACATATTCATTAAATATATCGGTATAAATTAATTTGTTGTCTTCCACTGGTTCAAAAATATTCCAGTATTTTTCTAAAAATCTTTGCTGAAGAGCTTGAAAGTCTTCCTCTGAAAGGCCAATACATCATCAAATATATATACAATTTTAACGATTAACAATTGTTCATGTACGTACGAATAATTTTGTACCTAACAACAAATCTTCGATATGTCCGATTACTTCGTCGAACGAACAGTGATGCTCTCCGTTTTTCTCATCTTTTGGACTCGACAAACTCGATTCATCTATTTGAAAAATTTATTTCGACATGTATAATGAAATAATTGTTACAGTATTTCTCTCGCGAACAATATATATTATACTTGTCACGATATAAGATTTCACGAAATTGAGAAAATGTAATTTATACGCGAACACAAACCCATGTTGTTTTCTTCTATTCTTGTTATCTTATAAAAATAAGGCACAAATTTATATTATAAAATAAAATCTCGTCGACTATGTAAACTGACAGTTCCTGTTAAATTATAAATCAAGTTTATAGTCGTTGGAAACGACAGTTGATTAATCGATCGGTCTGAAAGATTATATGTTAAATGGTGTGATTAGAAACAAATTATTGATAAATTTTCAAGGAACGTATCAATTTTATAATACATATATTTTAATACGTAAATTATATACGTAGAAATCCAACATTAAATATATAATATCATTTGCGCTATGTATTCGTGGATATGTATACACATAGTAAATATATATCGATAGAGTAAGTTATACAAAGTACTTATATGAAGTACTA
Source organism: Polyergus mexicanus (assembly GCF_030449975.1). Classification (NCBI taxonomy): domain Eukaryota; kingdom Metazoa; phylum Arthropoda; class Insecta; order Hymenoptera; family Formicidae; genus Polyergus; species Polyergus mexicanus. The sequence goes on from NW_027223344.1 coordinate 4,326,221, forward strand.
GAAAAAGAGAATAGATGGAGACAAAACCGCGTTTTTAAATTCAGTTATACATGAAGTACTCTCTATATCTATAGGACGAGTATATGTATAAGTAAAGACATAATGGTACATTTTTTAATTTAGATTATTGTACTAATACTGTTTATAACGAATAGTGCACTTTGAAATTTACACAAGTTAAATCGCGCGATTATATCTATATGAAATACGATTTCTAGAATCGTCTCATTTTAACGCTCGTTAAAATTCGATTTATGATGCACTCAGGGGTTAAGTTCTTTTTTAATAATTAATTAAATAACAATATATACTTTTTAGAGTACGTTAGAATATTATTAATGAAATGGAACTATAAATAAAAGAATTTTATTACTATTTCGAAAATTTATCGTTTTATTTCAATTATTTCTCATTTTGTAATTGCTTCCAAGGTATAAAGTATTTATTAATTATTACAATGACAAAGACTCTTTTAATAATACGTGGAGAAAATTTTTCTTCATCTAATTACTATAATAAGCTATAATACGCGCGACAATTTCACGCTTCATAAAGCAACTTCATAAATAGCAAATCTTTATCGTTATTGTATTGTCGGCACCAATATATTTATGGAATTCATACAAATTCAAGCGAAACCGCTTACGTGCGTCACAGCATTTTGCAGTGACGCAAATAGAATCGTAGAGTACTTCGAATTAAATTTCGACGTGAATGTTGTTGTGTTGTTAACATATCGAGTCGGGAGAACGATTTCCAATTTATTCGTTATACATATACGAAAAAATGCAAAAAGCGATGAAAAATAATACATTTTACTTTTTCTCGTTACAACTTTAATCGCCAACGATAAAAGATGATACGCATTTTATGTCATTTTATATATCGTTTCTCTTCCTTAATGAAAAATATTTGTAAATAAATGTATATCGATACATAATAGCGCAAAGAATAATCTCTCTTTTTGATCACTTATAAGAGAAAAATAACGATAAATATTTGTTGCAAATAATTAATTATGAATAAATTATTTTACTGTATTGTATATATTAATTTGTATACTTTTAAAAATATTTGGCTATTCGTGAAGGAGCACAACTTGTCTAATAATAATTAAAAAAAAAAAAATTTTTTATTATTTTTTTGAGATATTCCATATGACTGTGTAATATAATTTCCATTTCATTAGCGACAGAAACATTTATATGTTGTAATTATAAAGAAATGTCACTCGCAATATTATTAAATTAATATGAATTTATATTTTGTAATTTATTATATGTGTGTGTGTGTGTGCAGAATGTATAAATTTTTTGAAAAGCGTTCTTCGTAATATTTAAAAAAATAATTATCAAAATATATGTTAGATATAAACTAGATTTATTTATATATTATTTATAACAATTGTATTTCAGTTATTTAAAGTATCAATTTGGATAGTATCCGATTTCTAATATGATTGTAGAATCAATATACATGCCAGAGACATTATTAGAATTTTAACTTTTTAATTTTATTATTTATATTACTAGAGAATTGGATATATATAAAATTCGTCAAACTGCCATATTATTGAACACACAGAGCGATATTATTTAATAATCAATACATCGCCCAACAAATCTTGTTAACAAAATATCGCGGTTATCATGTATATAATAAATGTCAGCTTGATACTTGTTGGTACATTAATTCACTAAAAGCATTGCGCTAACGGCAACGACGCTAATCGAGCATCTACATCTACATCGACGAAAATCTCTCCATGTTGTATAAAACTCATCAATTTGTCCGTAAAATTATTTATTATCGAACTTGGTTCGATGATTCAAAATGCTCATTAATAAGTCTCATTAATATACGATACGGAATATCGCAGCCAGGAGTCGTCATCTCCTCTGTCGCGTGGGCAGCCTCTTTTAGAACTTATAAAGTATTGTAGTAGCAAATACGGGATGGTCACCATTAAAAAGATTGACAAGACAGCATATTTAAAAAATAAAAATAGAACATTTATGTGTAAGCTATTTCTCTTACCAGATTATAATAGACAATATAACTTGTGTCTGTATACATATATCGATTAATATACATATTTGAAACATTCAGTTCATTGTATATGAATCAGAAATAATTTCGAACATGTATCTTTCATTGAGAATTTTAGATAAGTAAAATAATTATTTATATGAACAAAAAAAAAAAAAAAAAAAAAAATTACAGATTATTTAGACAAATTTGTAATTGTTATCTATTTCATATTGAAATGATTTAATTAACGCTACATTGCAATGATATTCGTATATAAGCAGAGTTATAGAAAACTTTCTTATCAGTACGCAGTAATGTAAATATTTACTTCTGCAGCTTTAGTATTTGCCTTTCATCGGAGCCATCTAATTTTGATACTTTGAGAGATACTATATACTTATTGAAAATAAATTTGAATAAACTCTTAATTATGTATTAATAAATTAATTAATATATTACGCATTAAAACACGTGCAAAAATACGGACTTGTTGAAAATTAAATTGTTGAATATTTTAATTATTTCTATAAACTAATATTCAAGATCATGTTTAATTTATAAATCAGACTATAACGAGATGATTATTTTTGAAAAAAATTCGTATTTGTTTTGTCTTTTAATCATTTTACTTGCCGCACAATATCTATAGTACACAATATCTGTTTGTGAGCATTATTGCAATTTAAAATTTTTTTGACGGGGAATACAATTTTTAAAACTATCATTTCAGTTTATAATTTTAATTATTATGTCTAAAAGAAAAATATCTTTTACATATCTATCTCTCATGGAAAAAATATACATTTTCAGATACTTTTTATTAAACGAATTTATTTAATGGCCCAGTTTATTTTGGAGGGTAAAAAAAAAATCGACAATAAAATTAAGTTCAGTATTTCAAAAATATCCTACAAAATGAAACTAAGCCGAGTTTTTTCATTTCAAATAATTACACGAAGAGCAGCCTGTCATACCATCGAATCATGCATTTTCGAACACGCTACGCACAGACTCGTATAAAAAAAAAGAGAATAAATATCTAAAATTTACAACAAAATATTAATGTACTGTTTAAACATCAATAAAAACATATGTAAAATGCCGACGCCAAAAAGATCAATATTTTTAATATTTTTCAAAAAAAATTCCTAAAAATCATAAATTTTTCATACTGTTAGAATAAACTGGACTCTTAAGTAGCAATTGCATGGATCAATTACGTCAAAAGTTAATAAATCACACATACAAAGCACTATTTTAGCCTCTCAAAATAAAATTAATAATTTATTTGTAAGTTAAAATAAAAACATCTGTTTTGCTCTGTAAAATATAATTTAATCTCAAAATTGTAAATATTATTCAATGTGTCAAACTAACTCTTTTATATAGTGACTGACTATTATAAAAATTTTAATGACCGTACACGAAAATCGATTAAAATAAAAAATGTTAATTCTACAAGGCAAATTTTTACATCAATTTATAAATTAATTTTTATTATTATATCTTTTAAAAGGCTAAAAGTGTGCTTTGCGCAATGTCAAATTCATGAATTTCGAAATGTATTACATTTATTAACTTTTGACGTAGCTGATTCTCCTGAAATTCCTTCTTATATATATATATAAACATAAACGACTGTTAAATGTTTATATAATAATAAATTCTCAAATGTTTATGACAATGTGTATTTGAAATATGGCCGCTGTGCGTCTAGTAATTCGGGATGCCGACCGAGCGGGCAATGTTCGAAGACGCTCGGCCGCGCTCGGCAATCTCCGTGGATCTCTGCGGGGGCAGAGGCCTCCCACCCTGTCGCCCTGTCGCGCAGTCTCGCGTCTCGCACACTCCGCGCAGTATTCACACTATCGCGAACGGCAGCGCACGTAGGGCAACGTCTCGGTCCTCCTTCGTCCTGTGAGTGATTTTGCCGGAATTTGTAATATCGGTGTGTCTTAATAATAATAACCGGGCTCGCGCGTGTCATCGAAGCCGGTTATATCTCGCATAATTTTCGCGATAAATCGGATACGCGCCACCTGCTGTGCGCGATTCAATTTCGCGTTCAGCCACCCTCGGCATCCACGCCACCCATATCCTCGGTTGTCGTCGTCGTCGTCGTCGTCGTCGTCGTCGTCGCCGTCGCCGTCGCCGTCGTCGTCGTCGTCGCCGCCGCTGCCACTCCCCCGCCGTCACCATTTTCCGCACAATTGGAACGGATGACCGAGCAACACGACGAGAGGATATTTCGCGAGAAGAGAGATGAATCGTTCTTGCCGATGAGAGAATTAATCGTTCTTCGCGTCCCGATCAACGAGCATTCCGAGAACGACTTTGAATTTTGGCGCGAGTGTGTGGTACAGGAGTGACTTGGCTCGAGTAGATCGAACGAAGTGTGACTATAATCGCATTTACGTTCTGCAGTGCAGTGCGAATCGCGAACACCTCTCGGACTATCATCGGGATCCTAGCATTTTGATCGTCGTCGTCTAGAGCCCCGGGAGAACGCAATCGGGATTTCGCTCGGTGATATTCGCCGCGTGTCACGATCCGTTACAATCGTGATTGTTATCGTCATCGGCAGTTTGATGCGAAGGAAATCATCGAAGAGGTCGAACATATTTCACGCGGTGGTGGCGTCGAGTCGGGATTAAAACTGTCCAAGTTCTCTCGAGTGAAATAACCGGATTATCGAACTTGTTCGGCGAACTTTTTCTTTGAGAATCGACGCGACGTTGATATTGGAACGCGAGTTTTCGAGGCACGTTGGTGAAGACTCGATTCGTGGTGGTCGATGAGATCGTACGACAAATAATTACGTGAAGATTGTCGCATATGGGCGGATTCATTTTCTCCAGAACCGTAACGGAACGCGAATGTTTATATACGCGCGGGGACGATCGTAGAATGTCGACGAGACTCTAACAACGGCAGTTTTACGACGGGACTCGAACTATGTTACTGTCGACCACGAGACATCCATCGATGATCGGAAAAGGAGAAGAACCGAGAGACGGAGTCGAGACGACGATCTGTTGACCGGAGTAAAGCTGGTGCGCGTTTTCGAGATTTGAAATCGTATACGTATACGTATCGTGATCACACGTCATCGCGTGTATCGTGCAAGAAAGTGTCGCGTATCGTCAGTGTCGTCGTTATGTACGGTATGTGAAACGAGTGATAAGAAATTCATCCCTTTGGAGATCGCGAACAGTGTTTTTCATCATCTTCTTTACGTTACTTAATCCGCTTGAGATTCCGCGCGCGCGCGCGCGCGTGCGTGTCAGTGTATGTGTGTGTGTGTGTGTGTGTCATAAACGGACCTCCATCGCACAACCATGAGAGTCTCGAGGGTGATAGGGGGAAAGGTCTTCGGGATGCGGCTCTTCGTGCTCATCGCTGCCTGTTTGACACCGGTTGTAAAAGGTGCGTATTAATTTTTATGCCATCGGAGCAAGGCTCTTTCGACGAATAAGACGATGTAAAAAGAGTGTATCTTTGCGTCTGGCAGCGTTTCCGCGAAATCGGGGGAATTGAGAGACCGCCGTAATTTCGGCGAGCCTCAATTCGAGATAAGACCTTCGTTAAGTGGCTATTCGCGAGACGACTTGAGTGAATAAAAAAAAGACGAACCAATTCCATAATCGTATTTTATCGAGTCGTTGCGTATAGCGTGTCGTTTTTATATCAATTTTCACATAATTTAAATGGCGAAATAGTTTATATATATATATACACAATTGAACAAAGTTGAGTAAAATATATATACAAGTATAATTTTATCATATTTATCATTCTATTTTTGCAATTTTATTTCAATCAAAAGAGAAGATTAAAGAGAAAGAGAGAATTAAAAATAAAAGACATTTTTCTTCTTTTTTAGTTTGAGATGATGAATATTTTATAGTATGTTATGTCAAATGAATAGAACTTTTAGAATGCAACATCTCTCATATGTAACGATCCAATAGAGAATAGAGGAGCAGAAGCGGAAAGCGTATCATTTCTATCAAAAATAAAAAAAGAATAGTAAATATACGCGCAAATATTGCGCAGCTACGTTCAATCCGGAAACATTTTTTAAAATACAGACAACGTTATCAGACGCTACCTGTTTCTCGCATGTGTTTTTAATATTCGATATTAAATATCTCGGTAACTAAGTGTTAAATTACAATCTTCTTCAAGTAAAACGCGCTGGGAGTTAATCGAGGACATTATTGTGTGTGCGTGTTGTATATATGAAATTTTTATTATTTATTATCAAAGTTTAACACGCGTGCGGAAGAGCCTGTTGTCTTCGATCGCTTGTAACTTTTACAGATTATTTACCCTCGGATATTTTAAGATCGACTTTAAATTAATCGAAGAATATCCTTATTAAAACTAAGATGCTAGTAATTTCCTGGGCATTTTATATATATTTCATATAAATATTTGTAAATTTGGGTTGAAGATGAGGTATCGCATAGAATAGATCACGAGATTAGAGAGATTTTATTTGTCGTTATTTTTCATAGGTAATTTTAGAAGAAAATAATTGCAATTTTTAAATTTAAAAGATAAAGCTTGCGACAATGAAGAGAGTTAAGAAAAAAAGTGTTGGATTTTGAAAACTTTTGAAATATTTATAAGACTCCTTTCTCTCTAAAACTCGATATTCGATAATTCGTTGAAATTTCATTCTGTTAATTCCGACATGATGGTATAGTCTATAGTCTATAGTGGATTATGTTCGATAAATTTAACAATTATTACAAACAAATTCGTTACACAAACGCGATATATATTATTGATAAATGTAAAAAATAATTTCAAAATGAAATTTTCGGATATATTGTTATATTTATATTTTAATATTACAATTTATCTTCTCTCAATTGATCCCGTATATACAATTTTATTAAAATATCAAAAATTCAGATATTCTGTTTCAACTTTTTGATCTTTATTATGTTTAATTTACCGTTAATATATTTCCATATTACTGCTTCAGCTTCATTTCCGAGGCTGTTTAGCGACTAATGAATATGCGCTTCATCGATTCATTATGCGCTGTATATGAATCTCATTATTTGTAGACACTGTTTATATATTATTGGACAAAAAAGTAAATGGACGTGTCTCATCCATTAAAACGTAATGTTGCTTGCATAATGTAGTCGCATTAAAAATATGATAAAATCGTTCGGCAGGCGCGAAATGCGAGAGTATAATGGGGGGAAAAAAAAAAAAAAAGAGAAGAAAGCAAGGATGTTACATTATAAAATATGATTTAATTTTAAAATACCGCGATGCTACCGTACGTGAGACGGATCGTTTTCGTGCGTATATAATTTGTGATCTCGCGACGCTCCGTCCTCTGTCGAAGCGAAGAGGAAAATGACGGCACGAAAATAACAATAGGGCGAGCGCGCGCAAGAGAAATCGATATTGTAATGTGTTTTTCTATTAAACTACGCGAAAATGAAATTTGCAAAAAGGAGTGATGTACGAAACGAATGGCGGCATCGTACGCGCCGATATTCTATTTTGCGCGTATTAATTTAATTGTGAATGGAAATGAATTTTTCGCGAAACTCAACATATCGCGAAAAATTCTCAACATATACTATTTACGGATCTTTATATCCTTTTATCGGACATTTTATCACGTAAAATTTTATCGACGATATTTTGTCCCTTCGATCGCGCATTGATTTACTCCGTTTAATCGTTTCCATATTTTTATCTATTGCATAATGTTTATATTTTCTTTCGTAATTGTCTGCACATCATTGCATCGCGTACAGTGTGTGTTACAACAACGGATAAAAGAAATATATTCTACTCACGCGTAATTCATATTTTCCTAATTAAACCGATTGTTTTTTTTTCAATGAGCATACGATAACGTGCACTCAAGTTCTTGTTAATCAATGTTATATCTATAATATTCTTTAATTTATTAATGCATAACACGTTTTTCATTAACGAAGAATCGCGCTGCTGATTAACTTAAAACCGTTCGTCACTACGTTAACTTTTGATCAATATTATTTCAAAAAGATTCAATGAATAGTTTCACCAACCGTAGATAATCAAAGATAGATCCGATAAATAAACACATTTTATTTTTATCTATATCATCATGTCTATCGATATGCATTTTTTCATTTATAAACATTTGTTGAAAATAATCACTATGCATTTTTCTTGTTAAAAATATTATATATTCCATGAAAAACGGCTCTTGAAAGCTGAACCAAATATGACCCAGTTTCGATAGCCTATGGCAGTGCGTGCCACGATCTGCGCATTTCGGCCGATTTCCGAGAATCAACGCCTATCGCGCCCCCCTTGCGTCTTGAGATCCTCGACTAGCAACCGTAACCAAGCGCGCGGCGCTCTGCCCTCAGGTACGGTGCATCTGTACCGCGAAGCGGCGGTTCCGTACCCCCTTACTGCCAAATATCAATGTTTTAAACGCGATCTTTTTAAAATTTTTTTAAATAATTAATTGAAGAACAAAGTTTCAATACTCGATTATTAATTACATTTACGATATAATAATTCTAAAAATATTACGTTATTCTAATTTATATAATGACATCATATACCGGGGATATCCAACACAGTCTATAACTTAAATAATATCGTTCGTAAGTACAATATTTCGTGCTTTTAATAAAAGCGTCTTTTATAAAACTTTAAATTTACAATTATTTATTAATTTATATATCGGAAAGAATTTCCGCGCGCGACATTTAACAAATTTAATCTATCCAATATAATTTAATAATATTTTAGAATTATTATATCGTAAATGTAATTAATAATCGAGTATTGAAACTTTATTCTTGAATTAATTATTTTAAAAAATTCTAAAGAGATCGCGTTTAAAACATTGATATTTGGCAGTAAGGGGGTACGGAACCGCCGCTTCGCGGTACAGATGCACCGTACCTGAGGCAGAGCGCCGTGCGCTTGGTTACGGTTGGCTAGTTGAGGATCACAAGACGCAAGGGGAGGGGGGGGGGGGGGCGATAGGCGTTGATTCTCGGAAATCGGCCGAAACGTGGCATGCACTGGCCTATGCCTATGAGATAACGCACACACATACGTACACACACGTGCTTTTCATTTGCGAAAACGGTTCAATTCTAAAAATCAAATAGCTCGATAATTGAATGCTGGATTAAAATATCGTTGAGGATAAAACGTACATGTTGCTTAAAGAGCAAGAGATTTTATTATTGATATTCGATTTTTTTCAGGATATTTCGTCTAGCTTTATGTAATATAAAAACGCGAATGTATCATCAAAACTTTTATACACACACACACACACACACACACAATATATCGCTCCATTCGCGTCTCATATATCCTCATAATTTCATATTATTTTTCTTGAAATACTTGCGAACTTTTTTTATTAAACAAGAATGCAACAGTATATCAACTAAAGAACTACTTATTGTACGACAGCGCGTAGGATTTTTCCAGTGCGACGAGAATAGAAATTTCCGCGAAGGCGAAACTTGCGGGCTTAAAATTACAAATTTTACATGTCGAAAATTACATGTCATTCATAATGCAAATGCGTGTTTATCGAAATATCCATACGCCGGCTAATTATTGCGCGGTCCCATAGATGAAAGTGCTACGGTCGGCGCGTTAAGTCGCATATCGCGGCATAAACAAAATTTTATAAAACCCAAGTACCAACATTAATATACGTAAATAAATGCGATATATCGATCATATAGATATAGAGATATATGTAGATCAATAAATAAACTCATTCTTGAATGCATTTCAAATTGGTTCTCTGATCAAGAAAATTATATAATTACAAGCTTATATTTGCTTATTTAATTCTCTTGTTCGATATTTCGAGGTGTGATTAAGCTCCAAAACCTTCATATTAATTTTAATGTTAATCTCGGAATAAAATCCTTGCGTAACGAAGTCTTTAACGTATAATCGTATCGACATATTCTGCACGAGAACTCGCGCGCGCACGCGTAGAAATTGTCGACGGACGAATCCTTAAAAGATGGTGTGTAAGGACTCGGGAAAAGTCTCTTGGATCCTAGCCAGATTCGATTGTTGCGTAGCCGCGATACGAGATTATACGCGATAGAGTTATAGGGCCGGGGGAGGGACGGGGTGTAACCGCGAACAGCAGCAGGGGGAGGGGGGGGGGAGAGAGAGAGGTAGGGTGATCTGTCTCGTTGGAAAAAAAAAAAAAAAAGCAGAGAGCTCTCGTGAATCTCGTCTCATTCGTTATACGCGGATCGCTCCCTCGAATGCGGCTGAATTGTGGATTCACCCGCGCGATCCTTCCTGCCCATTCCACCCAGTCCGGAATATCGCGTAATTACGAACTTGAACTTTCGAGTAGTTGACGAGGGGTCGATCGATGGCGCGGCGCTTTCTCGTTCGCGAACTTTGAGAGCGAGCGAGCGAGCGGGCGCAGTTGCAAAACTGTAATTGCAGTCGTTTCATTATGTTTCTTAATAAACAGATAATTCAGCCGAGGAGAATGTTGGCGCGGGGAGGAGTGCCAGCGAATCTGGCAACTGATTTGATCAGTACACGTCGTGTAGCAGATTGGCGCCGACTGCGCGTTCGCATTAAGCTTTGGATTCTAGAGTTTGTGCAGACATAGCATGACATTAGATTGGCGATAGAGATCGAGTGAATCTGCAGTTTCGTAACCACTTAAATGGCGCATTGTTGGGCGAAAATCGTGTAGAGCATAGATAAGAATGCAATCAAAATAACCAAAAATAAGAAAAATATATAAATATGTTAATTAAATTGTAATAAGATAATTATTTTAATATCGATTATGAATAAAAAAATTACAATTATTTCAATACAGTTTTTATTGATGAAAGGATAATTTTAAAATCGGTCAGAAATCAAATTAAAGAGAAATATATAAAGATATTAATTAAATTGTAATAAGACAATTATTTCAATATCGCTTATGACTCAAAAATTAGAGTCATCTCAATACGATTTTCATTGATGAAAGGTTAATTTTAAAATCGGTCGAAAATAAAATTAAAATTAATATCGCGGTTTTTTTTTTTTGTTTTTTTTTTTTGAGAGAGAGAGAGAGAATACGCTCTGGGTAAACGCTTCGCGTTTTGTTACAATGTGTGTTACAATAATATATAAAATAATATGTAAAATATGTAGACGTAACGAGAATCGAGATCGTTATTTTGGATTTTTGCCGAATACGTCGCCCTCTGCGATATAAACAAGTCGGATCTTTTTATTTCTCATCGAAAAGGCTGTGTATAGCTCGCGCGACGCATATATCGGAAATAGTTCCAAGTACATACTACGTATATTTGCTTCCTCGCGATGGATATCGCTCTCGCGCACTCCGCTCGTTTTTCACGGACTCGTTTCGTCGGTTTGCCGCTATCCTCTTCTCCCCCTCCCCTCCTAGCGCCTGTAAAATGCGACCCGGAGCGTCGTCGTTGGTGCGTTTGCGAGTTTTCTTCGCTCCTTTCTTCGCGGTTTCTCCTTCCTTCGTCTTCTTCGTATATTCCGTTCTTCTACTTTACGAAGCTCTCGAGATTGCGCGCGCGGATAGCTAGGCCAAATGGAATCGCAGCATCGCCAAATGTCTTTGTCGCTCGTGTTGGTAATACGATGAAACTGGAGGAGGACGGGGGCAGATAAGTGGACAGATTGCAGACGATACCACATAGACAGCTACGCTTTCCATCCCGTTCGTTCGTTCGGCTCGGTTAAGTCGGCTGCGACGCGTGTCACCGCGTATATATATATAATGTGTGCGTGCTTCTTTGTAGATAGGTATATACCTCTATAGAAAGGATCCATATATGCCAGCTGCTCGAGCTTGGATCGCGATTAAGGAATTGAAACCGGTATGAGTTGAGCTGAGATTTCACCGCGCTCTAGACACGCGAGAGTGATCTCTATTCTCCGTCGTTTATGACAACGGAAAATCTTGGAACATTTCGTTGTGAGATAGCTGTAAAATTTATCTCGTCACGACGATTTCGAATCAAAAATTAAATACTACTGTAAAATTATATTCTCTTATAAAATTTATAACATCTATTTATATATATAATGTGTATATACAATATATCATATAACTCTATATTAAAATGTAAAATAATATTTGTGCGCTTCAACTTTGGTTCTGTTTAACATTTATTACGTATAATTGTGTCGATGGTACGATTTTCTGCATCGTATATATATATATATATTTTTTTAAAGTTTTTTTTTTTTTTTTTTTACGCTAAAAATATATTGATTCTTATTTCCATATGTTATACGATTATGCGTGTATGTGAATACGTGTATTTGATAAATTCATATACATGTAAATTTAGGACATCATATCGATTTTTTTGGTCATATTTTATACGGGCCAACGCATCTGCATAAAAATAAATAAAGTTTTTTTTTTTTTCGCGAGTTGGCAAGTCGTTTTGTTGCAACTTATGCACAATATGATTTAAAACAAAAATTAAACAGTTTATATTGCACGCAGTTTATATTGCGCGGGATAAAAAATAAATAAAAAAATAAATAAATAACAGGGAACAATGGTCTGTGGGCGAAACGATGGTGGCTTTTGAATGTTTCGTTTTGTTTTCGAAAGAGTTAAAATTGTATTGTCAAATTCAGACGGTTGGCGAACGAGAAAAATCGTTGAAACGCTGAAACGTGGAGCGCCTTCTGTGTTCTCGTTAAGTGCAACCAACTTTCATGAAGCCACAATAAATTCGTTAATGCGTACACGCGTATTGTGAATCCCGCGCGAATGCAGATTGCGAGATATTTTGGGGTGAGGTCGAAAAGGGAGAGGCGAGGGGTGGCGAGGGAGATTTGGGGGTGGAATTACTGCTCTCTCGTACCGTCGGAAACATCGCCGAGCGTGAGCAAACTGACAGGCCGGAAATTTTTCGATACATATATACCTATATCGTTTATTATACATGGAATAGTTTACAGTTAACGTGGATCCCCTTTTGAATTTCGAATATGTACAAATGATATTTGCTTCGTACCTCAGGCTATCGCATCAAATAACTGTTATTATTTTCAGTTCTATTTTATGTTATTATTAATATCTCTACGTTATGCAATATATATATATGTAATAGTTGATTTAAAAATTGCACGGAACGTACAGGATATCCCCCGTATACTAATTGTATAATGTTTTTCGATTGATGGAATTCTTTTTCTAGCCAAAAGAAGTACGTGGAAATTAATTAATAATGACAATTCAATTTGGAACAAAATGTTATTCGTCGTAAGTCGAGGAAATCCACGCGCGCGTGAAAGCGTGTACCGTGTGTCGTACCGGGGATCGCGGCGCGCGATTGCTTCCTCGGAATATAGCGGCGATGAAATACGGTAAATGTTCCTATATCGCCGGGCTGCGGTTACCGTCTTTGCATATTTATGGAAATGCGGCGCTGCGTATCGAAAGTACGTTTTATCGTATCTCCATACCGGCGAATAGCAGCCGATCGTTCGGAGAAGTCGTGTCGATACCGCCGCTCTTCTCTTACCCTTCTCTTCTCTCCCTTGAAACCATCTCTCTTCCCTTTCATTTCATGAAAAATCCACCTAGCCCTTGGGCGAGAACAGCCCCGTCTTCCAACGCCGCCGTTTCGCAAAGAGTAAGAAGAATAATAAACCCGAGTTTTCTTTTGCGTAAATTATATAACGAAATGTAAAATATATATATTTAATAATATAGTTATATTTTACATTACAAAAATTGTGTTAGAATTAAAAGATTTGAGAAATAATACCTCTTTCTATTTAATCTAAACTGGACTTTAATAAAAAAAACTTCCAACAAAAAGTTAATTCTTATGATTTAATTATTAAAATATTTAATATTGAAAATTAATGATAACATATTAAATATTAAAGATCTTTAATTAAATTACGAGAATTAAATTTTTATTAATTGAAGATTTTTTGTTAAAATCCAGTTTAGATTAAATAGAAAAGAATATTATTTATCAAATTTTTTAATTCTAACACAATTTTTTACGTTTATTGTTATATATATTTCCTTAAAACAACCGTTTTTTTTTTCGGAATGTATTCCGTAGTATCTTGAGATTTCGGGACACTGTGTAGATAATGATTCGTTCTCTGAGTGGGGGAGAACGCGCGAGGACGCAACGACAAAAAATCTTGGAGAATTACGAGCTTTAATGGGTTGGCGACGCTTTCGTATCTCGTTTGAAAAGAAGAGGGGGGGGGGGACTCCTGGGAACGGGAGAAAAACGTGATTAGCAGAATGATTAAACGTTTCGACAAGGATTCTCGGGATAGGAAGAATGGAAAACGAGGAGGATTGGGAAGCCATACAGCAAATGGAAGCAGCGTTGAGACGTCGAAAGATTCGATTAAAAAATGCGGTTACTATCAGAGCGGTTTTGAAATTAGCGAGACGGTGGTGCCTGTCAAACGGGTTGGAAGTCGGTAGCCAATGGAACGGTAAATTTTCCAAAGCAAAGCTTTCGAGAATTCCCTTTTCCTTTCCCGTTCGCTGGAATATTGCCAAGGGCGATCCCACGGGACGTTAGACAACACCGTCATCGTTGTCGGAGGCTGTTAATTAAGGACAGTTCGCCGACGCGGTGCAATCGCTAATTGATATTTGCGCGACTGTGTCTGTTTCAAAGAGCCGGCATTAGAGATCCTCTCGTTATAACATTTTCCGATTCGATAAGATACTACAATATATTCCTTCGTGCATGTCGAAGGCGCGAAAAGCTCGGAGTTCTTGCCGAATGTTTGATCATAGTGTATACACAAGATGTAGCAAAATTAATCCTTATAATCCCTATGTTTTTCGAGCAATAAATATTAAAGATTAGACTAACAGTCAAAACTGATAGTCTAATTTTTCGCTCGAATGTCGTGACGTTAATAATTAGATAATTTAATAATATTGTTAATAAAACATTCTCCTTTAAATCATTTTTCATTAAAATATGACTGACTTCACCTTTTTAATTGAAGTATTTAATGCGATAAAAATTTTAGTAAGAGAAAAGTCGATTTTGACGAACTGACGATTTAAAAATGCGATATTATCAGAATTATTCGATCCGTTGAAAGAGAAAATTCCACATTTATGATGATGCGTATAAAAATATATATATATATCATGAAAATTGTTTCTTTCGAAAATTATTATTTGAAAAGAAATCTTTCCAATTATCTTTTTAAATGTTTTAATCGATAAGACATATAAATCTTCTCGCGGATTTAAAATCAAGTAATTTGGTTTATTTTACTTCGATTTCTTTCACTTTTAGCTCTTCTCTATTCTAAGCTCACAATTCGAATCGATGATCGAAAAAACAGGCGGGCAGGTGTGAAACGTCACTCGGTGCGCGAATCACATAATTGCAGTCGAATAGTGTCGCGCGTCAATTAAAGAGCTAGCTAAACTAATTTGCCATCACTGCGCCGGCGCGTCTCGACTGTCATTTGAAGATACCGCCGAAACTAATTAGCTCCGCGCCTGGAACCTGGAACGGACGTTGTAAACCCGTCCCCGGCTTTCTCCGCTCTCGTAATAAACACGTATCCGCCAATCGCTGTAATTCCGTCGCGAGAATCGATTGCGCCAACCCCTGTTTTCTTATCTTCGACCTGTGCGACTCTCGCTCGTTGAATGCGATTGCGTCGCCGTTCTATATTATTATCTATCATGCTTTCCCTTCCACTTTCAGCAACAATTCCGATTCCCTCAGATTCCGGCAGTTTATCATTTTCCCTCGGCGGCGATCTTCCACCGACTCGCGCGCGAATACGGTATTTCTCACTCCATCTGCATCGTGATTACAAATTAGCGCGCGCGTTTTCTACATTGCGAATTCTTTTTTTTTCACGATTGTTTCATATTTTGATTATTCAATGTTTCGATGAATTGAAGTCTCGTTCAAGTAAAATCTGTACGAAGTACGTGCCGAGAAATACGATTTTATTGCATATTTCCCGATTCGTGAGAGGCTCTTCATTTTCGATCGCTCATAACTCGGAACTATCGGGGCTTCGGTATTTTTATCGAGATGAAATTGATGTCCGATTGGTTCAAAGATCTCGTCGGAGCGTCGAGCGTGTGCGCGAATTGATTGCCACCCTGTAGCGCAGCAATCTATCAGCTCTTGTTTCACGTCTGTCTTCCCGTCTCATCTGGCTCCTAGCTCGTGCGCGACTACGACTTTTTAATTCCATCTCACTGCTTTCGCGCCGCCTCGTATTTAATTATCTTCGTTATTTGCAGCGACATTTAATTCTCTGAATTAATGACGCGTCCTGCCGGCCGTGTCTCCATCGGTGTGCGTGTATGTGTTTGCGGGTGCGTGTGTGTACGTCTGCCTCGTTACCCATCCGGATGCAACAAATCACCACCAAATCCCTGATGATGCGAACAGGTGAAATGAATTATAATATTGCGCGTGACGACGCGTATCGTATACGCGTATGCGTGCGTGCGTCGAAGGTTCATTTACTTATCGGAAACCCCGAAAGGCGCAACATTATTTCTCGTCACTCTCGGTCCATCTCGCATGGGAGGCAGCGAAGCTGAGCGAGAGCGGGGAATATTGGACAAGGGATAATGATATTTTACCGAGTAGGAAAGATACGGGACCGAGATAACGGTTATTCTTATCGGATATTAGGCACGCACATCGAAATGCTATTCCGTGAAAAATGTAACGGAGAAGTAACTGGAAATGTATATTCGAGATATCGTAAGATGGCTTTACGTAGTAAATTTTAATATTGAAGGTGATTATTGTCTTTAGCTAGAAAAAAAATATTTTATCGCATTTTTAGAATAATAGATACAATATAGATATTGATATACGTAGTACAATATAATTGTTGTAAGCTCTAATACACGCGAGCAAACGAATTAATATTTTACGAATTAACAATCGCGATACATTTTATTACAATCAAATTCGATAAAAATTAAACAAAAAGAATGGAAAGAGCAATTATTCTCGGGAAACCGCCAAGAATCACCCTTTTTTTATTATTCGGCCATTTGTCACTTAATTCGGCGAAACGCTATTTTAACGCACAGGTAACACTGGAGGCGCGAAGAGGAGAGGAGTGGGTAGAGGAGGGTAGATGGGCAATGGGACAAACTCGGTCGACGCTTGGAAACTTGTGCGGAAAACGTGCGCGGCTTGTATAGGAATATCGGGCACGTAATGTCGCGCGCAGTTGCGGTCACGAGCCCGTTGAGCACGGTCAGTGGGACGTGAACCGAATTAACATTCCGTTCTGCCGGTGCGCAAAATTATTTCCGGACACCACGCTTATTGGCGGGAACGCGAGAGATGGGGAAGGGAGGAGGAGGAGGGGGGGGGGATTGAGAGAGTCCACGCGGCGAGCGGCGAGTTGACGCGATTCCATTGTCGGTCCGCCGTATAGAGGACGAGAGGAGGATGCGGTTACGATGCGGCATTGTTGGCGAAACTTATCGCGATAAGACGTGAAAGTTAGCGATCTCCCAAGGAAACTTCTTGCGGAGACGACGCGGCAATTGCTACGACAGGGTAACGAGAACGAACGACGTTCCGCGTGTCACGTCTAATCTCGTCCGCTGCGTGTGCGACAATCAGGGGGATGGAAAACGGCGAGGTAACGCGTCATCTCGCGCTCCTCCCGAAGCACCTAAACCTAGTTTCAAATATCATAGTTTCATAGTTCTCGGCGTTATATCCCGGATATTACATTTTGCACGTTAATATATATATACAATATATCTCTTTCTCTCGTTTTAATTCAAGATCTATTCTTAAAATTTCTATATTAAAATTATTTCTATAAAATATCCGCGATTTAAAAATTGTAGAACGATGTTATACAAATTTTCTACGCTTTCACGGATTTACTGTGATAAAAAAAAAAAAAAATTGCAAAAACATTTCGCAAAAACTGGTGCATGTGTATTCTTTTGTAGAAGTGTCATGGCATTTCAACATAATATGTAATGTTTTATGATCAGAGAATGCTCATTTTGTAAGAGCATTCTGCGTAAAACTGAAAAACTGTCGGAACGGTGACGTTTCATATGCAGCGATATACATATACCTCTGATATCTCGGGGGATGCTTGCCCCCGCAATTGCCATATTCACGAACGTGTTCTAAGCTCGTGGATATGCGCGATAGGGTGACGTCTATCGTGGTCTGAAACTTGGAATGACGGCGAAAAGACGAGAAGGATAAGAGAGAGAGAGAGAGAGAGAGAGAGAGAGAGAGAGAGAGAGAGAGAGAGAGAGAGAGAGAAAGTCAAAGCATAATCCGTCAGAAAAAAGATTTATTCTCGTGAAAACTGTATTACCGGCCGTCGCTCCAGGGAACTTGGCAGGCGCCGTTGCATGCCTTTTTCCGCGAATTTATCCGCGCGAGGGAAGAAGAGGAGGAGGAGAGAGTCTCGGTTGCAATGGAGGACGTGGAAAATTGGATGTTCAGCGCCACTGGGGTGCATTCCGAAATCTCCCTAGTACGTTCCGTTCCGCGAAAATGCACGAGAACGTTTCAGCACGAGAATATATTTGCCGCAGTCTTGCGAGCTGACTGCATTCTCAAAAACTATCGACCGAACGAATACGTTCCGGTTGCATCGAGAGATAAGCGTTTGCGAGGTGAATCGTATTATTTTCGGTATTTATTAATAATAACTTTCATAGTTTTCGAGGCAAGATGTGAAAGTTGTTCTTTTGTTGGGGGAACTTCATTTCGCTAAGCTAAAAGATACTTCGTTTACGACTCACAGAGCGTGGAAATGTCGCGTGTAACACCAACGTTCAAAAGTGTTATTTATGAAGCTCGGTTTATAATATTTTCATATTTTCGTATACTTATATAACTTCTAAAGGTTTTTGTTTTTTTGGCTTATCTTGTTACAATGAGATACGTGGCGCATATCTGAATTGATATTTTGGATCTTTATTTATTGTAAAAACATTTGAAATAAATTGATCTTTATATCAATATGTGAACGTTTCACAAAACTGAAAATATCGAAAATATTTGAAAAATTTATTTGGTTATGATTAAAGCAAGAAAATAAATTTTTGTCATTATATCGTCGATAATATTGTAAAATTATTACGTATTCTCATAATTATCTCCGGTCCCCTCAAATCAATCTGACAATGGGAACTTCGGGAGCGGTGTTTCTTGAGATTCCTTCGAGATAGGTATATTCCCATAGATTTTCATCTTGACGTTCACGGCGCGTAAAAGAGGGTCAGCTCGAGGGGAATACTAACGTCAACTGTCAGGATCGGTGACACTTCTAACTCGGAGTGGATACAGATACGGTACAGATGCACTGTTGTGAGAGAATGACCAGTTACAGAAAATTCTTAAAAAAATCCTGTATCTTTACTAACAATAAATGAAGAAATACATATATATCATCTTTATCGTACAATAATCGAGAGATGTGATACCTATTTGTCATTTGTATTTTAATCTTTTCTTTAGCAGAGATTAAAAAATAATAAAAAAAAAATTAAATAGAAATATATCAAGTACATTACACCAATGCATTAATA
Source organism: Polyergus mexicanus (assembly GCF_030449975.1). Lineage (NCBI taxonomy): Eukaryota > Metazoa > Arthropoda > Insecta > Hymenoptera > Formicidae > Polyergus > Polyergus mexicanus. The sequence goes on from NW_027223344.1 coordinate 4,345,866, forward strand.
ATTAATGTTTAAATAATAATTAATAAAAATAAATCGTGATTGATTAATAAATAATACGTTATTAGAATTCGAGTCTCTCTCTCTCTCTCTCTCTCTCTCTCTCTCTCTCTCTCTCATCTACCTCTTTGCTTAATAAATTATTTTAGTCTCTTATTTTTCAAACCTTTATTTATAATACATGTAACGACATATATGTAATTACATTACTTCGTACAGTCGCGACATGAACTCGGTGGTCATTTACTAGTTAGTGGTCGTTCTCTCACTGATGCTATCCTAGTCTATCAACTCTACGTGATACCTGACTCTTCCGCGCCCATCAGTGGGGGGGGGGGGGGATGCGGTACAGCGCGGCGCTTGGGTCGGTGTCACAAGAGTGGGTCGGCCATGACGTCATACGCGACTATAGGGGAGAGATCGATCCCAGGATTCGCGGTCTGTGCCCGAGGACATACCATATAGCGGAGCTTCTCTCTCTCTCTCTCTCTCTCTCTCTCTCTCTCTCTCTCTCTCTCTCTCTCTCTCTCTCTCTCTCTCTCTTCTCTCGTCTCTCGTGTACGTTGGAGATTTCTCTGAGGTCCTCCCTCTCTCTTTCTCTTTGCCTGAATTCTGTCCAGGGTTCACAAAGGGGATTGGCCTTTGAGTCGGGCTAAGTAAACGTGATTTTGCAATGCCACGTCATCGGTCTCTATCCGCGAACAATGAAGGCAACAGGGCGAATTCCAGCTTCGTGAAATTTGCATAATCACGCGATATTGTTCGATATAGGTTTTTTGATTTGCGCCTATTTAAGTGCCTCAAGATAATCTTCTATGACATCAGTATATAGAGAAATCAAATTTTCTTATCAATCATAAGAGGAAGTATTTTGAAGCAAAACATATCACTTACAATTAGAATATTTCGCTTCAATTTTTGGTTGACGCGAATTATCGAATATGCCCATTTCCATAGTAAATCTTTACAGGAAATTTCGATATTTTCCAATAATTGATTATCAACATAATATACATCGAACGGTAACGGAATAATGTCGAAGGGAATTTACAATGATTTGGCATGCGGCACAGTGGAATTAAAATTTCTGCTTCGTGTTGATTGCTTTAAATTAATACCATAAATTACTGCAATGTTATTATTACTGTAGAGTTAACAAAGAGGAGAGGTGTGTATATTTTGCACCTCATCCCACTGGCGGAGTTAATGCTGGGTGGAAACGATCGCTCGATTTTGCGAATAAATATTACGCAGATGCGAATGTGTATGCGTATATGTATGTATATGTGTGTGTGTGTGTGTGTGTCAAACTCTCGTACGCCGTCGGGCGTTTCGTCTCGTCTCAGCTTGCCCAGTCTCGCTGCTTCCCAGATAGAGTACGTAACGAAAACTGAACGAGGACAGCTGTAAACGCAATTAAGTCCGGACTCGGCGCACGTGCGTCCGCTACCGCAAAATACCGACGAGGACGGCGGACTTGTCGCTATATCCCGTCAAGTGAAACATAATTAAATAGGGCCGAGTGCAAAGGGCGGTGCAAGGTTTCCGTTTTCGCCATAAGCTGCAACCTGCCGTTGCCACTGTCGCGTCTCAAACACCTACCCACTCTTCGTATGCGCACCTTAACGCGATTCTACCTCTCGGATTTATGTCGTTTATTTCTTCCTCCGTTCGTCCTGAGAATTATTCGACCGTAGACCTGCCGCGGTTAACATCATCAACGTTGCTGGCAATATAATACTACTATCACTATTTGATATGTTTTTTTATTATTTATTTCTCTCTCTCTTTCTCTCTCTCTTCGCTAGAAATTTATGTATATGTAAACTATAAATTATGCACTTATTAACGATAAAGATTCTCCTTCTCCAAAAATAGTAACGAAGATATTTTCTACAATTGCTCGTTAGACAAGACGCGTTAAAGATGGAGCAATTTTTGAAACCACATTTTTTTCGAATATTGTATAATTTTAATCTAATCATATTTATTATTTGTGTCGGACTATCTATTATTATATACTATTAATTTTTTATTGCAAAATCTAGGCATTATAAATAACGAGTGTTTCCTTCTCTCTGCTGATTTTTCCATTAGTTTGCTAGCGGGGTGAAATAATAATGAAAAATTTAAAAAAATTATGTTTAAAAATTACATTATTATATCTGGTTTTATGTTATCATATTCTTTTAGAAATACGTGAGAGCTTTATAGTGATACTGTTCGATCGTTATTTATGAATCGTGATGACAGCGTGTACGTTCACGATTCTACGATCTTAGTAAGTCTTGATTTCGCGGACATTTATTTCGCGATTTTTACGAGAAGGAGAGAATCCGTGCCGTTTGGTTGATTTAAGCCATTAGATATCGCGCGATTGGTGTGTACGTGAATTGAGCGATGTCGTCCGAAGCGCGGCTGCAATCATATACGAAATGGCATCTGCCCGTCTTTTTCGCTCTCCGCAGAAGCATAAAAAGCGATTACAAAAGTTAAAACGCAGTCGCCATTGTGCTAGCAGCAGGTGAATCCAATAAATATGCATCAATCGTTACGCTCAGCGCCAAGGTTTTTTCGCGAGCTACGCGAGGCGAGTACTGTCTGCGATTACCGGATTATCTGGAAATGGGATAGAGGCTATGGGGATATGCGAATTTGAGTCAATTCGATATTAAATATCGGAGAATATATATCTCTGAAACTTACTGTTTTATTTCATGCATTTACGCGGATTAATATGAGAGGTTGACCGCGGTTAATTAGATTAGATGAGAGAGATGGAGAGAGAATAAACGTGAAATAGCAAAATAATCTTACAACGATAAAATTAATTTTATACTGATTACCAGATAAATTTTAATTAATTTTCTAACAGACAAATTGAAAATATTATGATAAATAGCTAGTTTTTAAGAAATAAGCACTTTATCGCCGTTTAATTAAGAACAGAGAGAGATTGGTGCGATAAATATAATTTTATAAATAATATTAGCAGTTAAAGCACATGTGCATTTTCTTTTTAAATTGGATTTATATTTTATTAAGCTTCTAATCCGCTTATCAATGGAATATGAGTAAATAGAATCGCTAATCCAAAAAAATAAAAGAATCTATATATATATATATATTACTCAAAAAAATTTTTATTGAAACATATAAAGACATTATATATTTATTATTTTATTTCTATCAACTATGTTATTATTGATATTTCCGATAGAGCACTTTTGACATAAAAACACGTTTCTAAAAAAAAAAAAAAAAAAAAAAAAAAAAAAAAAAAAAGTATCTATAAAATAAGTAATTTAAAAGTAAAATGATATTTTTTAGAATACTCGCGTAAAAGGTCTGGACACACATTTGATCGGTTTGCAATGGCAGTGGCCATGTATACGTGATTCCATCCCTAGTGCATAGGGGCAATGCAGCAGTGCGTAACAAGCCGTTACGTCGTTCGTCAACGTTTACGTTGTATGGATACTTTTCATGCGTATACGCGTCGGGGCGTACATGCTGATCGATTGCGCGACAGATTTTTCCTCTGGGATGAAACCGTTGTATTATAATTCAAAAATTAAAAGCTAAATATTTTAAAATCATCAGAAAATGGATATATTAAGACTACAGGTCTCGTCTGTTATCATAATAAATATAATTTTAGCGCCTCTTTCCTCGATGTTATGTTTGTTAACAAGCGTCGATTTAATCATTGCTTTTAAGTGGAGGCAACGATTATGGCTACTTCTGCCAATTTGCGCGTTAAACGATAATGATAAGAGGAGTTTGGTAAAACAGCGATAACAGCGAAAGCAAAATGTTACGATAATTCGTTTAATATCGTGTAACGATTGTGATAAAATCAAAATAAAAGATACATGCAGTGTTCATTATTGTTGATCTACAACATATATATGTTATATTTTTGCGAATTATTAATTTTTTTCTAAATATTGTTACAACAGGCACATTTTGTGTGTGTGTGTGTGTGTGTGTGTGTGTGTGTGTGTGTGTGTGTGTGTGTGTGTGTGTGTGTGTGTCTATATTTTCATATAATTTTACATGTAATATATGTTTCGAATGTATTTATTTTCTGAAAATATTAAATATTAAAATAACTTTTAATCGAAAAATGCATTATAACGATGAAAGAGTATAATAGAGCATTATTCTCGTGGCCTCAAAAATCGATTTCTATCTATCGTGTGTAAAAATGTTTTCGAACAAGTAACACAACTATTGTTTCTTCGCCTTATGCATTCTTTATACGATACTGTCTAAAGTAGCTTCGTTTATTATTCTCCGCGATCTTTTATTATTCTTCGCCTCTATATTTTTCTGTGTCGCCAAGTTTTTTATCTTCTTATCGATTTTATGACGTGACTGTTTTGTATCTATTTCTCTCCTTCTATTTTTACAATTTTATAAATATAAACATTGCCACACATACCGTTTTTGTTCTCATATTTTTATATGGATATTTTTTTTTTTTTTTTTTTTTCCATTAATAATTTTAGAATACATTATATCAATGTATCCCGTATCGAGGCTTACAGCAATCGCATCAATTTAAATACACGATAGTTTGATTGTAGATCAGGTCTATTGAAACATACGCGAGTGAAAAAAAAAACCTTATATAAGCCCTTAGACAGACTTTCGTTTCTAGGTAAATCTTTATACGAACGCTTTTCTGCTGTTTCAACGACAAGAATGAATTCTAAAAAGTTTCAGCTTTAGTTTGCCAAATATTCTCTAACGAATAAACGAACTATATAACTCTATAACTTTTGATCATTACTTGTCAAGTTATGAACGAATCGCCGGGAAATTTATCGCTTGCTCCGGAGCGCGTTTGACTAATGCAATACGGGTTTATATCGGGACAGAATAATATCGTGCGACAGCCATTAACCGATAACTTTCCATAGCATCCCGATGGCAACCATAGGCATCGGTTAGGGTGAAAGCAAGAGTAGTTATCGGGCCAACGGAAGGGTTATACGCAACAGACGCCCGCGCGATAGACGACGAATCCTCTAATAGCATCACGAGCCACGGCCGGCAAACTTCGTCTCTGTTTACTAACGAGCCTGTGTGTCTTGCAGCCCGCGGAGAGATCGTAAGACACGTCTATCTCGTCCTAACCTTCGTCATATTATCGATAGAACAACCGTCCAGGGCCGCGCTTAAAGTCTCTCCAGGATGTCGAGAACGTTGAGTTATGCTTCAGGTGTTCGATAATTGGTGGTGTTGGATGATGCGATCCGAAAATAAGTGATTTTCCCGTTAGAATTTATTAGGCTCAGTAATGGAATAATTTTTAAAAATTTTCGCAGACGTTTTACGTAACGTATAAAATGTGTTTTGAACATTGTCATTTTTATTAGATCCATAATTTCTGTACAAATAAAATTTTCGAGAAAATAAAATACGTATGTACAATAAGTATGTTCAATTAACATTAACATAATTAAGTAATGTCTCTTTCTCTTTCTCTTTCTTTCTCATACATATACGTCTCTTTCATAAAGAGAGGTCATTTTGATAATTTCATTGCGATCAAATGTAGAAAGTTTAACGGTAAAGGGAAAATTAAAAGTTATATAATAAATATTTATTCTGTATATAAAATTTCATAATTTGATCAATCCGTTTTCCTGATATTGATATATATAATTTTTCTCCTAACTATAAAATATATACTACGAATTATTTCTACAATGCGATATATCCAGTTTCAGACTCGGAAGATTCGTTAAAAAATTTCTCAATTTTACTGTATTTTTGTAAATTTACATTTAATTTGAAAAATCACGATTGTTCCTCCGAATCGTTTTTTTTTTCTTTTTTTTTTTCCGAATAAATACGTGGAACAGATTTTTAAACATTAATATAGAAATATGCATTTTTGTACCGATTTCTTATCAATTTTTTCTCTAATCTGAGAATACCATATCTGTTGAAAGAGATCGAGAAAACGTAAGTAAATTCAGATAAATAAATATATATGTATATATATATATATATAAAACTAGTTTTTTTATAGTATATTATATTTATATTTGTTTTTCGAAACTAGATATTTGCTATCGTATGTTAAACTTTCGTACTCACTCTCGAACAATCCAAATTTTAATCTGAAAAGTAATTTCAACCAAGTTTTTTTACGACATGTACAAGCTTACAATCAATTGGATTTTGCTAGATAGAAAGATAGAAAGAGATGTACTCACAATGTTCTCGGGGCGCGCGGTATCTTCGTTTAATGGAAAAGTAAAAAAAGGAGACGCGAGCATTTCTATATAAGAATGTTCGACGTGTAGTTGCCGTATATTTGCCGAGTGTACATATATAACAAACGATCCTTGACTCAATTGCTTTTACTGCTAATTAGACTCTTTGAGGCATCCCGATGATTTACGGTTACCGCGACAGAGTGAGATCGATGATAGTTTCGATGTTAGAACACGATATTAGATACATAAATTCTGACTTTTTTTTTTTTTTTTTTTTTTCCAAGAAATATCTTAACAACAGTTAATGTCTCCCCTTGTATTACGAAGATGAATATTATTGATATATATATATATAAATTATTGAAATAATACTTTTTATATTTAGCTGTTGTTACTATGATTTTATCAATCCAGATTTTATGCTGTAATCCTTAATAAAGATTTTTCTTTTGACATGCGAAATGTGTGATATATATATAATTTAGTCAGGATTACAAAATGACAATTAATAAATTAATTACGCGTATTAAATGCTCGACTTGAATTTTTGTTGCGTGAGATAACTTAGCTGGGCGACTGAGGAGGATAATATAATAAGGTGTCTTTAATTAAGGATGAACAATTCACAGTCTTGCAAAATAAATCTCTATCGATTTTTCCTAATTCGCGAAGCGAATTGCCCGAATTGCGTCATTCCGAGCAGAAAGCGGCGTTAGATAGCGAATACCGCTAGAGAGGCTAACGAGGACGATTATGTCAGGCCGGTAACGCAATCTGACGTTAACGGATGGAGGTGAAACCTCGGTGACTTCGCCGACGCAGGTCGACTACCGTTTCAGTTAACCGTATTTCCCTATCTTCGTCGGAATACGCAGCTACGTAAGTTAACGGGGCGCGGCATCGGGCTAAGTTCATTACCTGGTTAGTACGTTAATATACGATCTAAAGGCCCGGCTTCTGACCGCACAACCGGGGCCAAGTTTCTGAACTCCTCTCTCCCTTTTCAGGACAAACAAGCGACCGGCTACTAGCATCTTCTCCGTTCGAGGGTCGAATGTCGCTCTCTTTCTCTCTCTCTCTCTCTCTCTCTCTCTCTCTCTCTCTCTCTCTTCCTTCTGCATGTTCCCTCTATTCGTGTATATTCTCACAATTTGACGCCCACCATCCTGTCCGGTATCGTCTGACAAATATATATACGCACACTATTCTATTCTGGACGAGCTTGCGGTAAATCCGCGGAAGGTTGTGCGGCGGTTAAGGTGGTTTTAGATTAAGGCCGTCGGCATCCCTTTGGCAAGTATCGGATTCCGAGAGAGAGAGAGAGAAAGAAAGAAAGAAAGAGAGAGAGAGAGAGTACCAATATAACGCTCAACTATCCTTCCAAGAAGCAACTATGGTAAGCAGTTACCTCGGTGGTACTTGAAACTAGACGGCACTCAAAACTCGGCGCATATTACGATCGATTAACACGGATTTGGAAGAGAGAAGCGACGAGAAAATTATGAGTATTTAAGGAGGAACTTGATAAATTGGAGCTACGTCAAAAATTAATAAATCTAATACATTTCGAGATTCATGATTCATGACATTGAGCAAAGCACATTTTTAGTCGTTTAAAATATAAAATTAATAATTAATTTTTGTGAGTTAAAGTAAAGATTTGCCTTATAGAATATAATTTAATCTCAAAATTACATAAATATTATCTTATAGCGAACTAATTTCTTTATATTGACTATAGACTGTAGCACGAAAATTTTATAGTGACTGTGCACAAAGAGAAGAGAAAAATTTTAATTCTACAGGACAAGTTTTTATTTTAATCTATAAATTAATTATTAATTTTATATTTTAAAAGAGTAAAAGCGCTTTGCATGTGTGCACAATGTCAAATTCATGAATCTCGGAATATATTAGATTTATTAACTTTTGACGTAGTCGATTCATCCAATTCCTTCTTAAATTTCTTTTAAGTATGATGTTAAGAGTTTAATTTGTTAGCAGTTATTAGTTACTAACATTTCCTTTTGAAAGAGAGCTTTATAATTTAATTATTATTAAAAAGTTCTACAATAATTAACGTCGTGACCCTCATTAAATTCGGCGTTGCTTTAGCGACGCTTTTCATATGAAAGAGATTTCATTGTACAAGTCGTATGAGACTTACCTTATTCGCGTTTATTCGTCATGCTCGCACGTAGTGATACGTGGTTAAGGAATCTCTAATTAAGGCATTCACGTCGCCTCGTGCACGTGTAGAATTTGAGGTGGCCCGATTGATAACGTGCCATACAGGTTTGAAACGGTGGCGAGGCAACGTGTGACACGTTATCCTTCGCCAGGATGCTAACCACGCTCAGTGGTGCGCTCAGGATGTGACGAGATTATCTCTCCACTGATCAAAACAAGAGAAATCTCTCGGAAGTTATCTGTTACGAATAAAAGAGTATATTTTGATACGTTATAAAATAAAAGTTATAAATTTGCTAGAAAGAGGTTCAAAAATTATAAATATTTTTAAAAAACCTTGAGAAAATATACAAGAGAAAAAAATATTTGAAATAAGTTTAAAAATTCTTTCCAATTTTTTGACTTGTTAAGTGTTGTGTATAGTTGTCTCAGTTTTTTTTACAATTTTTTTCCTGCTGATTTCGCGTATAAATAATGAAACTTGTTCTTTTAGTGAACTTTTAACAAATTTTACTTCAACTTAAATTTTACTTCAGACATCATTACCAGGATAAGTTAAGATTTGAAATTGAGAAGTGTTGTGACGTACGATTGTGTATATCTATCGTAAGATTTAAAAGAAATTTAAAATAACCTTCCTGGATTAACTGTTTCGGCTCAATATACGTCGTGAATTATTTCTCTGCCAGATTTACCTTCGCGCCAGCGATTTAAATTGAACAATAAATTACGAGGGAGGATATTAAATAATTTTTCGTATCGACATGTCATAGAAAAAAAAAAAAAAAGGAAGAATAAATCACGGCAGCGTCGCGGGCGCGTGAAGGCTTTAGCGAAACGTTCTTTTGACATGGCAGTTTCTTATATGGCGTGAAATTTGTTGCAATTAAAAGCGACAATGAATAATGATTAGCGATAGCAATAGCAGCAGCGAAAGCGTATCTCACAGCCGTAACCTTGAACATCTACGTGTTCAATAAGCGGCTTAATTGTTTTACGATTGTCGCCATGCATTTTTCGCGCTGCTAATCTCGCGCTCGCGAATATCGGCACGAGAAAGAAAGAGGATAACGTCAGTTTACAAATAGACTACCGGCAAGGATCTAAAAGGAGAAAAGAGTTTGACGGTAGGAGGAAGAGGGACTCGAGAAGCGTTGTCGGACGAACGATATAAATTACAGCCAATCCCGCGGATTAAAGTATCCGCGAAGAGTAGTCGCATTTGTTCGCGGAAAACGGAACGACGTATGTCCCGGGACCCCGGACGTACAAAGTGCCTTTGTTTAAACAAGGGATTTCCTCTCCATCTCATTCTCCCTCAGAATTGGCGCAAAACGTGGCAAAACTTCCCCGCCGCAATTCTCCCCGACTCCGCTCTCGCATCCATCCTCTCTTCGGTTCTTTTCAGCCCGTGCAAATTTTATCTATTGCGCACTGTCATAGTGATAAATATTTCCCGCGATTACCGCCAAGTCCCGCTTTTAAGACGATATTATTTTAGTCATCCGCATACTTTTTGACATCTCTTGACAATCTGCGCGAAGCTTACCGTTAGATTGTTTATAAAAGATATGGGATGAAAAGTAATAAAATTGAGAAGAAGTTATTAGATATCATTGTAGTATTTTCACGAAGCGACAATTATGATGATCTACTTGAGAATGAAATTTATGTGAAAAGATCTCGCACAAAGACAATTTCACAATCTTATTGATAATCAAAACATTAAGATAATGTTCTTTTTTTATCATTAATATTTCAAAGACCATTTTCAGCTTACTTGTTCAGATTATGAAATATGCAAATCCCTGCTGGCCTTGAAGAAGGAAGAGTACAAGGCGCCGCGATGAGGAAAGCGAAAATGCAGGATAAACTATTCTCTTCCGATTTTCCGCTTTTAATCCTGAGCGCGCCTGCTGCAGAATCCAACAAACCGGAGATTTACAGCAGGTTACATAATATACGAAATAAAAGTCTGTCTATCCAGCAGAGGAAGAAAGAGAATCGCGACAAATTGTATCGTATTGTCATGTACAATATATTCTTTATCGAGAGGCGGACGTAGAGAGAGAGAGAGAGAGAGAGAGAGAGAGAGAGACATTAAGATATTTTTGACATTTGCATTCTCATTTTCATATTTTGCATTAGATCTCTGATCGTGCGATACTAAGCCTCTCTATCCGCGTGATAACTTTTATGCTGACGTTGAATCCATTGATCATCTCTCTTTGGCAGTTTCGAGTAATATCCGCTTATGGGAATTCTACGGATGGTTATATGATTCAAGTCGAGCAAACTTCAGTTTTATATACTTGAACTAACGTACTCTATCTCCACACGTTCTAATATGTCGCGAGATAATAAAGAGTTAGCTGTCTTAAACTTTTTGAAAACCATAATTTACGGACTTGCGTCTTTTTTATGACTATAATATATAGCGGCATTGTACCCATATTAAGTTAGCCCCCCCACCAACGCCAAATTAAATCAAATACATGAAATAATTTAGTGCTAATTATGTGCTAATTAGTTGCCGTAGTCCGAATTTTGTTGCTCAAACCGTTTAGCAGGAATTTACATTCAAAGTGGGGGGTGCTAGCTTGACATTAAACCAGCTCGAGCGATACTTTTGCAATCTCGCGATTATTTTCTGGCGAAATTATACATATAATTGAAGAAGAATCATATATTTTAAAAGAATATTTAAGTATATTGAAATACGAAACGTGTGAAAAACGCGACGCGAAGCTTCACCAATTGTAAAATTTCTCATTTAGCTGTTGGTACTCGTGGTTTCTCGCGGCATTTCAGAGACATCGATTAACGTTGACACGTCACCCTTAATTGGATTTCAGTAACATTCATAGTTTTAAAACTAACCAATCACCAATCAAGAATCGAATGACCGTGATTGGCCAATTTTACAACCATGAATATTATTAAACCTGACGTGTAAAATTAGTCGACTAACTGTCGACTAACCGAACACATTTTTTTTTTCTCTTAAATAAGAATATTTTATTAGGAATGTTCATATGTGGTGTGCGAGTTGCTTTTCAGATATATTCCTCCTCGAATCTTACACATTCTATTCAACGATTATTCTCGTTGTATTATCGTTTCGCCATGAAAATTGATCGAGATTTTGTAATATAAGCTCTCTCTCTCTCTCTCTCTCTCTTTCTCTCGAGCCGCGCTTCTTTGTTTATATCTGAATGTTTACGACCAAATGTTTTTTGAACGCTTCTGTACCGAGACGTTCGGCGACGCGGTCCTCCCCTCTCCTCGCCTACCCGTCCAGCCTAAATTTTCCGTAATCGTGTCAGTCTCTTCACACAAGCGCGAGTCTCAAGACGAATTACGGTCGCGCTCCGTGTTTCTCGCGTCTTTTTATCCGTCGAAAGTGAGATCCGCGTACGAACGAGTGTCGGGGGGGGGGGGGGTCTTGTATCGAATAACAGGCGATTATCCGAGTGTAATATATTAACCCGTGTAATCGTGATTAAGGCATCTTTCGATATATATATATACTCGCAAACGACAAGATTTTTCCCACGCATCTTTTATCTATCGAAAATGAATTTCGCATCCGAACGAATATTCGAAATATCCGAATCGAGAGTAATTTGTAGTTTTGATATATCGACTTTATAATACGATACAACGCGATCGATGAATACATTATTTAACATATTTTTAGGCGCTGAAATAATTTACTCGTTGTCGTATATAATAATATTGCGTTGAAAATATAAGCGCGTCGCGTTCGACACGTTTCTGCTTTAATATTCTTTAATATTGTTTTCGAATGTAATCCTTTTTTCAGAGTTATATTCACAATTTCATAAATCGAGATCGCAAAAGAGCGTCGCTCGAGCTAGTTTGATTTATCTCGCGCAGGATTCTTCGCGTACGGTTTATTTCTTGGAAGAGACGCGCTCGCTCCTTTTCCTGGAACGGATATTCGACGACGCGTCCCCCCCTCCCCATCTACTACTACTCAACCTGCCTAAATTTTCCGTAACCGTTACAGTAACCGTCGTATTGCATTAGCGTGCGAGATTGAAATATTCTTTCCGTATTTCTCGCCTTTTTTTATCCATCACAAGTTTATCCCGTGTATAAAGTGGATGTCGCGAGTATCGGGAATGTCGATTAGAATCACGGAAAATCGTCTCCGTCCATTTATTAATACGCGATTATATGTTCTTTCATGTTTATAATCGGCATGGAAATAATTTTACCGCGTCATTGCATATGGCGGATTTTCGACTACGAGTGAAATAGTGATTATGAGAATAGTGATTATGCACGAGTGGACAAATTGATAGACTGTCTCGTCTCAATTTGAAGCGAAGGGAGCAACCGGAAACGGAAAGGATCTCGCGATGACCAGATGCGGAAAGAAGTGAGACATGCAAGGGCGGTGCATCGGTCGGTCAGTAGAATTTATTATTAAACATTTAAAATTGTCAATATAATTTTTAGTTTATGGAAACAATAGTATTGAAAAATCGGGGTTTTTTTTTTTTTTTTATTATTAAAGATTTATAGCTCATGTATAAATATTTAGAATTATAACTGACCATATTATCTTTGCCTTGATTATTTCTATTATTCGTCATTGATGATTACTGATGATTTCATAATTATAATCGTTGAGCGCATTAATTTTACTATTTTATTAGCATTCGAACTCGATCATTAATACGATTACATTTTATTTAACTCTGATCACTCTGTAATCTTAACATCCTTAACGCGTCATTTTTAGAGAATGAAAATTATCAAACATGTGCATTAACGAAATTAACAATATGCGTGTCAATTTATTTTTTAATTTATGGAAACGATGATATTGAAAAATCGAGTTGTTTTTTGATTAATTATTTATAATCTGATAATCATATAAATATTTAGAATTAAAACTGACCATATTATCTTTGCCTTGATTATTTCTATTATTCATCATTGATGATTATTAATGATTTCATAATTATAATCGTTGAGCGCATTAATTTTACTATTTTATTAGCATTCGAACTCGATCATTAATACGATTACATTTTATTTAACTCTGATCACTCTGTAATCTTAACATATATCTTTAACGCGTCATTCTTAAAAAAGCAAGAGGAGCAACAAATTCAGTTTCTTATATATTTCGATAGTATATTGTCCACAGATTATTTTAATACCAAAAACATGCGAGCAACAAATTCTTTTAGTTAGTTTATATAATATAATAGCGCGTCGTATAGGGTCCGCGGCGACAAAGTATCGATTTTTAATACTTTAAGACGAGCAACAAATTCAGTTTCTCATATATTTCGACAGTATATTGTCCACAGATTATTTTAGTACCAAATACACGCGAGCGATACATTTTTTTATTTACTTTTACTTTGCGCAAGTGAATGGTACGGCGCGGCGAGACTGAGTATATAGTGGTATTAATTAAATAATATACTTTTTTAAAAATATTTTTATGTTATTTTAGAGCAACAAAATAGCAACAAATTCTAGTGTATTTTATTTTTTGATTCGAGCTTTATATATATTTTTTTCACTATGGGGGTGGCTGGCTTAATGTCAAGCTAGCACCCCCCACTTTGAATGTAAATTCCTGCTAAACGGTTTGAGCAACAAAATTCGGACTACGGCAACTAATTAGCACAGAATTAGCACTAAATTATTTGATGTATTTGGCGATTTAATTTGGCGTTGGTGGGAGGGCTAACTTAATATGGGTCGGCATTTTAAGATTTGATAAATTATTTAATTTAAGATTTAATAAATAATATATTAGAGATTTATACATGTATAAAATAAAAAGAAGATTGAGGAGAATAGAGTTGAAACTTTACGCTTAAAAAAAAAAAAAAAAAAAAAAAAAAAAAAAAAAAACACGTTATGAGATATACATCACAAAGTAATCTGACAAGATTGCATAAAGTTCGGTAAAGCGATCCTTTGAGAATAGCGATGAATGATTAAGGAATGGAAGATACAACTAATCTGAGTAATGTATATCTCGCATTTCCCATGCGTCTTTCTTCAGCCGAATCCTCGGATATTCGGATCTCAGTCTCACGCGATTTCCACCCGGTATTACGGGCGCGTTGATTTCTTTCCTCGAACGCATTAATATATCTTTTTCATGAGATGAGGACGGGGAGGAGGCGGGGGTGGGGAGGGGAGGGGGGGAGAAGAAGCAGACAAGAAACGCGGGCCGCGTGATCATGCACTTTGGCTGACAATTTAATCGCCGACGGGCGATTTAATAACGTACAATTTATACGTCCGTAACGGGCCGTCCTAAGAAACCGTCAGGTAGCGGAAATCGTTCGTATACCCCTTTGGTAGCTTCTTCCTTCTTCTTCTTCTTCTTCTTCCTCTTCTTCCTCTCTCTCTCTCTCTCTCTCTCTCTCTCTCTCTATCTATCTATCTCTATGTCTCCCTTTTTTCTCTTTGTGTTTGCGCGCGATTGTAATTTATACGACGCGGTGTTGGCGACTCCGTAGTTTACGGATAATTAAGCGCATCGCGGCCGCGAGCGTGCGTCATCGGCGTGCGAGTTTCCACGCCGATTCTGTATCGGCGCGGGTGAAATTACACCGCGTGAGAATGGCCACGCGCACATTCCCGCCGTCCCTCTACGCACCGAGGAGTGCACTTTGCGATACACCGGATACGCAGTACGAGAAGCGCGCATATAGACAGGCAGGTGTCATTAGCCGTCATTATCCGCTTTTCTTCGGGGTCATCGCGAGCTCCCGCGTGACACTTGTCTTTCCCGCCACTTAAGTTACCATTAACTTTTTCGCCGGTCTTTTGTCATTCGTTTTGCTTTTCCATCCCTTAGTTTCCGGCTTTTAATGTGCCTTTTTTTTCCCATACGCGGTGCACATGCGTGATTCATAAAATATTTCATATTCCTTATAATAATATTTTTATACATTTTCATAATAATGTATCATGTTTTTTATACATCTTATTATTATAGTAAAATAGATTTATTTCTCATAATTTCATATTTACAATTTTTTACAATTTTTTATAAAGAATTTTTAATAATATTATATATTTTTATTTTTATTTTGACATTTTTGTTATACCTAAATTAAACACAGCAAGAGTTTACGATAATTCTTTCTTTTAATAATAAACAATTTTTTAGTTATTCTTGCCATTGCTATATTTGCTATTATTATATAATTATATGTATACCTTCTACTTTTATTTAATTACGCAAGAGGATTTATTAGAGAGAGCGCATGATGAATATTTTCTCTTTTTCTCTTTCTCTCTTCCCTCATCTTCTCTAATTGGATCCAGATGAATTTGTTTATATGTCGATGAGAACCATTATACCTTTTTTTTGTTATTCTACACTTAATTACTCCAAGGATATTTGTTTTTTCATTGTAAATTTTACTCTAATTTCCCATTTATTTTATTTAGTTAATTCCTCTTTCTATTTTTCTTTCTATTTTTTTTTCTCTCGTCACCCTCTATGCTTTTAGAGAATTATGCAATTGAAGGATTCAGTGGTTGGATTTATTCTTTCAAAAATTTGAGCAAACTCGTTTAAATCTATCTACGATATTTTGAAGTTTTACAAGCATAATTTTCTCAAGTTCTTAAAAAAGTGGGTGGGTCGCACCCGGTGTTGCACCGAACTCGAGATTTTATCCCGATATAATAAATGTTTTCTCCCTTCCTCCCACCTCTCCTCGCGTTTCCCTTCCGCTCTCTCATCCGATCTCTTTGAAGAAAGGGGGAGGTGTCGAAAAGGATAGAACGTATAATCTCCTGTAGGAGAGCCCGAACTATCGATCTCCTCTTCGCGATTCGGCGTCACGTAGCGAACGTGCCTCTTCGATGATGGGAGCGCGCCTCGCGTTAAGCGTTAAGTTGGGTTATGGAAATTTTGGCGTCGTTGTACTCTACGGACTCTGATCGCTGAGATTATACGCCAAGTGCGATCGCGCCGCGCGTATCCCACGGTACGAAGGCGTGAGAAAGAAACGTTTCCGTTCAATGCACGCGCGCGTCTCTCCGATAATTAGAGCGGCTATGCTATGACGCCGTTAACGGCGTATCCCATGTTGTGTTGCTTCGCTCCCATCATCGCATCTTACCTAAAGTGATTGCATATCACGAGAGCCTCTCTCTGTGTGTGTGTGTTTGTGTATGTGTCACGCTGATGCCGTTTAGACGTGTTATTTGCATTCATCGACACGTTGTCGTCGTTGCCGATCTGCTCGGCATCAACTTTCCACGGGAACCTGAGCGTTATCATTCGCGACGAAATACCGTCGATATACAAAAGACGCCCATCGTATCGATTCAACCCGTATCTTTGACAGCTCGCGATGCATTCGTTCACGCGTTCATGCGTCGCGTCATGCGAAGCAGTAGACTAGAAAAAGAATTGGATGACGATCGTATAAATATCAGTTGTATATAAATAGCAGCTGTATTAATGATGGGTTAAAACCGATACTACACTCATTAATAATTTTCTTTCATCTATACATGAAATTATATCTCCGATTACGTAGAAGTCGCTTTAAACACTGTCACTCAGTCGTACGATTTCCCCAAACCAACGCTTTCCCAACGATGGACGTTCGTTACAACATTACGCAAAAATGTGCTACTATTCTCCGCGTATCGATCGCGTGAACGCATTAAACGTGCGATTAAGGGACGATACGTATCGCCGTTATACAATAATTACGTATCGCTAATGGCCGGGCGCTAGGACTAGGTGTCTTTTACTTTTGCGAGCCAAGAGTCCAAGTAACAACCGACCGACTCTACTTTGTCCGAAGAGACCGTTGATCCGCTGAAACTCGTTTTCTTCGACCGGATGAGCCGGCTAATCCGGGAAGACGGACTCGGCCGGAGCAATTTGTACGCCGGTGAGAGAATCCCGTCACCACCATCATCGGCTTGTCTCACTTACTCGTCACCCCAAGCTCACGATCGCCAACATCGTCGTACAGACACAATTTCATGTTAACGCGCGCGACGCTTTTTCGTCGCATTTCCCGGTCTCGCAAACACGCCCAACTGTTTTTCCGTTGAGAGTACTCGCTCTCCCCGTTATACGCGACTTGGCAATCGTGAAGTGAAAATAAAGTCAATAATGTCGAATAAAGAGCGAAGCGATTCTCGCGCGTAGAAAGATCGATTGTAATTCTCTACTTCGAGTAAAAGCAGCGTGCGCTTTTTAAAGCGAGATATCCACGTGTCGTCGGTATGAAAATAATATTGAGACACACAAATTTCAGATACATACATAACTTGGGATGGGTTCTAACGATAGATTCTTCAATGAATTTAGAATCTATTTCTCCTTCGCCAAAGTAAATCTCGAATGTCTTTAACTTCCGTATATTATATATTTAACTTTTTCTTTTATTAAAACAAGTTTTATTTTCAATGAAATAACATGTCAACTTTACAATTTAACAATAGAAATAAGAATATTTGTTTTTACATTCAAGAACGTAAAATATATATAAGTTATATTTTTATATTATTTTAAGAGGTATAATGTGACTTTTTAATCTATTTTTATATTTTAATAAATTCGAAAACATCCTTCTAAGAAATAATGTTTTATTAGCTTAAATTAATTAATTTTTAATTAATGTTTAAAATATTATAACATTTATATAGGATTTTTCGTAAACGATGTTGAGAGTTTGAAAGGTCCGATCTTCGCATGTTTAAAGCGTCGCGGATCGTACATCGTAATGACGGTAATAGAATGAATAGAGAATTCTCTCATATTAATTTTCTCGTGCGCAAACGATAAAGTTTTCTCGACTATGACACACTGCGAGGTACAATTTCATCTAGTCAATTCGCGCGCGCTAATCACAAGACACGAACTTGTCACCCTTTCTCGTCTATCACTGGTACTCTCTCTGCGCGGGTATTAATTTAGCTCGGATAACAACTCGCGTAATCAATGACACCTCCATCTATCGCTATCTTTCGCGGATCTGAAAAACGATTTGATTTGCACCTGCCGTGAATTGTGCGCTCACGTGTCCGTGCACCCCCCCCCCCCCCCTCCCCCCAAATTGCATTGGAACAAAATTTACGATATTTTAAATCTTTATTAAAAGTTATCTAGATTTTTGGGAGATAAAATTTATGAGATAAAAACACACGACAGCGTTTTATTTTTCGTTAAAAAATCATTAAATTTTATAAATATTAGTAAACGAAAATCGTTAACGATTCCTCTAGGATTTTCATTGAAAAATATTTCACATTTTATATGTTCTTATACTAGAAAATTATTATTATAAAAAAATCCGCATTAAATTTACTAAAATTACAAATTCTGGTTTGATATTATCAAATATAAATGTTTAGAATGTTCTTTTACCGAGAAAAGATTTATTATCAATATATCTTTTCTCAAGAAACATTTTGTAACACGGTGGAAGGAGAGATCTCAATATCTCAATAAGTTTACCAAGATGACAAGCCGTCTAATGTCCTCATAAAAAAGGTCTTTGATTAGCTTACGGTAGTAAGCGAGAAGTCGACGAAACACTGAATAAGTTATACACGTTTCTTACTTCACGTTTAAGAGGCTATCGCTTTGATATCGGGACTAACATAAGTAAGGAATGGACGAGCGCCATCCTGTATATTTCGACCTCTGACTTCTCTCTGTATCCTTAATAGTCTGCGAGCCGCCGTTTTACTACTACCATTACCGCGGATCCCGTGTCGGAAGCGGAATAACTACGTTGTAGTATCCGGCTTCTAAAGAGCCCGGCGCGCGGTAGCGGCAACGGGCTCCGCGTATCGAGGGAAGAAGATCCGATTATGGCTTAACCGCATTACACGCGGAAAGTTTACTTTCGGTAATTCCGAGCCGGCGTCGAGAGGAGGGGTCGAGAGGGGTTGAGCGGGGCGGAGAGACAGAGACGAGGGTGCCGTCAATGCGACGGGATGTTACACCTGCAACGGGGCAGCACCTGCTACACCCGTTTCCGTTCCGTTCCATTTCGTTTTGTCGTTGAGATAGGCAAGTCTCTGTTCCCCGCGAAATGTCTGTTCTTCGCGCTAACTGAGAAAAGTTTTATCGTTCGCTTCGCATAATAAGCATGGTATAACTGCTATTTAAATGCCGTTATCATTAAACGGCGTTTAAAGATTCAACGATTCAATGGACCAAGAGAAGCAAAATTTCAATGTGAAAAAATATCCTTTTTTTAATGAGATAAATATGTAAATTAAAGATTTTTATTTTAATTTCGTTGTTAGTTTAGCAAATAGAACAATAAAGGGAAGATGACAATATTTCGAGTGTCAAATTTTTAGATCGCAAACTTTAGATTTTGCATTAATTAGTAGAAATTTTGAAGATCATTAAAATCTTTAATAGATTTTTATAACAAGATAAAGCTCGTAAGAAAAGATTTGGAACTTTAAGAAGTATTTAATTAGATTCGTAATTCTTGAAAGATTTTAGAGAGTTTCATATTAGAAGTATTTAATTTTAGACTTGTAATTCTCAAAAGATTTTAGAGTTTCAGCTTATTAAATTTTTACAGAAAAATTCACTATTTATTAATTAATAATTATTATACATATATATAACATATTTTTTACATATTACAATTATTTGAAATAATTACTAAAATTAAATATTACAAAATTCTTTAAAAATAATTTTATTTCTATAACGTGCAGAATTAAAAATTAAATTTTTGTGATATGCAATTTTAATCGCCATTATGTTTCCATTTTCATACTCTTTCTCTCTTTCTCTTGTCTATCGAGATATATAATATACTATATCGACAAAACGGATTTACGCGTCGAAGCAAGAAGAATACTGCGTGCGTTACGTACAGAAGCATATACCATATATATATATATACGCATGCACATATACGAGGTTTGCATTGTTTACTGCCGCACGTGTAAACCAGGATAACGTATAATATCTATAATCGTAGTCATCGCGTGTGTATTACGTTGTTCACGAACCACGCGTTTCGTACAACCTATAGAACCTACGCGGCCGCGAAGGGGGGCCGCCAGGTCATCGGACGCTCGTTAACCCTTCGAGCATCGCGAGTTCTTATCGATTGCGTGCGGTCGCGATAATAATTTACCGCGTCCGATGGATTCATTAGGCGAGAGTAAACCGCGCGCGCCCTCACCATTCCGCGATTGTCCCAGATTCACCGTGCACGGAAACAATATAGACGACCGATGAATATTATTGGAGAGGCAGAAGTGCGACGTAAGTCGGAAGAATCGTTTTTCTTCATGAGATTCTGTGTAAAAGTTTTCAAAATTACCTACAATCGTGTATATTGTCCAAATAAGCGAATAAATGTATGGATGAAAAAAAAAAAAAAAAGATTTAGTTAGATTGCAATTTGTATGCAAAATACACATGTGTTTATATATAATTAATATTGTATATAATAGTGTAAAATATATTAATACTGATAAGAAAATCTCAATTTTTTTTTAAATAATATATTATGGTATGTACAATAATTTTATGCGCGAATAATATGTACAAGTATTGTATAAAATTATAATGGATTTTTACGCGGATTTGATATCGATAAATATTTTCTTTATCGTAATCGTTCTCGTAATATAACCCATCATATTTTGATTTTTAATTATATACAAAAATAACAAAGAAATAATGTCAGCTCGACCGTTGATTCTCTCTCGGAAAAAAAAAGGTTCGCGCACGCGCCAAACGGACGGGAGAGGAAGAGAGAGAATCTTAGGCAGCAGCTTGTAGGCAGGTGAATTCTCCACCTGGTAGGCACCTGGCGACCCTATCTCTCGAGAGAGTCCCTTAAGGACCACTTGCCAGCACGTGCGAGAGTTACTACGTAATCTTAGAGACTGGATTATCATTCGCGTACCCGGTTGCCCGGTGTGCAGGACCATTCGACGAATGTTCAACCAATCTCTTTGTTGAAAATTTGAAACGCTGTTTTAGAGATGTATATGTGATGGCTTTTGCTCCTATAAATGCCATTGCTCTTGTAAATGCTTTTGAACTGTTTCCCCACTGGAGACAGAGAAAAAAAAAGAACATCTTGCAAGATCTAACATAATTTACAATTATGTAAAAAGACTTGATACTTTATTTTAACTATTATCGCTGAAAATTGTGTGAGATTTTATAATTGGTTCCTCTTGAGCAATGAATTGAACTGACATTTTAATTGACATTTCTTTCTAAACTCTTAAAAATTAAAAAAAAAAAGGAAATAATTTATCGATCTTTTTGAAAGATATTGGAGCGATAATTTTAAAGTTATAAATGATAAAAAAGTATTCTTCAAGCAAACAATTTTGTGTACATTCTTCGCGAGAAAAGCGAAATAGGAATTAAAACGGATCATATATCCGTTACTCCGCTACTCCGCTAGTCAGAAATAGTAGCATCGCGAAAAAATTCCAATTTACCTATCTGCATTTTATCTCTGTTTGCGCAGTCTAATTCATCCGGGTAATTGCATGAATATTCGCCGGCTAACTGAGTTTAATTTAGCCAAATAATGCTCCGGATATTACGGTTTCTCAAGTATACGTGCATATACTTGCAAGACTTAGATTTCTATCGCAAGTATATCCGAATATTCCAACTTTGTTACATTCTTCGAATATACGATATATTTTTATACTACGTATACGTGTACGTACGCACATTTGTTTTCAAAGATTACGAGAATTTCCTATTCGGAGTGTCTTGAAATAAATGATTTTCCTAAGATAATTCTTCGAAATATCGACTCGAGATACTTGTCATCGACAATAAGTATATCCTTGCGTAAGACACTCGAGAACGTAAAATAAAAGATCGTCTTTTCGAAACACAAAGCGATTCTTTCAACTCATTGAGGACAGTTCTAAAGTAGAACGTTTGACGTACTCTTTTAGCAATTATTATAATTAAATTTTCATCGCGTCTTCTTTTATTCTTGCGAATGTGTACGAAAAAAAGTCCCTTTGTTTCTCTTTTTATTAAACAACTCTAGCAAGGATGCTGAAAAGCGCCGCGTGTGGCTACAAGCGTGATGAAACCATGCGAAGTCTTGATATCCTGGTTAGCGGTAAAGACCCCAGGAGTTGTGGGCAAAATGTAATTAACCTCGCGCGTTGTTGTTTTGCAGGTGAGTGCAGCAAAGTCCGGAGGATGGCCGTCTAATTTTCGCGAGCCTATGGTTATGCGCGTGTCGCAAATGGCGCAGGGAGAACCAAGCGAGCGATGACAAGAGAAGAGAAGAGAAAGAAACAGAAAAAGAGTGAGAGAGACAAGAGGGAGATGCGACCGCGTATAAACGCATATATCACGCGTAAGTTGCGAACTTTGTTCGCAAATAGCTCACTTTTTGCCCGTAATTATCCGAATTATTCAAACTCGCGAGTATTTTTTAAAAGAAACAACGAGATGATGCACGTTTTGCAGCAATCGGCGATAGATTTAACGTTGTCATAATTTTTCTATAAGCCCTCTCATTTAGAAGTAAATTAATATATTTCGGGAAAAATATTTTTTTAAATTAATTATTTACCGAGGGTAGAAATTTTTTGCCGTCTACTCTCCTCGTAAATCGTGTAATTTACATCGAGATATATATATATATATATATATGTATTTAGATTGCCATGCTAAGGAGAGATAGTGATAATATTGTGAAAGCTCGTAAACAACAAATAGAGTGGGGGAGGTCGGCAACCTTTGCGCGAATCCTCCCTTTAATTGACATCGGTACATCCGGCATGTTTAATGAAAGACGAGAGTGCGACGCTCGATGACGCTCGTATATTAGACGCTTGATATCGATCGTTAATCAAGGATACACGTGAGTCGAGATTAATTGAGTCTAATTAAAATGTGGAATATAGCAATTAGTACGAAATCAATTAATGAGCCGGTCGTCGACAACGACGATGATGTCGACGCCGATATTATGCATTCCGCGCGTCGCTTCTCGCCTCGCGATCGAATAATCAACGATCGCCGATTGATCGATATCTCCTTTACGGTGTACGGCCGATCAATATCGGTAAGGGTGACAGCTGTCATCCTGACCTCGGTGATAAATCGAAGGATCCTTCAACGATAAGGCAATCGATTCTTGACTTCTCTTGGCGCATTCTCAAGCTTGGAGAGTTACATTGGCGATTGCATCTTTCTCACAAAGTTTTCACTTTATATATAAAAATATCCATACATACTTTTCAAAGTGGAAAATATAATTTTTTTTAACATTTGCTTCCTTTTTAAATTAAATATTATGTAAATTAATTGATAGATATCACGATAATTATATCTGGAAATGATCTTCTTAAATAAATTATATTTTAATTCTTCTAAATAAAAATTATAATTATAATTACATATAATTTGTAATTATAATAATAAATATAATTTATAATAAATTATAATTATAATTGTAATTAGTTATTTATGATTATCAGATAAATAAGGATCTTCTATTGCATCGTGTCTGTGAAATTGAGCATTTTCGAGAATCCTTAGTTCTCTAACTATCGCTCGGTCTCGCGTTTACTCGCGTAGAATCAGGTTTCGTCGATGAAATGCCGCTTGACGTTGCGCGGCAGATTTAGATCGCTCCATCGAATATCGTGATCCCTTGCCTCGTTTCCTTCCGTCTGTTTCTTCGTCGAAAATCCGGCGTATTGAAATATTCGCCGCGCCTTCGTGACGATAGGAAGCGAAATTGAAAGGCCAGATGACATTATTTTATTCAATATTTATCACATTTTTATCTTTCTTTCTCTATAAATCATAATTAAAACTTTTACAAAAAGGTTGTTTTTTTTTCTTTTTTTTCCTTTAACGTTTGTTTCCAGATCAATCTACTTTTGGGTGTTTCGTCCGCGTTAATTGCATTCCAGATAGGAAGATTAATTGGCATCGCCGGAATCCGAAAATCGCTTTGCGAGAAAGAGAGAAAGGGAGAGAGAAGAGAAAAAAATAGAACGGGCAGCCAAATAAAATACGTCTCGGTAATGGCGGTAATAAATTCAGAAACCGCGTGTGTCGAGCACATTTAAAAAGGCAGACTCATTCGTATATAGTAGGTTCTAAAGATCAGAAGATTGATCTCGACAGATTTCGCAATCGAAAGTCGAAAGTCAAATTTTAGATTTAGGGTTCGCGAAACTGTTAGCCAGTTATCATACTTTCCAGATTATCATTACTATCAGATTTTCCATATGATTAGCGCGGGGTTCTTTAATACAAAGTGCACCTTTTTCCCCCGGCTATCCCTGCCGCAGCATTGAACCTTTTGAATTTAGAACAGCTAGTATTGGTTAGTAGTCGCGCTAGATTGAACAGAGTGAGGCCTGATAATTTTAGAGCTCTCGCGGATATCCGGATATCAGGGGAACCGCCTCTCTCTACGCGTACGCCCCTTTCGCGTTCGTCGTCTACTACTCGCGAGTGGCAATATCTCGCGATAGACTATCGCACATAGATATACACTTACACATGGGCATGCGCGGATTATCGCGTATACGCACACTCGAAACCTCGGTATTACCGAGCGGAGCCTCTCTTTGATCTCTCTTTTTTTTCGGCGCGAAAAGAAAGCCACACAAAAAAGAAGGGCGCTAACTCACCTCGATATCTCGTCTCGTATTATTGTCGATAGCAAATCCTGCGGTCGCCGCCAATTTTTCGCAGCGGGAATTCACGGTGTAACATATTGTTACATATTATATCTTGCCTCGCCTCTGTATGCCGTTCACCGCGGTAACCAATCGACGGAGCGAGCGATCGGCAAATCGAAAATTGTCGAGTCATCACAGTCTCCGGGGACCGATACAATGCAGACCGTATTTCTCTGGAACGTTGGCTCTAATTCGCAACGGTAAACGTATCGGGCGAGATCGGAAACGACGTGAATCAAAACTGTAACGTGTAGAGAAGCTCGACCCAATCTCGTAACATCAATAAAGTTTCAAATTTTTCGCAAGCGTATAGACAGACTTGAGAATGGTTTAAATGGTTCGTCAAATTTTTATATGGAAAACATTCCCGGTTTTTTTTTTTAATGAGAAACGGTTATTTTAATATAAAATATCTTATTTTTGAAAATCTCTCTCTTCTTTAAAATTCTATATTAAAGAAAAAAATAGATAAGCATTATCGTTACTATGATTTGTAAGATAGAAATTGTTGAAATTGTTTACTCAAAATAATTTTTTTTTATATTCCTTAAAAAAAGATTTAAAAAAAAATTATAAGGCATTATTTTTCTGATATTACAAGAGAATGTAATTCCCGAATGTAATCTGTTTCTAATGCTATCAATAATAATATTTTCTCTATCGAGTCGAAAGAAATGATGAAAAAATAGCTGAAATGGAAATTATTTTTTAAATCTTTGTCAGTAGAATGTAGCATGGACAAAAATGGACACGCGTATTAATAGTTTGTTTAATTTACAGAAATACGATTCTTTTCGGCAAAAAAGCAGTTTTACATGTCACTGTACTATTTCGCATCGCCGGCGCCGTCGAGATTCAAAACTGAAATTGAAAACCAAAATGTTTGTAACGATACCGAATGCGTATTTGCTTGCTATCCGATTGGCATTTATTCAATATAACTGAACGAAGCGTCGATTCGCGGCACAAATGATCCTGTTAATAATCTTGCGCGGCCCCTTCTCTCCTCTCTTCTTCTCCCCCGCAATGCGTCGTTTTTGATATCAATCATCCTCTATCAAAATCATCGATCAATAAATACCATTCGTATTGAATCGACGGCAAATATTTCTGATTGATGCAAAAACTGATCGCATTGAGATAATGTCGCGGATTATAAGTCTAATAATAATAGAGGAAGCTTTTTCATTAGTATATATTATATATATATTTATATGCAATATATAAGATTTTTTGTGTGCCACTGTACAATGCACTGAAGCGACCGAGAATGAGGAAAGAAGAGGCAGAGAACAAAAAAGAGAGAGAGAGAGAGAGACACCCGCGCTATATCGATCGCGTGTCCGATAATCGGCGCTGCGTGAGGTTACAGAATATTGGAGAGAGAGAGAGAGAGCTCGATAATACCAGTTGAAATTGATATTTTCGCCCGCGCGCGCGCGCGATACCCAACAATGTTATCGAAGCTTCGAATCCCGATTACCATAATATTCACAACAGCAACAAATGGCGAAAATGGCGTTGTCGGGGATTTGCGGATTATTTCGGCGGCTATATATTAAGCCGAGTACACACCGCTCCGGAACAGCTGACCAGGTCTCGCCTCCGGTATAGATACGCGTTAGGTATCAAGGAAGAGCAAAGGATGCGAATTCGATTAAAATGTATGTATCTTTCGGAAAAATAACCGAATAAAAGCAGCTAAATTTGGCGATAACGTTTGACGTCAGGTGTACGACGGGAAAAAATCCGATTTCCGGCGATTTGCGGTTTACTCGATCGTCGATCGCAGGCCAGCGAGGAGAATCTAACGCGAGAATCGTAATGATAGTGTACCGTGTGTGCACAGAGTTCGCAGAGAGAGGGAGGGAGGGAGGGAGAGAGAACAAGTTGGCAAAGTACGAACCATTCTCGGACCGGGAATAAAAAAGCGTACGCACACGCGCGCACATGTACGGCGCGCTCGTTCAACTACCACCCAACCTACAGGTTCCCCGTTCTTTCTCCCTTCTTATTCCTTACCGCATTTACCGGAACAACCTGTTCCGCAGGATCTTCCATAAAATTTACCCCACGCGAACGACGTCGCGGCACCGACGCGGGCGCACGCAAAGCGCACGCACTCCCACGTGCGTGCGTCGAGCGCCGACCGTGCTCTTCTCATCAGAATAAGGACACGCGATAGTGTGTGTGCAAATTACGTTACCCAGTAGTAGTCGCGATAGTTAGTCGAGGCCAATGACTTATCCTGCGAACCTTCCATGGGTGTTCTCGTGTTTGAGAGTTTTCTTGAAAATCTATTTTTAAAATCTTGTGTAACGCGCGCGTATTTCGTGCTTTTCCGCTAATAGCGTGTAAACGCGGTCATTTACATCGCGAACAGAGATGTGGTATAAGAGAATAATAAAAACCTAACGAGATCATTAATATATATAAATGAATGAAGAACAGTAAAAATTATTAAAGCGTAATTAAAAATTGTAACGGCCTGTTGTGCCTGTGTAAAGTAATACGATCGCTTTTGTATTAAACTATAAATATCAAAATATTCGTATTAAAATTAAATTTCTGATTAAAATTAAATTTCGCCTGTCATGCATTATAGCGCGACAATATCATTTATCTGAAATGGTAGTTAAGCCATTTTAATTATTTTTTTCCATATTTTAACATTTTATTATAAATACGCAGATTATTTAAATTATATTTTAATTTGAATTAATTGTTACGTATATTTTTCCTTGCTAATTTTAATATTTAAAATTTCATTATCGGTTTTGTTTATATACCAAAGGAGAGAAATGCGAAAATCTTCCTTTATATATACAATATAATCCTTTTTATACAAAAGATGCAACATTATGAATATTTGAAAGTACTGCCGCATTATAGCTAATCGGATCGAAAGATTGAAGAAGACGGCAAATACATCATTAGAGAGTTTATGCCGAAAGTTCTCTCGTTACACGACATTTCCTTAATTCCCTCAAGAATAGCAATCGGATTATAATCAACTTTGATACGCTATAAATCGCGCATTAAAATTTTGCGCGTCCAAAAAAGGTATGTGACCATATTCGACTCAACTTCTCTAATATTTGAATTTAACAATATGCTTGGTACCATAGTAAATAAATAAAGATATATAGATCGAAAGCTTTCTTATAGTAGTAGTAGTATAAATGTATAAAATAAAATTTAAAAATATGTTCTACACTTAATTTCTAAGCAACACGCGACAAAGCCTTATTTTTTTTTATCTTACTTTTAATTAGATACGATGTTGAAGTAAATTATATAATTTCGGCTAATATTTGTAATGAGATTAAAAATAGCAAATAATTTTTAATTTAATTAGAAAAGAGTTAAAAAATATTTTAATGACATTACAAAAGAACAAAAGAATTAGCGTTGAATTTTTCCAAGTATGTAATTTGTGGGCCATAGGTCCAGGGAAGGAGAAGGGAGATGGCACTCTGCAAAGTCTCTCTATCGACATCTTCGTCATAATCGAATGAACATACGCGCGTGTGTCTCTAGAGAGACGCGCGTTAATATAAGTTATCACCTTCTTACACGTGTACACTCGTATCAAATAGGTACGAAGCGCGAGGCATGTTAATCGATTCCCATTATTACGCAAAGGTAGAACAGGCCGACAGGCAGTCAATTATAGTAATAGGCAATTACAGGGGGTCGCGCTTATCTGTACGCCGGTTCCGAAGTCGTAAAAAGTCGAGAGGGTACGTCGACGTACATGTATATATATGTACGTACGAGAGTACGTCTATTCAAATCGCAGTTCTCTTCCTTTCTCTTCCTCTCTCTCTCTCTCTCTCTCTCTCTCTCTCTCTTTCCCTCTTGCCCTCTTGGTACACTTTCTGATAACTATACAATTTGACTTGCGATCGATTCACCGTCTACGACACGTCGATTGAAAGTTTCCGGATACATCCCCTGGCATTCGCCTCGAAGCCCCGTAACCGTCGGGGCATGACGAGAAGTACACGAGTAGTAAAGTCCGTAGTACACCGTAGTGCGAGAATTACATCTCCCCTAACAAGTTGCTTAACGAGCAACTTTTCCGAGAGAAGTATGCGCACGTGTATTTTTGGGCGAATTAGATTTACGCTGCGCGCGATATACGCATATTTTGCAAATTTTGATATTGGTATCGAGGTTGAATTATGATAAATATACTGTACACACGTAAGCATTATAGAAACAACTCTTTCTCTCTTGTGAATAATATTATTTAATCCGATTTAGTATCAAGTTTAACTTTGATCTTGACAGAATTTACATGCTTTCGTAACAAGCTTCTTAATGCATAGTCGTTATCTCATTTTGACGGCGAGAAATATCGAGCGGACAAACACGTTACACGTGCGGATTACAACGGATTTCATCTTCGCTCGATCGATCCGTCGCGCGTATCCGTACGCGCGTGCAATAGCCGCGAGTGCGAAAGTGGGGGCTTAACTGTCGAGGCTCGACAGAGGAGAAAATGTCACGCGGTGAGAAAAGTGAGAGAAAGAGAGGACCAAAAATGAATGTGTCGCATCTCTCGGATCTTTTTTCCTCGGACGACGTCGTCGTCTCCGTCACGAGAGGTAGGAGGAGGAAGGAAGGAAGGAAGGAGAGGAGTGGATGGAATGCCTGGCGGAAAAAGCGCTTAATCGGAAATACCTACTGTGACCGCCGGAAAAGAGAAACGCCGGGGGAAAGTGGAGGAGGGTGGTGACAAAAGGGATGTTAAAAGAAAAGGTGGAGAACGGGGAGAACGAGTCGCGGAGGTCTCCGATACGGGAACGCGTAATTGAGTATCGATCAGGGCGGTGGCCTCTCCCATTCTCCACCTGTTGCCCATTTCTGCACGCTCGAAGGCGTCGCAATTCCATAGAATTGATCTTTATCTCGCGACATATCTCGGCAAGATATCGATAGTATTATGCTTCGCCGGATATGCTCGTCCGGGTCAATGCGGTTAGGTTGTCAAACGTTGCGAGATGAAATGCATACTTCTGGTCAACGAATTTCAACGAGGACAATTTCAAAGAAGACATTTGACAGTTCAGAAATCGGATTCCCTTCAAAGTGTATATAATACACACATAGATATGACAGATAGACATCTATTAATTTGAATATGTTATAAAATTAATAAAACGTGATATATTTTAATTTTATGATTTTGTGCAAACAGGTAAGACACGGAAAAAATTCTATATATTTCTCTTAATTAAAAAATAATTTTTAATGGTTAAAAATATTTAATAGTTTTGTGTTTCGTGCTACTCTTCGTAATATGGTCGGAATTTGTTATTCTTGAAGTACGATGGAGAAGTATTTTAAATTATCATGTTAAAAGCGAGGCATAAATATTTTCTGCGATAGCATGGATCATGAAATGAGCGAGATTTTGCGCTTGTCGTTACGCACATTTTTGATCAAGTAGCTCTGGATTATAATCAAAATAAATAGCTGCGAATTTTAATCTACCATCACGAGAGAGAGGTCTATGCTCGTTGTAAATGTAGGACGGATTAAATTTATTAATAATCCAAATTTTGTGAAATAATTTCCCATTAATTTCGAATGTAAATTAATATTCCATCACGGCACTAATATTATAACGCACTAAATATTGAAATGGAAATATAAATATTATAATATAAATTTTATAAAATATAAACAATAAATCAATATCCATTAATTAGGGAAAAACAGAAATTTAGTCCGTCGAAGATTTAATATCGAGGATTACAAGGAAGTGGAAAAAAAAAAAATTTCTTTCTCGAATCGAGTGGAGAGATGTTGGGGACAATTCGCGCATATAAATCCCAATTAAAACACAATTGAACACGATTATGTAATAGATAAGCAGTTTCCAAATTCAAATTATTATCAGCCTACGGTCTTAGAAAAATTACAGATTAAAATCAAAATTAATATTACGGAATTACAACAATGTCAAATATCTCTTTAGAATATATATTCGAAAAATCCGAAAATTTGAAAGAAATGGTCTTGTATTGAAAAACCATTACTTATTTATTTCATTTGTAGCCAGTTACATAGAAATTTTAACAAAAATAAAAGTTTATATTTACATTGTTTGAAAAATTCATATTGATTAATATAAATCCGGTTTGATAAGACGATTTGTCTGATTTTTTTTTTTTTTTTTTTTTTTTTTTTTTTTTTTTTTTTTTTTTTAATAGCGCGATATCTATCGCAATATTTTTAAACTCATGTCAAAAATGGATGAGCGAATTAATATATAATATATAATATATTTGTATCTCGTTTTGAGTTTCTCTGAAATGATGCAATCCTCTCCGGGCAGTTTGACAATTCGAAACATTCCCTCGTTAGCACGTTGTTCTCACCAATCCCTATCTCGCCATTTGTAAATGATGCGATTATTGTGTAAATAACGTTCATTTCATCTCGATAACGATGTCGAAATTTAATAGAGACGGTCCGTTAGATAGTCGGGACGATCGATATTACATGATTGCATTGCGCGCAATCCGTTCTACCCTGAACTGCAAACATTTCTGCTGGCCGAGGCGATTAAATCGCGGGTTAAACCGAGGCAATACACAGTTGCACTTGCAGATTTTTCGTCGTGCAAAAGCGCTTGCATGCTAAATTATAGAGGGTATTAGACGGCCTGAGCCTATATTAACCTGTTTCTGGCAAGCCGAGCACGTGAGATTTTCGCTTGTCCTCGGTTGTCCCCCACGGTTTTCGTCCGACAAGCTGCTCGAAATATTTCGCGGTATTGCATGAATAACGCATTTAACGACCTGCATTTACCTGCAGGTATCATACCACGCGATGATACAATAATAATCAGAAGATTATTTAATTTTGTGGTGGAAACTTGTAATTATAAAGCTTTTAACATACGAGTTCTTTTTTACGATTCGCTCTAATGCGGAGGAAGAAAAGTGAAATAATCGGATAATTTAATTTTTCGTTGTAAATACGCAGAAAAGCGAATCACGCGATTTACAGCTAGGCAGTAAAATCCGTTGAAATATGATTCGAAATTTTCATTCCAAATAGAGCTTATCGTCGTAACACAAGATTTTACGTATATTAACAATGACGAAGAAAAAAAATATATTTCCAATGGAAATTTGCGCAAGGCGATACGACGAGAGCAGAAAAAGGAGGAAATGTACTTAGCATTTGAGAGACGTGAAGTTATGAATCTCGTTTAAGACTCGTGGGCGAAATGATTGTATCCTACGATAGGTACGATAGGTGCAATTCGAATGGTGCAGAGTTGATCGCACCGCTTACACGCGTATCTCGTAATCTCTGAAAAGTGGCTGTAAACTGTCCGCGGGAAACAATCTATGCCGCATCATCGTTTTAAGCGTATCTTTAGAATATGGGCGACATCGAGCGACATTACGCATCGAAACTGTGTTGTTGCCCGAGCTTGAAGCTTTGGCTGGCACTCTCGCAATTACCTTGGTCGATCGCGCGATTCTTCGCGAGAAAGATGCGAGAGAAGCAGATAAAAAATAAAGAGAGAGAGAGAGAGAGAGAGAGAGAGCCGCGGCAGCTCACTCCCGATATGCCCTGGGACACCGGTAGCTTCGGAGAGGCCCCGATCGACCGGTTTGACCGGTCCTTTCTCGTCCCGGCTGTGAAAGAGCAGCAGGATGTGGCGCGCAGGATGGCAGGGGAAAGGGTGTGGCGGCGGTCAGGATAAAGAGAATGAGGAGGGTACGAAAGGAGGAAAAAGGACGAGAAGAAGAAGAAGAGGAGGAGGACGAGATCGAGGCCAGCAGTGGCGGATTACTCGCCGGGCGCAACAGGCGCGTGCTTTTAGTAGAGTCACGCGTGTAAAACGAGACTTCTTTTCGCCGATCGTTATATAATTAGCATACCTGATACTTGTGAGGAAATAATAACGCGGCTATGGAACAAAAGCGCAGCTTATTTCAATCGATATTATTCTTTACTTCGTATCAATACAATTTAGATTGTATGATAAAATGTCATTTCGCAATTATAATTGTTATCTTTCAATCGTTATCGTTATCTCCTTTACATTGGAATTTGTTTCATCTTTGTTATTCGAATTTATCGCCATACTCGTAACTTCAGTTTTGCCTTTAGTTACAATTTTACTTGCTTTTCCTTCGCTTGGACTTTGTAATAACGATAATGATACTACGATACATTACATAGAGATATATACGTATGCATACATATGTATATACATATACCTAGAACTTGACTTGCGCGCTCAAGGTCTCGGATCGTTTTAATCCGCCGCTGGGCAACGGAGAGGCAAAAGGGAGAAGGGAGATGTCTTGCGAGATGCCTCGCTCTCGGTTGAGGTGAGGTGAGGTGAGGCGAGAGGCAAGGGCGGCCGCAGGGAGCACGCCGGATCCCAGCCAGGGCCTCGGCCAGGCTACAAGGGCCCGACGGCCCGAGGTTTCCGGTGAACGGCGAGCGCCGGCCACGAGCCAGCATCCAATCAGGACGGGTAACGACGCTGGAACCACGCGTCGTGCGCTACTCGTTTCCCTTTCCCCCGCTGTTGCCCTTCGCTCTCTTCTCCCCTTCATCGTCCTCGCTTCCTCGCACCCCCCATCGCACCCCGCACTGCCGAGTGCCCTCTCTCTGTTCTCTCGACCGGAGAACTGAATTTCATCTCTCTTCTTCTCTGTGTATATATCTTCTGGGTCTTCCACCTTCATTTACCTTTTATTTTGTCATTGTTATTATCGTCATTATTATTATACAGTTGGTGATTATTATAGGCTTCGAAATTTTAAGACGTCAAATTATTATCCGGATATTGCTTTCAGAATATTGCGACCAAGTACTTTTGCTCCGCGTATAAAATCTGATCGCGATTCTTTGTCGATAAAAATGCACACGACGCATTTCGGCGTCATTAGTCGATACGCTTTCGTACACATATTAACATGTGAGTATAAAAAAATATATCGAATTTTATATATTTTTATTGTACTTTACAAATTTAAAGCTATTTATCTCTAGATATATTTTTATAATTTTTTGATAATTCTGACAGCGCTAAAAATCTTAGGTTCTCATATTATTTTCGAGTATCTCGATCGAGTTACTTGGTTTGCTAAAAATGAATACGATGAATTATGACAAAGTAAAATACTAAAGTCTAATACGAGAATCTATCACCTGTCCAATTGCAACTCGCTACGCATTAATCCGGTAAAATATCTTCGTATCAATTATCTAGTTATTCGGCGCAAAATGCAAATCTCGATCATTTTTAATATAAATTTTTACGCTTCCAAGAGCCGGTTTATAATTCATAGCAGTCACCGTGATGAATTATGATGACGTGTGCGACGTCGAGACTCGCAAAAGAGTCCAAGTTTGCGTTGAGAGATACTTCTTTTTTACTTCATTTCTCCTTGATCGAAGAGATCGAGATGATCATCTTTAGCGGTATCTTCGTTCTCTATCACGGTCAGATCTTTTTTTCTTATAATCCTTATAATCCTTACTCGAGACTCTTAATACTTTTTCATCCCTCAACATCGCGATGAGTTTCGCCACGATTATTCTTTTGCAACTTCGAGATGAGTCTCGACACGTGTTCGAGAAGAATTCAAAACTGGTTTTATTTCGACGAATTCGATTTTTGATGCTGTACGTAATATTAAATCATATTACGATTCTATGCATATGTAAGAGAGAGACACCGTATATAATACTACATATAAATTTATCTCCTTCATCTCTCAGTCAGGATTATTTCATATAAATTTAAAAAATTAAAATCAAATTTTCAGTTTTAAAAATATGGAAGAAAGATTTTGAAATTTTTAAATCTTATTTCCATACCATCGGTTTTTTTTTTTTTTTTAGATATAGCTGCGATTATATTAAAATGGCTATTGCTCTTTTTTGGAATTGCAAGTTTTTGGGGTTGTTTCATTGGGGTCGCTCTTTTTAAACTTACGTTTCCATCATCGTGAATAAA
This sequence comes from Polyergus mexicanus, assembly GCF_030449975.1. Lineage (NCBI taxonomy): Eukaryota > Metazoa > Arthropoda > Insecta > Hymenoptera > Formicidae > Polyergus > Polyergus mexicanus. Next base: position 4,381,029 of record NW_027223344.1, read on the forward strand.
TATGGATATTATTTTCGTGCGTCTACAGCATCGAAATTTGAATTTATCGCGATATTATAACCGGCACTCATTCCTGCCTTCGCTCCGCAACATCCTCTGCGAATCACCGCGGGCTAGAACGGAAAAGGAAGCGGAGAGAAAAGGGATATGGAAATCGTGGATCGAAGCGGTCATTATTATCGTCTTGTTTTTCAAAGATAGATTTTCATCGAGTACACGTAGACGTCGATTGGCGTATCATTATCTATTTTTTTTTTTTTTTCTAATAATATAACCAGTATTCGTCGACTATTCCAATATCTCGGTCATTTAAAGCGTTACACGTAATCATACCAAAAAGTATATCATTGTAGCAGAGTAATAGGCGTTTATATAATTCACAAAGTAAACATAAAATATATACATGTTATGCTGTGTAGTAATATAACTGTAGTAATTATAAGTATCAAAAGATCTTGATTAAAATCGAGGGATACGCGTTAGCTTAAGTCGGATTCTAGAAAATCTCGTGGTTATATATATCGAGCACACAGGAAATACGATAAATAATTATCCAATTTTATTCACCCCTCCCCACCCTAACGGCTCTTATCCCGTGAACACGTTCGCGCCCATCTAACGGGGTTCGTTTTATCGATAGTCGCGTGGAAGGGACAATAGGGTGGCCTATATCGTAGGTCTCGCACAGTGTCCAGCGAAAATATTTACTCTCCCTTTTCATCCAGCCTATTTCGCGAGATCGACCTTTCTGTTTTTGTCTAGCATCTCGCCGACGGCTATCTCGTCGTTGTCGTCAAAGTTCAACGTCACGCCGCGAACACGCGCACAATTTCGCGCTCCCTTATTTCTCTCTCTCTACCCTGTCGACAGACAGGACTGTCCGACAGTTTTTCTCCGACGCGAAAATGTCATGCTGTTCGTGACACGGCGCTCGTAAGAAGATGGATGAACGATGTCGAGGCGGGCTGGGTTTGAGACCCTTCGCCCACGCTCGTCGTGCGTTTAAGCTCGTTATTTGGCGAACGCGTTATTTGGTCCGCTCCTCTTGTTTTTCAGTATTCTGCCCGAGACACCGTGGCTTTAATCTTTGCGGCGATAAGACATGTACCCGATCTTTGAGACGAGATTGATCTTGGTCACTGCGGTTGACCTTCGGTGGGTTTATACCCGAGTTCGGGCGGCGACTAGGTGACTTTGATCGGGAGGGTAAGCGAAGAAAAATGATAGCTGTTTCAGCTATGAATTATTAGTTGTAGAATTGTTCAATGTTGAAAATTGCAAAACTTTATCTCAAATAAAAGAAACAAATCTTTGCTCCCTTTTTCCGATAAAAAACTTTTACCTAGGCTTTATTACAATTGAGTTTTTATAATTTGACAAAAAAAATTTAATATATAGAAAGTTGACATTTACGATATAACTAATAGCTTTTTTTCTTTTTTTAAGTTTGGAACAGAAACGGTCATATAATCTGTGTTTGTTAGTTTTTGGAAATTAATAGCAAACGTTTGAACAACAATAATTTATATATAATTTTATGCCAATCTCAAAATAATTGTATATTATGTTTCTTGTATGAATGTGATGTTGTTTATGTAACTTTATATCGGATATAATCGATTTTAATAAGTTATTAGTTAATCATAATAATATTCTTGTGTATGAATTACGAGATATTATGTTTTTGGATTGCAACAATTATTTTAAATATGACTTACGATATATCGAATAACGCAAATAATTTATTTTATAAAAAATATAATTTTCCGCCAATTTCTAATAATTATGAAGCTCGCGCCATTTTCTTTATATACACTTTAAATAGCAATGTGCTCAAGTTTCTACGGGGAAAAAAAAAAAAACTTTATTTTTGCGTTAATTAATATTTAAAAACAATTTATGCTTTTTTTGCACAAGAAACGCTTGCTTAATTACGATTAAAATATATCGCATGTTGCTGTTGTTATATGGAAAGCGCATTGTTAAAATATGTATGTATGTATGTATGTATATGTTAATTAAGCGCGTGCAAAAGAGCGTTACCGACCAGCTCAAAAAAAGATAATAAAAATAATATCCAGAGTAAGAGAGATGAAAAAAAAAAGCGTCTTTGAATCGCGTCAATTGTTAAGAACACGATATACCCGCGTGCGTTAAAACGATTTACTCGTTTCTTGATCTATCTTTTCTATGATTCTTTTTATAATCATTCTGCTTAAATATAGTAATACGTGCTCGATGCTCTTTTTTAAATCGACGCTTCTTTAGCTAGCCGTTTATTCGCATGGCAGCTTTACTTTTAAAAGCCATCTTTCCTCAGACACGTCTCTTTCGTCTTCGTCTTCTCTATCGACGACGCTTTCTTTTACACGCCGTTCGGCATCAACCTTTTGTTCTTGAAAGGCGAGAAAAGTGGTTGGACGCGACTACGCGAATAAGTAGGTAAACGTGCCGATATATATATATATATATATATGATTTCTTCGAGAAAGTAAAATATGTCGATCGAGCATCGCGATGATCGGACGACATAACATGACAGAATAGTCAAAGTAGTCAGATAAAATCCGTGAATTCTTTAGAGTGAATTTCTCCTTCGACAAGTTTTACATTGTGAAAGATATTTTTTTGATAGTGCGAAAGAAATTTTTTACGCGTATGTGTTTCAACTCGACAGTAAATATATCGGCAGTTACATCTTTTTAGCGATATACGATCCAGCTGAAATTAATTTAAGAAAAAAAAACTTTTTGTCGTCTGTTTACATGCTCAAAATCTAATTTACCAGTAAATGCTCACGGATCATTAGCAAATTACGATAGACGAAGTTGAAGCGTGTGAAATTTAGCGCTTTGCGGAACTTTATCCGTTACAATTGCGCTACATAGTTGTAGAGATACTTGGAGCTTGAATAAGTGATAAGTAGTACACGATCGCAGCGTGAGTCGTTATACAACATGCGTCCTCGTGTCAGCTTTATCGTCGCCGGGGCGTTGCCGGGGAGAACGAAAGGCCCCACGAAGCTGCGATTATTCTAAAACCGGCCACACGCTGCGAGCAGAGAGGAAGAGCTGTTCTAGTGGGTCAGCATCGAGAGACTTCTCCCGGTTTCTATATATGACTATCTCGGTAGTTGCACCGCAATCACGAAATGCCTATGATTTATTCCAGATTGACTATCTGCTCGCGAGTTTATTCTAACGGGAAGCTTAATTACAGATTTTCTCGTCCTATGCGTATTTTGTTGCAACATGTTGAATCACGCATATTCGAGTTTTTTCTTGACTTGATTTCAAGTAGGTTATCATAAATCGATCGTCAGATATGCTCTCCGCGTTTATATAAGAAAAAGTTTTAGAAAGATATAATTTATATAATTTGAGAGAGAGAGAGAGAGAGAGAGAGAGAGAGAAATACCATCATAAAAATATTACGAGTATACACATGATTAAAAATTTTCTATACTTTTTTACATAATATTATCAAATATGACAAATCGAAAAGGGATTTAATTGTTTTAATAGAGAGATTTATCGAACAAACATGTAAAGCTATTTAATATTCAAAATTCAAATATTTTAACGAAAATCCAATAACAATATACGACAAGTAACTTTGTCTTTTATTTTCCATTAAATTTCCATTAAAGTTATACATATGAAATATTTTCTGATTTGAGTCGGCAGATAATTCTAGAATATATATGTATCGCAAGAAACTATTGGAGAGTTATTTTATAATTAAGTAAAGCTTTACGGAATACCTTGTGTATACAGGATCAAATATAGGATACCGTGCTTCGTATGTAGATTGCCGCATTTAGTTCACCCTATATATCTTAAGAAAGGACGGACGAGCGTAAAATACAGGGTTCGCGCAGACAGCACGACTACGTAAGCAAGGCAATCGTAACGTACACCGGTATTCTGCTTCAGTGAGCGTTAATAGATATTTGTTCGCATCAAAGATATTAAAGGGCGGGGAATGTGCCTTAATAAATACTACCAGCTAACAGCAGAAGGCGGAAACAAACGCGTTGAATAATTATGGCGTAAATTTGCCGAGTGGATAGGTAAGAAGCCTTAGACACGGGACGTACATGCATACGTATATCTACATGCACGTGTATTTGGTTCGAAAACTTCTTGGCTTCTTCTTCGGGCAAGTCTAGGCAAAGTTAAACGGTGACTGACACGTGGCAATTGGGGTTAACTCCCCGTGTCAATTGGCACTCGGATTTGATGCGAGTGAAATTCATTCGGCGACGTGCGCGTCTTCGTATGCAGTGTCGATAGTCTTGCTGATGGATGAATCCGTGTCATAATTTTGTCCCTCTATTTTTTCTAACCGGTAGAATATCGGTAATGTCAAACAAAATCGCAAAGCGTCATTCTTCTAATTTTTCATACGCTCCGCGATATCGTAAAGCTGATTATTTTTCATCGAAAATATATTGTTTCATATTATGAAACTGCGGATGCAATCAACATTTATTACACACGCATATATACATATAGTGTGTGTGTGTGTGTATAATATATAAATGTAAATAACAAAAATTTTCAGAGTTTTATTTTTATATTTTTTAAGATTACATTTTTCAGATTGTATATTTTAATTTAGATTTATTCGACATTATCGAGAAGGAATATTATAAGGTCTGTAACTAGCGGTAACAAAGAGTAGCATTCGACATATTAATAAAAATGGAGGCAGCAGTCCGTTGGGATAAAATTTTGCAGACTCCGATCGCATCACTGACACGAGCGATACCTCCTTGCGAGTTTCGGAGGGATATATGACAGATACTGGCATAGGAAATAACCGTCCCGATGGGAATAGGAACACGCGGGGATCATAGGGGCGGAGTAGATAATTGGATCGTGCCAATTCGATTCTGCTGGTTCAATTATACGCAATTGACCCGTTGACGTGTGAGGCGCGTCTTTGTTCGTAGACATGTCTGATAACTCTTCGTCGTGATTGACAGGTCGTGCGGGATCATTGGTATTCATCGGAGATACGTCCTATCGTGCGCGAATTTCATTTTTTCTCTCGCCTTTCTCTGTCTTTCTCTCTCTCTCTCTCTCTCTCTCTCTCTCTCTCTCTCTCTCTTCCTCGGTCGCTCAATTTCCCTTTTTCAACACCCGTCTTCTCGCTAAATGAGTTTTCAAGAATTTGTTATCGTGCCCGACGTTCTCTTCGTTCCTTCCGAAGACCTGTATCCTTATTCAATCACCGCCGCGTTTGGAACTTTGTTAAAGTTTCTTGGAACAATTTCGTGATTTCTAATATAACGATAATTGCTTATTTTCGCTGCGCGCGCACTTTATGTTTTTATTAAATTTTATCGAAAACCGCCGATGTGTGTGTGTGTGTGTGTGTGTGTGTGTGTGTGTGTGTGTGTGTGTGTGTGTGTGTGTGTGTGTGTGTGTTCCCATGGGACGAATGTCCCAATCGATCGAGCGTGAGGGAAAACATCGTCTATTCTGCAGTATTGTCAACGTTGATAGTATCCAGCAGCGTGTATGGTGGGAAATATATATATATATACATACATATATACATATACATATGTAAAAGGCAACGTGAATTTGATAGCCAATGATCAATATAATATATCGTATATCAACGTACTAATGTATTCCAATACTTAGGCTTTAGGATATGTACATACACGAGTATATTGATAGCCGAAGGATATATATATATATATATATAACTGAAATATATTGGTATATCGGTAACCAATAGCGTCAAATGCACGTATATAAATGAATATTTAATAGTTCTTATATATTTGGGGGGGGGGGGGGAGGCGAGGTTTATAATTTCTCAAAGAGCTAAAAAATCTCTCTTACAATGATTATAAATTTCAAATTAAATTTCTCTTCGTTGAAGCAAAATCTCTCTCGGTATTAACGTATGGGAAATATGATGGTACATATCGAGATTTTGAGGAGCGCGAAAAAAAGCGAAGACTCTCGACGAAATCCGTAACGAACGGCAAAATAGTACACGGGAAAATGTGGCAAGAAAGCGAAAATGAAAAATGTAACCATCTGGTTTTTGAAGCGTCCAACGTATGTCCCGGCATAAACGTTAGATAATCTATGATCTGCTGTATAAGCGATTCGTCGCGGTACGACGGTTTTATAACAGCCCGATTTCTTATGCAACCAGATTTTCCGATCACGCGAGAGAGGGCAGGGAGGATTTTGTTGCACGAGAAAAAAGACTCTCGCGAGGAAGAGCCGCATAGTTTATCGATCGATCTCCGTCAAAGAACCAAGAGTCGCGCCTATTTGGAGAACTTTGGTCCTCGGGCATCAAAGAGGAACTATTCCCTATGCGATAACTCAAATTTCCAACCATCGTAGATAACGCGGTGCGGACCGAGAAATTCTATTATACATATTTTTTGGAAAACTTTTCCTCCTTTTAATATTTTTCTGCGCATACATTGAGATTTGGAGAGATTATCAGTTTTGTAGGATAAAATCTATCGAAACTAATAAAGCGTATTTTAAATTAAAATATACATTATATATATATACGTATATACATGTTATATATGATTCACATAACATTCCGCATATATTTTTTTGTTATGTAAAAAGAATCGTAAATAAACAGTTTTTTGGGGAGTAAAAATTACAGTTTCGATATCTTTTCTCGCGATTGGTGTAGAGAGTTTCAATTTAGGAGTACATGCTGACCAAAAAAGAAGCAATGAATCGATTTGCGCAGCTGAAAGAGATTAAGAATCAGTTCTCGCTCGTTGGAAGGAAACGAAATTCATTTCTTTCCGCGAAACGGGAGGAAGGGAGGGAATTTATCTCTCCGACGTTCGAGTATAAAATTTCCGATATTTTCTCGAAAAATATTGTCCATCCCAACGGGAAAGTTTCTTCGTTCGTCGTAGCAGTGGACGTCCAATAGATTCGTTCTGCAAGGAAGACGAAACGTCTCCGCGCGATACGCAGATGTTGCGTCTTTGCAGGAGAGCATGTCTCCAGACATGCGGAGAAAATGAACGAGTGGAGAAGATGGCAAGGGATAAGGGGGGGGAGGGAAGGTACGAAGGCGACGGAGGCTCCATACGCATACGAGAAGGAAGGCCGATGCAAACCTCCTCCGAGGGCGCAGACACACACTGCGGCCACATGTCCTCCGTGAAGAAGAAGAAGAAGAAAAAGAAGAAGAGTATCGCGAGACGATGCACGCATGTATGCGCGCATTCGCTTCTTTCCCGAGACCATTGGTCCGTTATGTCGCGAATCGTCGACGTTTTCTTCTTGATATACATCTACTGTCGCATCGGATGTATCGCGAGATTATATCGAGAAATCGTTGACTCGAACGTAAAGTTGGATTTAATTAGAGTTTCTTCTTGCTCGCTATATAGATTTCAATTTATTTATTTATTTAGTATGATATACGGGAAGGCTGATTTTCACAATTTTCAATATCTCATCTCATCAACTGAATTCTGTTAAATTTTAATTAAATCCTATTATGTGTTAATAATGTCCTATTAATAACTGAATCCGTATTAAATTTCTACTACGGTAAAAAAATACTCGGGATGAACAGAAGAATAAGATTTCGTTATACTTGAAGATTTTTAATTTGTCTTTAACTTTAATCCTTATCGCTTATGGATCATTTTGGCCCTACCGATATTTTAACACAGGCTTTAAACAATTAAAAAAAAAAAAATATTTAACATTTATTTTTTAACTTTTGATGTACATGATTATTTTCTACACATGTCAAAAAATATATATTGATTTTTGTAGGGAGGTTTTTTTTGTCGAGCATTTTGAAACAGCTAAAACTGCGACAAGATATTGTGACCCATATATGACCACGAACAGAATAAAAAAATATGTCACTTACAAGAGTTAAACGACAGACGTTAAATGAAATCTTCTCTCTCTCTCTCTTTCTGTCTTTCTCAGTCCACGTAGTTTATTTTAGTTTTCGTTAAAATTATAATTTCTACCTTTTTCCTCCTCCTCTCTGTAATATATCAAATTTGCACCAATAGATATAAATTTCTGGCCCCCGATACTTTGGAATTCAATACATCAACAATCCCCAGGAACACCGAGAAGCACTTAAAAGTAGGTGGCAACAAATCACTCGCGGTGCTGCCGCGTACATTTTTAAACAAGCCATTCGTGGCACTTGTTACGTGGGAAGAGCAAGCAATTTATATAAGAAATGTCCACACATAATAGCCAGGTAGAAGGATTGCTGTATCGGTAACACACATATGTATTTAGCGAGACATAGATGGAGACGATGGAACATGGAGACATCAAAGACACACACACACACACACGTACATAGAGTTGGATCGCGGATGGACAGTAGCGTATGTTTGCTTTTTCACGACACTCGGTCTTTGATCGGCTTTATGAAAATTCGACAATAACAGGATGGGCAGCGCTTGTTTTGTCGCCGATTCTCCTCGCCGACCCGGCTTTACCAGATTGTCAATAGTTATGCCGTAGATAGACTCGCTGTGACTCAAAAGTTATACCGAGGCAGAAAACAAGGGAGGGAAATATGGGAAGAAAGAAAGAGTGAGAGAGAGAGAGAGGTAATCGAACCTCGATGATTGCCGCGCGTTAAGGCAAGGCGTCCCGCACGTCTTCCTACGTATATGTATACGCAAATGCGTGTGCGCGCAACCAAACGAGCAATTTTCTACGTTGCCTACGCGTGTTTAATATTTCCATCGAATACAGAATCACGAGAACCTTATTCCGATCTCATAAAATCGACGAGATAACACACGCGAGGGGGCGGGTGTTCTCGATCGACTTTACGTCAGCTAATTTTATCGCCACTTTTCTCATCCTCCACCGTGTGCGTCGGCGAAAAAGACCATGGCTGATGGGATTTGACAAGCGAGGGAATACGGCGTCCCGTATCGTTGAGATCTTTGGGGAGAGGGAGCATTGTTAACAATCTCACGCGAATAAAATTCAATAAAAGTCACTAAAGTTATGGCTTTGAGATGTAGGCATTATATTATAAAATTATTTATAATATTAGGTTATATTATAAAATTATATAGCTTCGTTATTATTTAAATCGATATTATATTTTTTTGTCGCGCTAATATTTTTCGTAATTACGGTTAAATTTTTTACATAGACAAAATTGAGAAGAAATAGAGAAATATGCACATATACATATATGGTATATACCATATGTTATTTTTATTCAATTTTATTATACATATATCACTAATTAAATGGATATTTTATACGGAGTTAATTACTGAATTCAACCCTTCGATAGACCTTTCGGCTAGTTTTACTGCGCTGTGTCATTTCCATTTAACAACGTTCCCACGAAGAACTTCTCCAGCTAACTGTCCACTTTTTCTCCTCTTTACGCCTTCGGATTCCAAAGCATGTTTTTCTAAACAAGGTACGCACAAAAACTTGATTTCCAATCTTTCTCTCGTCACGGTGCGACAAATCCGGGGATAAACGTGATTGAAATCGACGTGAGGGACGACGTCGTTACACAATCCGGGACAAATCCGGCGAATACATACACATTGTCATCGCTAAATGTCACAAGCTGCACGTTTACATAGCTGGCAGCGTACACTAACGAGTATCATCTCTTGCAAGATTCCGTGTACATCTACAATATATATATATATATACATACAACGAAGTTTCGGCAAATATTTATTATAATACGCCTATCCGAAAATTGATGTTTCACGACGGGCCGCCGTCTGGGAGTGTACCGCACGGATGCTGTTTATAAATTAATAATCACACTGCTTAGTTTATCAACGATCGTACTACGACAAAGTTAAACATACTGTGTAAACGCGAGTACGCGCGCGCGCGCACGTACATGCGCAAATACACACACGTACGTCCAACGTGTTCGTAGTTCTCGCGCCGCGGCCCAATGCCAGTCCATTTAAGTTTCCCTCGAACTTGACCCAGTGCCTCGCGAGCATTGCGAATCGAATCGGCGACTGCATTCTTATCGAAGCATTTGCATTCGAAGACGGTAAATCTACTACTTTTTATTCTTGGGTTTCCGTAGCATTTGGTACTACAACCTGTTACTCTTATGAAAACGAGAGAGAGAGAGAGAGGAAATGCGCTTTCTCTTAGAATTCTAACATTCTTCTTATTCATATCGTTCGACGCGTTTCTCGTTTGGTCAATAAGAGCGGAAAATAATTGGATTTATTCATATTGATTCATTAAATAGCAAAACGTTGATACTTAAAAGGAACAGGAGGAAAAAATGGAATTTAACAATAATAATTGAATTATCTAATGATATTAATTTTGATAGAATTAAAAATTTTTGTTAATTGACAATACTATACCATATTTAACTTATCTTTTTTACTAGAAAATCGAAAGATTGCAATTTGTATTATATATCTCTAATTCAGAATCGATAATTATTTTCGGATTTCCGATTAAAAAGCGAATTAAGCCGTGTTACCGTCTCTTTTTATCGTGTCACAGACGTCGCGTATATATATTGCGATCCATCGATTATCAATTTCGCCGATTCATGGAAGACAAAATGCGTAAATGCCTCGAGCATTACATCTGGAAATTCATCCGCACCGTATAGCCGTTCTCGTTGCTTGATCTACTCGCTCGTTACATAATCCTTATCTGAAAATTGTTAATCCGTAGATTACATCACACCCTCTCTGCCACGCTGCGTAGCGGATATAAAATAAACACGCGAGACGCGCGCAAGGTATTAGATCGGAGCGGTTCAATCAGAGATTAGGGTCGTACTTAGGTATCGATATCGTAATCAATTAAACAGAGTTTCCAGGCATTCTGCGTCAAACGCACTTTGACGCGGAATGCGTAATTGCAAACGATCCGATTGATTCCCGGAGTCTCATCCTCGATCTATGTCCCTTCCCCCCCTCCCCCCTCTCACTCTCTCACTCTCTCTCTCTCACTCTCTCTCTCTCTCACTCTCTCTCTCTCTCTCTCTCTCTCTCTCTCTCTCTCTCTCTATTTCTCGTCAATGTATATGACCCATATTAAGTTAGCCCCCCCACCAACGCCAAATTAAATCAAATACATGAAATAATTTAGTGCTAATTATGTGCTAATTAGTTGCCGTAGTCCGAATTTTGTTGCTCAAACCGTTTAGCAGGAATTTATATTCAAAATGGGGGGTGCTAGCTTGACATTAAACCAGCTCGAGCGATACTTTTGCAATCTCGCGATTATTTTCTGGCGAAATTATACATATAATTGAAGAAGAATCATATATTTTAAAAGAATATTTAAGTATATTGAAATACGAAACGTGTGAAAAACGCGACGCGAAGCTTCACCAATTGTAAAATTTCTCATTTAGCTGTTGGTACTCGTGGTTTCTCGCGGCATTTCAGAGACATCGATTAACGTTGACACGTCACCCTTCATTGGATTTCAGTAACATTCATAGTTTTAAAACTAACCAATCACCAATCAAGAATCGAATGACCGTGATTGGTCAATTTTACAACCATGAACTGTCGACTAACCGAACACATTTTTTTTTCTCTTAAATAAGAATATTTTATTAGGAATGTTCATATGTGGTGTGTGAGCTGCTTTTCAGATATATTCCTCCTTGAATCTTACGCATTCTATTCAACGATTATTCTCGTATGTATTATCGTTTCGCCATGAAAATTAATCGAGATTTTGTAATATAAGCTCTCTCTCTCTCTTTCTCTCGAGCCGCGCTTCTTTGTTTATATCTGAATGTTTACGACCAAATGTTTTTTGAACGCTTCTGTACCGAGACGTTCGGCGACGCGGTCCTCCCCTCTCCTCGCCTACCCGTCCAGCCTAAATTTTCCGTAATCGTGTCAGTCTCTTCACACAAGCGCGAGTCTCAAGACGAATTACGGTCGCGCTCCGTGTTTCTCGCGTCTTTTTATCCGTCAAAAGTGAGATCCGCGTACGAACGAGTGTCGGGGGGGGGGGGGGGTCTTGTATCGAATAACAGGCGATTATCCGAGTGTAATATATTAACCCGTGTAATCGTGATTAAGGCATCTTTCGATATATATATATACTCGCAAACGACAAGATTTTTCCCACGCATCTTTTATCTATCGAAAATGAATTTCGCATCCGAACGAATATTCGAAATATCCGAATCGAAAGTAATTTGTAGTTTTGATATATCGACTTTATAATACGATACAACGATCGATGAATACATTATTTAACATATTTTTAGGCGCTGAAATAATTTACTCGCTGTCGTATATAATAATATTGCGTTGAAAATATAAGCGCGTCGCGTTCCACACGTTTCTGCTTTAATATTCTTTAATATTGTTTTCGAATGTAATCCTTTTTTCAGAGTTATATTCACAATTTCATAAATCGAGATCGCAAAAGAGCGTCGCTCGAGCTAGTTTGATTTATCTCGCGCAGGATTTTTCGCGTACGGTTTATTTCTTGGAAGAGACGCGCTCGCTCCTTTTCCTGGAACGGATATTCGACGACGCGTTCCCCCCTCCCCATCTACTACTACTCGACCTGCCTAAATTTTCCGTAACCGTTACAGTAACCGTCGTATTGCATTAGCGTGCGAGATTGAAATATTCTTTCCGTATTTCTCGCCTTTTTTTATCCATCACAAGTTTATCCCGTGTATAAAGTGGATGTCGCGAGTATCGGGAATGTCGATTAGAATCACGGAAAATCGTCTCCGTCCATTTATTAATACGCGATTATATGTTCTTTCATGTTTATAATCGGCATGGAAATAATTTTACCGCGTCATTGCATATGGCGGATTTTCGACTACGAGTGAAATAGTGATTATGAGAATAGTGATTATGCACGAGTGGACAAATTGATAGACTGTCTCGTCTCAATTTGAAGCGAAGGGAGCAACCGGAAATGGAAAGGATCTCGCGATGACCAGATGCGGAAAGAAGTGAGACATGCAAGAGCGGTGCATCGGTCGGTCAGTAGAATTTATTATTAAACATTTAAAATTGTCAATATAATTTTTAGTTTGTGGAAACAATAGTATTGAAAAATCGGGGGGGGGGGGGGTTTATTAATGATTTATAGCTCATGTATAAATATTTAGAATTAAAACTGACCATATTATCTTTGCCTTGATTATTTCTATTATTCATCATTGATGATTATTAATGATTTCATAATTATAATCGTTGAGCGCATTAATTTTACTATTTTATTAGCATTCGAAATCATCATTAATACGATTACATTTTATTTAACTCTGATCACTCTGTAATTTTAACATCCTTAACGCGTCATTTTTAGAGAATGAAAATTATCAAACATGTGCATTAACAAAATTAATCATATAAATATTTAGAATTAAAACTGACCATATTATTTTTGCCTTGATTATTTCTGTTATTCGTCATTAATGATTACTAATGATTTCATAATTATAATCGTTGAGCGCATTAATTTTACTATTTTATTAGCATTCGAACTCGATCATTAATACGATTACATTTTATTTAACTCTGATCACTCTGTAATCTTAACATCCTTAACGCGTCATTTTTAGAGAATGAAAATTATCAAACATGTGCATTAACGAAATTAACAATATGCGTGTCAATTTATTTTTTAATTTATGGAAACGATGATATTGAAAAATGGAGTTGTTTTTTGATTAATTATTTATAATCTGATAATCATATAAATATTTAGAATTAAAACTGACCATATTATCTTTGCCTTGATTATTTCTATTATTCATCATTGATGATTATTAATGATTTCATAATTATAATCGTTGAGCGCATTAATTTTACTATTTTATTAGCATTCGAAATCATCATTAATACGATTACATTTTATTCAACTCTGATCACTCTGTAATCTTAACATATATCTTTAACGCGTCATTCTTAAAAAAGCAAGAGGAGCAACAAATTCAGTTTCTCATATATTTCGACAGTATATTGTCCACAGATTATTTTAGTACCAAATACACGCGAGCGATACATTTTTTTATTTACTTTTACTTTGCGCAAGTGAATGGTACGGCGCGGCGAGACTGAGTATATAGTGGTATTAATTAAATAATATACTTTTTTAAAAATATTTTTATGTTATTTTAGAGCAACAAAATAGCAACAAATTCTAGTGTATTTTATTTTTTGGTTCGAGCTTTATATCTATTTTTTTCACTATGGGGGGGGGGCTGGCTTAATGTCAAGCTAGCACCCCCCACTTTGAATGTAAATTCCTGCTAAACGGTTTGAGCAACAAAATTCGGACTACGGCAACTAATTAGCACAGAATTAGCACTAAATTATTTGATGTATTTGATTTAATTTGGCGTTGGTGGGGGGGGGGGCTAACTTAATATGGGTATGTATATGTCATATCACCTGACCTCGTTCTCAGATAACTTATACCGTGAGAAAGGGAATCTCGGGCTCTGAAAACTCGATCCGTCTCTGTACGCGTCACTCGACCAACGGCAATCGATGGTTATGGGATTAGAAAATATGCGCATCCGCGTCTCTCAATGTTCTCTCCTTTCCTCCTCTCCTCCTCTCCTATCTCTCTCCATTTCTCTGCATTTTCTATTGTCCGCCTCACACTGGCCCGTTTCTTGGCGGATTTATTATGCCAGTTGAATTACTTTGCATTCTCGAATGCATTGCGCGAAATTATTCGTGCTCAATGGAGTAAATTATCCTGTAGTGATAAATCTACTATTAAATTGCCGTCCTTTGATTTTATTGCTGCTTGTCACGAGCAAAAATCGCAAGGAGAAAAAGTTTTATAAGAGAATAATCAACGATTTTTGACAGTTTGAGCAAAATATTTTCACGTTTTTCTGTTAGAAAAATCATCCGTCGAAAAATTTATAGTTTTAAGATGAAAGTTTCAATCTCGCAAACATTTTTCAACTTAAATCCAACATCTCGATCTCTTGAGAGACTTCTCGCGAAATAACGTTGTCTTGACCTACAACCTACACCATCGGAAAGAATATATCTTTTTACGGAATGTTTATGGCGACATTTCCAACGAGTTTTAGAGTCTCGGAATCGAGTGTGCCACGTCGGTCGGTCGATTGCTTCTATTAAAGAGCGAAAAACATCGATTGTAATTGTGTTGCGATATAAATTTCAGTTCGAGTTAGGAAAAACAATACTCGACATACAAGTCGGAATAACACGCCGGAATAAATTTTACTTTGGCTCTACGCGCGAAGTAAATATTAATAATAATAATAATAATAAAACATGTGTACATGAAAAATGCCAACACTATATTATTAATACAATTAATTAACTTTTGCTTAAATTTATTTTTACACATAATATATCTTTATATCTCTTTAATTAATCCCTTTTTATATTTAATTTAAAAATAAAAAGATATAAATATCTTTTATCCACAACAATTTTAGACTCTTTAGAAAGAGAAATGTTTATCTCTTGGTTTATTGCTGAAAAAGACATAAATAGAAGATGCCGCGGATCTCCGGTCACTCCATTGTACAATACTTAACATTTACAGCGATTGCGCATTTAAAGATTAATCTCGCAGTAAATAGTTCTCCGGTAGTCTAAAAATTAAACGTCCTGTTATATAGTAATCTCAGCGGTCTCATTTGCTGCTCGTTGTTTCTTTATTTGGTTATACGGGTTCGTTCGTTCTCATATAACGGGCGGATAATTTCTACGTAATGGACGATAATTTATAACATGATCAAACCTAAAGTTTTCACGACGCGATGTTGTTGTTTTTTTTTTTTTTTTTTTTTTTTCCCCAACCGAAATGTTTTGGCATCTGCAAACCTCGAATCTTTTTGTCGGGACCAGTTTCTCTTTATATATCGTTACGACAATTTCTCTTACATCCGGCCATTATTCTCTTTACGAAAACGAGCGCTTGTTATAAATGATAAACCGTAGTTCAAAAATGCGAATCAACGAATTACTTGGCCTTTAATTCTCTCCCGCCAAGTAATTTAATTATATCGTTTTACGCTTTTCTGTTAATCCTCTATATCTGTACGTAAAGAAGAAGAATGTTTCCGTTGTCTTAATTCAAGGAATTATACTGTGAAGTTTATATTAAGAGGAACGATATCGCAAATTTAATTGTTCTATTATAACGTGTTAAAATTAGAGAAATATTTGTTTAATAAATTAAGAGATTTAGAGATATAAGTAGGTAATGAAAAGCTAATTTTGTATCTTTAGCTATACTACGTAGCTTCAAGATAAATTTAATTCAACGAAACATTATTTCAAGACTCACTTATCTGGTGCAATTGACATATCAAGGATTAAAAAATCCCGAAAGAAATAAATAGCAGATTTGAGACAACCGGTTTTCCTTTCTTTTAATATGTGAAATTTATCTTCTTGCCAAGTCGATCGGATTTAATACGGTGTATAAGAATTAAAAATTTCGTCAATAAAAAATTTCGAAATAGAAGACGCGCGGCGGATGCGACGAGCGCCCAGCAATTTCAAGCGGACACGATAAAATCAACGGCGAAGAAACTGCTCGAACAGATCATCTCGAAGCGTTAGAAGCGGAGAGACGAACGAGTGGTTGAACGGCAAGAGAGGAGGAAAGCCGGTCGCCGCCGATGTGTGGTTTTGCTAACGTCTGGCTAACCAGAGGAGCGAAGAGAGGAAAGTAGCGAGGCGGAGAGGAGAGGCAGACGACCGGACGTAGTCCCGATGGGAAGGAGCAAAAGGGCGAAAAAAGGCGAGACGATGACGAAAGCCGGGCGCAGCCCGGGGAATCACAGAAGCGGGATGAGAGAGGGAGAGCGGGAGGAAGATGCGCAGTGGAGGAGGGGTAGAAGGGGGATGCGGTGGGCAAGGGGACGAGAGGAGACTGAAAGGTCCAAGGAGCAAGATATAGTCTATATAACGAAGAAACTGCCGATCTCCGAGACTCCGGAGAACCGGTTCTCCCCATTATCTCCCGCTCCTCGTCGTCCACGCGACTCTCCGTCCTCGTCGCACGCCACGCGAACGTCGAGCGACCGGCCCGGCCCGGCCCGGCCCGGTCCGGTCCGGCTCGATGCACCTGCAGCTGCGGCTACACACCGTTCATCAGTTACGGCCGCTCTCCGCACACGCGCGCGTCTCTCCCGTCCTCCCCGTCCCTCCTTCGCTCTCGATCCAACCTGGGGCAGGCAGGCTTCATCCTCTCGTCCTCTCGTCCTCTCGTTCAGACTTGGTTCTCTCTTTTTCTTCTGGGCTAAACATGTTCCGCGTTCGCTCGTCTTCTTCTTCTTTTTCTCTTCTGGAATGAGTGAGCTGATTCTGTCTTCCTTTCTTCTTCTTCTTCTTCTTCTTCTTCTTCTTCCTCCGGTTCTCTCACACGATCGTTTCACAAGCGCGAACGGTTTCCTTCTCGTCCTTATTCCGTAGTTATTCGTGAACATATTCTCTCTCTCTCTCTCTCTCTCTCATACACACACTGGCGTAGCCCATTACCCGATATATAATTTGTTCATTGGAGGGAGAAAGAGAGCCCTGGGGCTATCATCCGCAGAAGCCAATCTCACGGCACACAAAACGCCGTTCTCCTTTGTCCCGTCCGAGAACCCGCAGAAGAACTTAAAGGACCAACATCTTCTCGCTTACCCTTCGCTTGGCGGGGAAGAAATGGGTCTCCCCCGTTTCATCTCATTCCTCATTCAGTAGTCGGTCCCGATGATCATCGATAATAACGTAATATTGAAATCGAAATACCGAAATATACATCGAATTTCCGTTCGAGATCACGCACGAGTTGTAACGCATACTGTTTTTTCCCCGATGAAGGATAATTTTGTAACCGCGACGATCTTTATCTTGAACGTTAAAAAGAAATTCATACGCGCTGGAGCGACGACAATACATATCTAATATAACTTGCCGCATCGTAAACTTTAGCAGGTGCATCTAAACACCTGTCTGTTGTGATCGTTTTAGAAACGTATACATGTCTCGAAACCGGAAGCTTCTCGTCTCGAATTGATTATTATGGTCAAAATTTGAATTTATTTTGTGATTTTAGAACGATAACGAATTGCTTCTATTTCTTTATGACTAAAAACACTGGAATTAAAAATTTAAACAACTACACTGTCGCACATTTGACATATTTGACATAATATGATCAACTAGTACTTTTTAATATTTATTAAAATAATTAATTTTTTTTATCCTAATATATAATAATCATATTTTCATACTCTATAAAATATCGCATTTTAGTTACATTGTATGCGCGTAGTGTATAACACATATTCTAGATTTAAAATTAAGTTCAACTGATTTTTCATAGATTAAAATGTAATAATCTCTTTTTATACAAATACTTAATTTTTTTTTTCTTCTTATTTTTTCATCTTTGTAAGTCTTTCAAAAATATTTAATTATAATATACAATGTATTTATATATCAATGTGTGTATACACACTTGATGAAATGTGCTGCCTTTCTTTGCAATCGATTTGATCTATTTGCGATAACAAACATTATACGCGTTTTCTTCGACCTTTGGGTAGGTTTACAAAAGCTATTCTATGGCTTTTGCCTACGGTCGAGAAATAACGATGGCTCCGAGCCATCGGTATTGACTCTCTACTCCGCTCCGAAATTCTCGGGCGAACAGTGAATATTCGTGCGTAATAATCGGATTATAGAATCGAAATAACTGACATATGCTTCGTAATTGCATTTTTGATGCCATTTTGGTAGAAGAGACGATATGTTCTATAGGTTTGCGTTGTTACAAAGCGACGCTAAACCACAATACCATGTGACCGGTGAAACTCAATATACCGGCGAATATCGGCCGTATTATATCGATCGAATTTGGAATGTCGTGTTCTATCGTTCAGCCCCGCGGTTTCCCTTATTAATTGGATAATTACAAGGAAACGTTTGAAACTTTGAATAATAATTAATAATAGCAATATACAATGTAATAAGATAAAAAGATGCTTAAACAAAAATTATTATTTCGCGAATAAGTCGCGAGAGTAAAAGCAAGAGTGACTTCCAGAGCAATGAAAATGCTCTCCTTCTTTAAACAGAACAATCAGCGCGTTCGTATACGATACTAATCTAATCTGTAACGTAACGGAAAGACCAATCGCAAGCCATTGTTCCACACACGGGATGGGGTTCCCTTTTTTTCTTTTCTTTTTAAACATCGATCGCGATTATACAGAGCGTGTTTAATAATGGGAACGTTACATCGAGTTCCCACCCGTGTCTTCTTCCTGCCCGTGTTGCCCTCGCTTCGTCCGTGCGCTTCTTCCTAAGGTTACTTACGCACGCCGTATGAAACGTATAAACCACGGAAACCTTAATTCCGCACCGCACCGCGGCGCATCGACTAATCACTTCCCACGTACGGCAGCACCTATCCAAGGTACGTGCATACATACATACATACGTATATGTCTCTCGCGTTCGCGCTCGGGAAATGCACATCCGTGGAATACACAATCGTGTCTGTGTACAGTTACACATTGATCACGCGAACGCTCAACTCCCCGTGGACTCTCCGGAGACTCTAATGACGATAACCGAGCAGTGCGGATATTATGTACTGGCCGCCGGGACCGAGTGTACGGATACACAGATTCCTCGTAGAATTTTTCAAGACAACGTGCGTCTGGGAAGCGCTATGTATTGTATATACATTACAAATAATTCCGGTCATGCCTTCCTTCGCGCAAAAATTACTTTATCGAGTTTAATTTTATTTGAAACAAAAACGAATAATTTCGACGACACTTGTCAATTCTTTCGTTGCGTATATTAATATTTATTAGCGAGATATTATTTATTACGAAGAATATAAATGTGATGCGGATAAAAAGAATAATTAGAATTATTAAACTTGGAAAAATGAAAATTATCGAATCAAAATTTTTACCGAAATTATTTTGAAATTTGTTATCGACATTTTTATGCATTCCTCGCCATTTTTTCCTATTCACGTACTTTTATAAAAATGGATAAAAGCGCAAATACATAATAGTTTCATCCAAGTTAATCGAACGATTCTCTTCGATTGTTGCACGCCTCGTTTTTTCCTTTTTCATCCAACGAGGCTATTTTTATCGGATAAATATTCCGCTGTTTCCGTTTATACACAGGGTGTAATTTTTCATTTATCATTTTTATAATGCGCCTCGCAGAATCCTCGTTTAACGCAGTCACATAATACATATATTAGCGACGCGGGAGCTTTCAAGAATTACCCTCGGCTAAAACGCGACACAGTGGAAGACGTGGAAGTTTTCGCGGAGGTTAGCGGTACATTAAGTTTAAACTCTGAAGAACGGCTGACGCGGCGTACACACGTTTACCCGAGATATGCATTTCCCTTGTATCTCGCTTACGAGAATTATATAGCGCTCCAGATGGATAACGATAAAAGAGATATACAACGTCATTCGAAATCATCTCGACGTCCGATCGATTTCGAACGGCACGACGAGAAGCTAAATATATTATTTTGCTCGCACTCCTGTGCGAAATTTGGCATTCTATTTTATTATGCTATTTTTTTCAAAACAGAGAAAAAAATAATTTATATTACAAATAAATGAGAAAAGCATACCGTTATTATTATTATTATTTGTGCGAAAGGAGAAAGAATTGACGATGAATATATATTTGTATATTATAGAGTAGAGTATATTGTTTTTTAAAATCTAATTTTATACATATTATAATGTAGCATAACGAAATTTTCTTAACGCGCAGTATATAAATAATTAAATAAGCTCAAATGTATACGTTATCAACGAGTGCTTCTCCACATCCAATAGCTATCATTTTTTTCAATAATACTAAAACGAGTGTCAATTTTTTGTCACATCATTGAAAAATGACGGGCATTATCAACTCTTTATAGAGTAGAAAAGAAATTTAAGATGGTCTCTTTTTTTCCGCAGTTATCTCGCGCGAAACATAGGATCACCGTAATATTTTGACATTAGACCGCGGACAGCATCAATTAAGCGCGCTGAGATATCGCCACTGTAAATTTTCTCAGTAAATTTTCTCGGGAATTATGTCGTTTTACCTAAACGGCAAACTTCTTTCGTCTGCTACCGTGGCAATGCGTAGCACCCTCTTTTTGCAATCGAACTTAAACAGCTCCGCGAACGAAACATTGATTTACCGACATTGATTTCGCTCTCGCTCTCTCTCTCTCTCTCTCTCTCGTCCCGAAATGTGTTTTACGAAGGGATGATTTTCTCTCTCACCTACTCCTGCGGGATCTGATTGGACCTCGCGCCGTCGATTCCCGTATCTCCGACAGGTTATCGGCCGACGCGCCAGCTTTTATATCCGGCTCCGTAATCTATAACCGCGGTCCAGCAGAGCGGAGCGGCAGAAACATCAGTAGCAGCGCCAGCTCTGCTGGATTCGACAGGTGGTTTTTCGACCGGAGGTCGACGATCGTTAGTATCAACCTAAAACCTACGTCGACGGTAGCCCGAGGGCACCCGAGGACGCGGGAACTCGCCTTTTTACCCGCTGGCCGCCGAGTTTCTTCCGCGTTCGATCGCGTGTAGAGGGAGGACAGGGGGATGGAATGGAGCCCCCTCCCAGGGGCCGGGGAGGAGAGAAGTGTAGGAGAGCTGCCGACAATTTGTAGACTTCTTACTGGACTACGAGGCTCTCCTCTCGAATTTATTCCGGCCTCGCTTGTCAGGTAACATTAGAAGGGTACGTTCTCTCGTCTCATTAATGCGACTCTCGCGCCCGAGTCAATGACTCGCGCGTCCCGCTTAAACGCGACTACATTAATTTAATTGCCGTGAGAAACCTTCCTTGGACGAGGACGAAAACAAGAATGAGACGCGACGGTTGCGCAAGTCCTCGGCAATTATTATCATGGGAATAGTTTGGTAATCGTCGAATTATGATAATTTTTCGGTCACCGGAATTTATGATTGCGCGTAATTGCACGATATTTTTCACATCGGGGTTTTCTCCTCGCTCGAGTAAGCGCGAGAACGTGATAATTAAGTTCTAATAACAATATTGATTTGACAATTTATCTCGTCGATATGGAAACGTGCGTTCAAAGATGCGTAAAGAGAATTATGAGAATTATGATGTGTTAAACAAGTTCGTGAGATTCGAGATTATTCAGAGTTAGTTTAATAAATGCGCGTATGAATATGTTAATCGTTGTAAAATCTACAAATCTATCTGTATTTATTTTATACGTTACTCGGCTGTTTGGAGATATTTTAAAAATCATGTATAAAGAGACAAATTATTTCGCCGAGTTTCGCCGAGTTCCATCTTTTTCTGACCGAACGAAAAACAATGAAGCGAGTTTGTTCCGCGACACGAAGCACAGTATACTCGTGTATGTATCTCTTTGTGTATGTGCGTAGAGTTCAATGAAGTTTCCCAAATGAGTTAAAGAAAGCAGGGAATTGGATCGGGATAATACGAAATCGTGTACGGAGAAGGAAGAGGAACGGGCGAGGCAACAGGAGAGGTCGAGTAAGCGCGCGGATCAGAGTATCGGGGGTGAGCCGAGAGCGAGGAATATAAACGGATAAGAACACGCGCAACGACCATAGGAAAGTATTTACCTCGGAGAACGGGAGCGGCCGAGGAAGAACGGAATTACGAACGGTCGTTCCATCGTCCCTCGTTCCGGGGGTGAAATGGGAACGAAGGACGATAGAAGAGCCCGCTTCGTTAACCGACGATAAAATCCACTCGATTTAATCGATCCTTTTTGTCTCCGCTCGGCCGTTCTAGCTACGCGCTCTAGCTACCTCACCACTTCGCTTTCGTTCACCAAAACTGACGGATAAACGCCACGTTTTCTCTTTTCCTCTCTCTGTCTCGAGATCGGGTGAGAAGAATAGCCGACCGTTTGCTCGTTTTCGTAGTTACGCCGCCTCGACGACGATGAAGTCGTCAGTGATTGGATAAAAAGATGGAGCTTCATACATAATCGTTAACGACGACGGTGAAGCGTCGTCGCCGTTATCGTCGTCGAAACTTGGACTTGTCATATTTATGCAGCGCGTGCGTCTCGCTGCATTTCGCGACGCTAACATCCCGTGCGAATTATCCACTTTTCTAACTTGCAGATTTACGAGAGTCCCTCCTCTCACCTCACCTCCCCTCTCCTTCTCGTCTCGTTAAATACGCGAGTTCGTTTGCGTGACGAATGCGTGACGGATTAGTTTCAATACGCGACCATTTCGCGTTTCCGACGTTGAAATTAAAAGGATTTAAAAAATTTTAACCAGTAAAAAGATAATAATTTTTTTAAATTTTATCACATCAATTATTCGGATGCTTTTGTGTCAATCTTGGGTAAATTGAGTGATGAAAATAAAAACAGGATAATGTATTGAAAAATGACAGGAAAGCTTAGTATTTTATCTTTATGTATATGCCGTTCATCTGGACGATATAAAGCTGCTTAACAATTGGAAAAAAAACCCAGATAAGTTAATAAAAATATTATATTTTTATAGATTAATTGAATTATAATAAAATAGATTATTTTAATTGCATAAATTATATTATATTTCTCTTTATGAAACAGAAAAATTGTGTATACTGAAATATCAAATAATTTATTAGTAGGATATTTCGATTACTAAATATACTCACTTATTATATTCTAGATATAAATATGATCCTTTATTCTTCTTGCACAGTCTATTAAATGCTCGATGCCTTTTGCGGATCGTATCTACCGTCGGACAATCGTTTGGAAACCGCTACTTTATCATTTAATTGCAATTATGGCGCATGATGCATTATTATTTTTATTATTATATCTGAATCAGCTGATTGCTCTCATTTTAGCGGCTATTGTTCGCGAGGATTGAATATATAGTTCTCCTCATATCTCTCTTCATGCGTGAAAAAAAAAAAATATATAAAATCCAAGCGGCACGTGATACCAATTGTATCTGCGCACCTGTAGATGTCCCGTATATTATGCATCTCGTATAGAGAGTCGAGCAGGTTTAATTTTTTCGCGGAAGACATTCCGCGAGAGACGATGGTATATTCTGTCTCACATAACTCTGAACCGCGTATATACATACATATATATATATAAAGAAGAAATCGCCCATGAGATGCGATGACCGGCCAGAAGAAGCAATCATCCGCGTCCGGTTTGCCTGCTTACTGCCTGCCTGCTATACTTGGGATAGTTCTTATACGCTGCCGAGCGCAACCGATAGCAAATGACAAGCAAATCGCGATCGCGATCGCGCGGGATCCGCGACATAAACCGAACTACGTGCTTCGAGGAGTCGCGGATGCGGTGGCTGATGGTTTCGCGAGATGGACTCGTGTATCGAATGGCACGCGTAAAACTTTCGCGCCGGTTGTTTTCGTGTGAGGAAGCCGATCGCGCGGAACGAACCGCGTTCCGTGGCTCGTTTTCATGTTACATTAAATCTTACGATGTCTACGAGCGAGTGACGTGTACATTTAGTTGTTGCGCGCATAGCTGAAGATGAATAAGCCCCAAGGCTTATCATGCGTTGAGAAAAAAACCCTAATGGATATATCACTAAAAAGTGACAGACGAGCTGGGGAGAGGCTGATTCTGGTTATACACTATTGGACGCCTTGAAATATTTTAAGCTTATAAAAGATGCTTGACAATTTTAAAATTAAATCGGAACTTGATAAACGAAGTAGTAAGGAGTAAAATGTATGAATTTTAAATGCATCTTTACATTTATGCTTTAATTTAGCTAGTATTCTTTCGACGATAAAATTTTACGCTCTCAGTTTCAATGAAACTTAATATCACACTTTATTAGTAAAAAGACCGTAACTCGTCAGATTAGATTACGATATTTAATTATACTTGTATTCAACGTGTACCGTAAAAAGCCGACAACGACGTAATACGCGCAATCTTTTATACATGCGTATCGCACACAAAGTTGTAATCATTCTGATACTCGCGAGTTAACGCCGAGTATCATTGGCGCCAATAACACGTCGTCTTGCGCGACGACGTCAGAAATAAAATTTCGTTTATTACTAGGTGATCTTTACGGGAAATTATAGTCGCAGCGCGAAATCGCAGAGACGAGAGACGGAGGGAAGAACCTGATATACGATGAGCGTTCAATTCAATTAGCAGGTTCGAGAGGAAATACCGGCGAACGACGATCGTTCCGATCAAGGTCCACCAAACCAGTCTCTCTCGATCGAGATGGAGACGGCGTGGTCCACGATCCACTTTCCCACAGTGTCCGGTAGGCCAAAACGAGTCGGCTACCTCCACCTACCATTCATTTCACTTGTCCCGTCCGTCCCGATTCTCCTTTCGGTCTCTCTCTCTCTCTCTTCATGCGTAAAACTGTAGTCTATATTACCATCTATGCGCGACTATCGGAACGTAATACTGCCGTCATCCTCTATCGCTTTTATGATTAAAGAAAATATTCAAACGCAAAAAATTTAATAAATATAATATATATGAATTTTATGGAATAATTGCAACTATTTACTCTTATTGTTTATGGCTTGCCGATGTGGACGAGGCTTAATTCGCCGTTATTTCTTACCTTCTTCGTTGCATAGCCTTTTAGTTTGTTTGCCGACTCGGAGCAAGCCGTAAACGTGGATACTAATTCCACCACAGTTTGCTCCAACGACCACGCCACGTGGCTGCATATTTAGAATGCACGCAGACAGTCTCGCACCGGTCAAACTAGAACTTTTACGATCACGATAACGTAAACGATATAGCGGGCATAGTTAGAGATATTTTAACAAAATGGAAAAGAAGGAAGATTTTGCAAGAAAAAATGAAATAGCTAATAGTATAATTTTTAACATATCGATTAAGTTAAAGTGACAAGTTCAACTTTACAACAGAGAGCATCATCGCATTCACTATATTCGATTAATTATAATTGTAGATTTTGATACGTCATTTTAAAAGCATGATTTTTTTTATTGAAATATGTATTATTATATAATTACACGAATTTTTATTCCGAAAACTATTTAGTAATACGAATCTTTTTTGATCGACACATTCGTGTGTTCTGTCATTTGTCATTTATATGCGGTCCAAGTTGGAAAAGCTGTACGGAAACCATTGTATTGATTGCTCCATGACTTTGAAACAAATGTCATTTTTCTCAGCCGTACCATCGTGTATTCGCCACAAGTGTGGAAAAACGCTCCGAGTCTGAGACACCCTGTATAATAATAATAATATCGGGATATCGCGGGATATCCGGACGCTGGCTGGCTGATCTTCGTAGCGGCAACTTTTTTCTCTTCCCGATAGTTTGCCCTCTCTCTATCGCGGCGCTCTCTTTCAACTTTCCAGATTCTATAACTTTGGCAAGAGATATCGCGCCGATCGGACCGACGATCGAATCGTAAAGAAACCGATCCAGCTTTCCGAAGAAACTTACGCGGGAAACGTGACTGCGCGCTTCGCGCTGTGCAAAACTCGCGCTGCTCAATCGTGTGTTTTTTCGCACAGAGAAAAATCCTTTCGAAAATTAATAGCGTATTCTTGAATAGCGTTTTCTAGATTCGCAATCTCATTATGAAATTCAATTTTCTCCAGCTGGCGAATTTGGAGCGAATTATAGTAAAATGGGAAAATTAAAATGCTGAGCAATCGTTTCTTTCTATCGCGCGTTAAATTGCTTTCCAGTTAGAAGAAAAGAAGTAAAGAAAAAAAGAATATAGAGAAAGGAGAAGAGAACGCTCTGATTTTAAAATAAGAATTGCATCTGATCGTCTCGCGATAACGCCTCTGTAATCCCTCTGTCGTTTCGGAGAAACAAAAGTGTAGTTTCGACATATAAATTCGAAAAGTTGCGCGCAAGAACCATTTCTGTAAATTGCGTCGACGGTTGTGTGTGTCTAGCTAGTCGTGTGCTTCGCTTCGGGAAATGACAGACGATTACAAACGTCATCTCGCGAGCCGATCCAATATAGATATATCCTTTGTACGATTGGTTCGTATTAGTTTCGAAAGTTAATCGAAGGGATCTTCGGCAGGTGCGACGAAGGCTCGGTCACGTACATTGTTACTATACGTCGCGCGTAGTTCCGAGAGTCGGGAACCGCGATTTCTTCCGATGATAGAGATATGAGATATGCATTCCGTAACATAAAGATATGCCTTAGTAACTCTAGTAACTAATTCCGATGAGAGAGAGAGAGAGAGAGAGAGGGGGGGGTAAAATGTGGGAGAATCGCCGCGCGAAGAGAGAAATGGTGGAGAATGAAGACACGTTCGCAACGCCAGGCGAAAAAAATGCGTCCCATAAAAATTCGTTTCGCTTATTATATGTTGGAAGTGCGGTCGGCTTTACGGTGCCGTATATAATCGCTGTCTCTTGCCGTAATTTTCAACGCCAACCGCATCGCTTCCCCGCCTGATATCCTCCCTCGTTTCTGCCATCTCCACTTACAAAGGAGACGGCCTCGATTTCAAGCGGTGACGAAATTCGCGGCCGAGCACCGTCAAAGTATTCCCGGAACGAGGAGAGACGCGCGCGGCGGCGTCGTTATTTGTCAAGTATTATTAAATGGCGCCGCGACCGCCATTTAATAATACTTGACAAATAACGACACCGCCAAAATTTCATAAATAAAAATGTAGCGGGCGAGAACGGGAGACGACAGTCGCGAGCGAGTATTATGGTGCGTATAGGGAAGCGCTCCTGAAATCTGACATAACGGCAAATCGAGGATATTCTAGATAGATTCTGTTTAATTTTTTTTGAATCAACATTGGCGACTTTATTCTCTCGAGATTTTCTAAATAAAATAAACAAGCTTTTTCAACAAAACTGTTGTGATATCCTAGGAATTTCTATGACACTTACTGGGCTGTCATCATCGTATTTGCGATATTTTTTTATTCGCGATCTGTTTTTACTCTCTCTCTCTCTCTTTTAAAGAATACAATTGCCGGTTGTATTAGTTTTAGTAATTAAAATGAAAATGCGATGGTGCACTCGTGATTTTTCGAGAAGCACGTGGATATTTACTAGGAAATGTTTCATGAGTTTATTATTACCATAAAACGCAAATTTTCAGAGGTCTCTCTTCGCGCAAAACACAAATTTCGCAGATCTTGGTATTTACAGTAGGAGATTAATATACATTACGGCAGATGTGATTATTAATCTTAAGTATTTTAATTATGTAAGAAACTAAAAAAAAAAAAAAAAAAAAATATTTTTTATCAAATTTTAAAGCATTTGCAGAAATAAAATTAAAATTTTCTATTTTGCATAGAATGTAATAATTGCTTTGAAGAAGCTTTTGGGGATGAAAATATTATTTATCGCTTTGTTTTTTCTTTCTTGAAATTATTTTTACACAACAGCAATGTTATTTGGTTATTTGAAATATATATTTCGTTTGTATATTAAATAATATAAAATCTCTTTGCTTCTCGCGTGTACCATCTATCTTTCCAGCGTATAACTCTTTTCTTTAATTTTGCCGGTATTACATCCGCCGGAAAATTTGCGTCACGTTGAATACGTGCCCAATCGCTCTCCGGCCTCCGGCCGGCGAGAAGAATCGCGACGACGCGAATTCCATAGGCGACCGATAAATAATACCCGCCGAGCCGAGTATCAAAATACATATCGCGTATTCGACTCGCCGAATACGTTCCGAGTATGCTCGCTCTCTCGTGTATCGTACAAAGAGAGAGGGAAAAGAGAGAAGAGAAAACGGCAACAGCCATTTGGCAGAAACGAGGAACTGAACTCAGGCCGAGAGGTCGTAGGTCGTAGAGGGTAACTCCCCCTCCCCCCAAGAAGGCTTCTGCTGGCAGTGTCTGCACACAGCAGCGTCGCGTACTAGGTGCAGCCTGTATATACTAGGGAAGAAGATAAAGCGGAACGAAAAGAGAGGTAGAGGGAGAGAGAGAGAGAGAGAGAAAGTTTACACACACATACGCACAAAGTTCAAAGGATACCAGGCTGCGCGCGCTATACTGGAATTGTATTTGTCCTTCGAACTTGCGCGGCCCGACGCCAGAGGAGACGCAATAGCAATTTACATCTTAAACTGTCGCACGCTTCTCTCGGCATCGACTTGCCGTTGTTTTCGTAGTCTTACCCACTTTACGGTGCCCGCGAATAACCCGCGTCACATTCTGCGTCTCCGCCTCTTAGAGCCTCGGATTGTGCACGCCGTTGGGAATTGGACGGCGAGAGACGTCTGCGTTCGCGCGTGCCCAGCTTGATTCGATTATTCGACGAAAATATGAGACGGTGGTCGTCGATCCCTTCGACGCCTACCACGGCTGTCTCGCGACGGTTAATCTCGCGCTAGACGATATCGAACGTCTGAAATGCTGAGTCGTTGCAGAAGCGTTCTCGCTGTTTTCGGCCAGGTTCATGCCGAGTCACGTATCGATTATTTGCGTGCGGCGCGTAATGGAGTCGACGCAAAAAAAGAAGACAAGTGAGTGTTGCACTCTGTTGAAATAATTTTCTTTTCTCTCTCTCTCTCTCTCTCTCTCGTGGAGGAAAGTAGTACGCACGAGTATTATCGCGCCACTGCTGTCGAATGGCGTTACTCGCGGGAAAACATTGATTTATTTATCTATTATATAACGTTTGTTTTTTATTTATAGACGAAAATCGCTTACGTTTTTATTTTGCAATCCCGCGCTTGCGTTGATTATTTTTTCGCGCAACGTAAATTTTGTTTGAATTGGGTCCCTTTGATAAATATCACGTTTTATATTTGATATCTCTTACGTGCCAGACTTATAATTTACGTTTGAGAGATTTGTGCTAAATTATATATATATATATATATATATATATATATATATATATTCTCTATTTATAAAATTAAATATGATGTAGCCTATTTTATTACAATATAATATATAAAATCGTAATATACAGAGGGAAAAGAGAACGGGCTGTTACTTCTTCAAATAACTCACTTGATTTTTGATTGATTTATTAAAAAAATAGATTTTTTTTTATATAACTTTGACTTTCATCGGCCTTTCTCTCCTTTCCAAGGAGTACAATGAACGCTTTTAACGCCGCGAAGCTACGATAATGTCACGGATTGATAACAGAGTTTGATCGCCCCGAGCATGTTAGGGATGTATTGTGTACAATATCGAGGCGAGCTTTCGCGTATTTTGTACTTTGGAAAACATCCTGTGGAACCCCGTTGAAACCACCGAGGGACACACATCCCGCGTTGCGCGTCTATAGGTCAGTCTCTGTATCCGTAGGATTCCACGGCAGAGGATGATACACCGAAACAGGTGCATCGGGCACAAAGTACCGCGCGGCTACGTAAACAATTGTTAGCGTACAGCGTTTGATATATTCCTGGCTATCTATGTGAACTTTGTACCTCGACTCGTAATCCTCAACGTGGGCCGATAATGTCAAACGGTCAAAGAGCAAAAATTCGTAAAGCATTCATTTGCATTAATTCGCGATAATGATAATAAAAATTGCTTCGAAACGTAGTATAATAATATGCGAAACATTTTAATAATCTGCATAAGCGGAGAATAAAAAGATATGCCTTTTTTCATAATTCTTAATTATGCATTATGAAAGGATATATAATTACACATTTCAAGATTAATAATATTTTGTGCCATTTAAATCGATAATTAACGATTAAGTATTATTTACGCGAGATAAAAATCTTTGAAAGGACATTTTATCGAAATACATATCTTTCTGCAAATATAATATATGATTCCATGTTTTTTTTTTCATATTTTTTCGGCATTAAATACGCAATACGAGTCTATAACGCTTTTTCAGATAAAAAACAATTACATTAAAAATATTATAGTATTTTTTTCCGAAAAAATAAAACATTGCTAAAATATTGGATCATATTTAGATAGAAAGAAACAAAAAAATCTGGTGTATATTTGCTGCACAGGACTCGTTAGCATATTAATTTTCCATTATCATTAACAAAGTTTGTAAAAATACAGAATTATATATAAATATAAAACGCGCGTACACATTCGAAATATGAAATATCGAGCATCGTGTTGCGTTTTAGCCATCTTATATTTATAATTAGTAGGATTATATAATTATACCAACCGCTTTTTCAAGATGTCTTTACGTAGAAGAGGCGGTTCCGGTAAATTATGCAAAGTTGTTAACTGAAAAAATCTCGAGCAGAATAATATCGTCAAAGCGTGATGCACTCTTCCCGTTCAAAATTAATGAACGCGAGCATTTTCCCTCTCGCGTAAGACTCACAACTTTTAATGAGGGAAATTGCAAACGCTGGGCGCGGTATTATGCTTCTTATCGCATCGCGAAGGGAACGAAGTAAAACGATAATTTCAAAATGAGGGCAGGGAAACGCGTTAAAAATTGAGATGCGGAGCATCCGCGAGGTCTGTGCGCGCAACAAGAAGATAGTTAAATATAAATCTCGCGCGAGCGCTTATCTCGCTACACAACTGTCGATCTCGCGTTTAATAAAAGCTCGAGGGATAGGGGAAATGGTTAAATATTGTAGATACATAGACGTGTATTTTCACGCACGCACGCACGCACACGCAGATGTATACATTTTGAAGGAGAGCTGGTTGGTATGTACCCGAGAGGGCAAAGCGATGGGTTTCTCGGAGACTACCGCCGTCGTCATTCACCAACGGCATACGAAGCGAACTAGAAATTGCATACTCGACTACTGCATTGTTGTACTCGCATCGAGGATCGAGCAATGACCGATCCACGTTAAATGCCGGCTGCGGTGAGGTCGGTTAGCTTTAATCGTGTTCATGCCATGAAATTTCCGCCTCTATTAAGCAGGGAGCGGGCGTTGCAAACTTTTAGAGATTTTTGCATTTTCGAGATTCCGTGGCGCGAATATAATCGAGAGGATATGACATTTTATCGAAGAGAAATTTAATTTTCCGTTTATTGTTGGATTTACGATTTAAAAAAGGAATATTAAATTGCCAAGTTATTGTAATAATTTAATCGCTATTATCGATACAATGATTGAAAAATCAAGACTTTCCTATCTTTTTTTCGAAATACTGATTTTGCCGACCAATTTTTTTTCGTATCGCGTAACAAGTTTTTTATCTTGAGAAGAAAACATTTCGAGCTGACAACTTTCTTCGACCGATAGCGATTTATTTTTCTGATGCTGCGCAAGATATATCTTTGCTTTCTTGCCTAAATTTATAACTATATAAAATATATATATTTTTTTTTTTCATTGCACAATAAATCGCTTGAGAATTTTATGTGAAAAAAGACTTTGAAAAGACACGCTAGAAATATCTTGTAGTTCCGATGATTCTCTTTAATTTCCGTTCCCTTGTTTGTTATGCGGAAAAATACCATGGCGCGAGAAAAACTATATATATTAATAGAATAGCAGCAGGGCGTAGGAAAATAAATTGCTCGCGACAGGAATTTGAGGCGCGTGTATAGAATTTCGCGATCGGAGACTGCATTGGGTAGGGTCGATCGACGAGCAGACAGATGATTCCTGTCATTATGTTACCTTTCTCGCGTCGTCATCTGTCCGGCCACCGGGAAACAACCGGCGGCGATGCAGACCCCGGTTAGTCGATCGGTCGGGTCAAGTCGGGTCGGGTCGGGTCGGGATGCAGCAGCAGCTATCGTCGTACGCGAAAGATCAAACGGCGAAATTCCCCCGGGAGGGATGCGGTGTTTCTCTCTTCGAAGGGGGATGCTAGAAAGGAGGATAGAAAGGGGGATCCGAGTTATTCCTTACGGCGCTATTCTCGCCACACTGGCCTCATCTGACCCGCAATACCGGTTCCACCTGCAACGAGAGATGATGCACTCGCGCGTATGTTTCTTCATGTCGCAGGGTTGGCCGGAAAAGTCCAGTGAGTGGGAAAAACTATTGTAAATTCTGATCTTTACTATCCCAGACTTTATCCGATGGAATAAACGTTAAATTTTATATTAATTTTTAGTTGAATGAAAAAAATACAATGGTAACAGAATTAAAAACTTTTATCAATATAGATTTAATTCGCGTTTACTATTCAATTTTTTTAACAAAAAATTTATTTATTCGCTACATCGATTTCTAATCTATTACGGATTTTATTTTGGATAAAGCTTAAAGTAGAAACATTCGCAATTGACGAATATAGATAAAAAGATTTTCATTTTATTCTAATATTTTTATGATAAAAGACCAGATTTTTTTCCGGAAAATACCACTGGCATGGATTTTATTCAAAAAATAGAATTTTTCTCTGTGACATTAAATCTCATTTTCTCACCTTTCATCGCGTCTGTCCTCGTGCAATCTATAAAAAGTATTTCCTCGAGAGTTATTTCGAGTACACCAGGTCGAGACGGGGGGAAAGGCCTTTCCGTGCCGCAGTTTCACTTTTATATCGCTGTTAAAAATACCCTAAATATATATTTGAAAATCAGTTGAAATCACGATTTTCGATTTCGAAAGAATGCAACAATGCGCGCCGAAGATAAACAGATACGGGGCGAATATCGCGCGGATCTCATCGTCGAATTACCTATTCGGAAGATGACGTTGAATTACGTAGAATGCGTCAGTAAATAGCCAGCCGCGCCATTATTCCTGAGCGGTAGATAGACTCTCGCAGCTCCGGCAGCTACTGCTGCTACTGCGATGACGCGCACCCTGTGCGCGCTGCAAGGGCGTTACGGCTAACGAGCTATCCTAATATTTGCCGCCGCTTATTAGCTTGCAACTCGCGATGCATCGTGATTTTACATGCAGTCTTAAGACGGTTCTTCCTCACCAACGAAGTTCAGACTAATGTAAGTAGCTTCCTGATGCGTGTAGCGGAGCGCGCGCGATACAACGGTTTGATATTTAGCAAGTTGGGAAATTACCTCATCTAACCCCCCCCCCCTTTTCACTCCCTCCTTCCCCTCGAGGGCGCTTAATAATCGAAACTATTGTCGTAAACGCATCTCTCTCTCCCGAGCACATTCCTGCGGCCCGTTATTTCCGCGCCAACACACGCGTAGCCTAATTTCATGCATTATCAATCGGTGCACGAGTATTCATGCGAATTCAGCATAGGAGAGTGAGTGAGTGAATGAGCGAGTATGTGTATGTGTGTGTGTGTGTGAGAAAGAGAGAGAGAGAGGGGGGGGGGAGGAGAGGGAAGAGGAGGAGAAACACTTCTGTGCGGCGTCTTTGTTGCGCTATCGATTTTCAACCGGTCGAGGTTGAAGCTGCTCGTCGATCTTGGAGTAAGTCTAACCACCCTCAATCTTCCCCAAATCTGCGCTTAACCCGCCATTGTACGTGGCGGGAAAAAGAATCTAAGAGTTGGAAAGAACTGCGGCACAGGTCTTGCTTATCACGGATTTACAAACTGCTGTATGAAACATTCCTGAATGGGGCGAATACTTTGACGAGGTCGTTTCTTTGTTAGCGGAAATTCGCGGATGAGTTGGCGAACATAATCGCGAATATTTCATTTTTCTTCACGTCTGTATACATTTTGAAGATTGAAATATATTTAAAAAAAAAATTTTTAATGTTTAAATACATTTACCATATAATGAAATAAAAGGAGGAAAAATGTGCAGGAGACTTGAAAAAAAAAAAAAAACTTTCATGTATCTTAATAATAATATTATAATGTAATTGCAAGAAAATTTCTATGAATTAATAAGTTAAATTTTGTTTATAATTCAAATTGCTTTTTATTCTTGTTGTTTTTGTTATAATGATTGTAACGTGACTAACACGATTCCAGACACGACGATATTTACACGGGAAAATGACAGGAAATATACGTGAACGATTATCACTCGCCGATAATCGCGCGCGAAGGCGTGAAAAAAATACACGCGCTATGCGCAGATGCCCGTTTATCAGCGACAGATTAACTCTTGTAAGAGATGCGGAAGTTTTCCTCGAGTTTTCATTCGCGCCGGGTCGCGTTCATCGCGGTCGTTCCCTCTCCTATCTCTCTTCTCTCTCTTTCTTCTTCCCTTCAAAGGGCATTCACACGCCCATTACGCTCGATGACGAAAAAGCTTCTTTGCGACAAAAGCATCTCGCGGCAGTTGGCCGCATCGAGTCGAGAGATCGATCGATGGAGAGGTCGAGACCGACGGGGTTGCGAATAGGCAGGCAGGCAGGCGATAATATCGACGACGGCGCAGATTAGGCATCTCTAACGGGCAGTTACGCGACGGAAAGCATCGTTAATTGACGTCGATTAATGATTGATCCGCGAACGCTAAGCGAAAGATTCTTTCTCTCTTTTCATTCTCGCGCGCGGGTTACGCTCTTTCATCACGGACGTTTCATTCATCGCGGACTAAACGCGGGAACGATTTCATAAATACATACACGTCGCAACGACACAATTCTTTCACACAATTTTGTAATTCAAATTCCCTTGAATTAAATTGACCGGCGTGATTGGCGGCGCGATGGATCGCGAACGCGCGTTCGACCATTCGTAAATTAAACAAAGTTTTCACCGCAAAGCTATGAAAGCATAGGCATGCAGGCTGCGGTGTGGCGAGAAACGGGAGAAGGGGGATGAGACCGGGAGATGGGGGGGGTGGGAGGGACACGAATTTATCGCGCCCAGGCAATCTGCCGTAATATAAGCGAAGACACGGGCCGCGGGTCTATGGTTAACTACGTTTTCAACGCTTGATTATCGCGTTTCACGAATAAGCACCCCCGAGTGCGTGCTTGGGGGTGGGTGGGTGGTTGGTTGGTTGGTTGGCTGGCTGGCTGGCTTGCTTGGCTGGCTGCTTGCCGGTCGGAAAGTTAACCCAGACGTGGCGCATCGGGGGCGAGAGAACATTCTAGGCGTGGCTGCAGCGACGAGGCGAGCGCAACGGAAGAGGGAAAGAGAGATACAGAGAGAGAGAGAGAGAGAGAAGGGAAGGGAAGAGCGCGTTGCATTAGCCGCAGATTGCATTTATACGCCATCGCGACGCGCGGAATTATGCACCGTCGAGCATCCGCCGGCGCGGCGTTATTTCGCAGTGCAAATAATTAGTATTCCGTCGCCAACGAATGCGGGCGAGAGGAAGAGAAAGAGAGAGAGAGAGAAAGGGATTGATGGAAGGAGAGCGCAAGCCCCTCGCGCGCGGACACGCGGATGAATAGGCACGCACTCCTGCTCTCTTCATTCGCGTCACAAATGTTGCATTTGCGTGCATTTGTTCGTTCATCCTCCCGTGTTCATTCTCCCTCTCTTTCTTTCTTGAAATGTGACGCGACACTTCCGCGACTGCATCCTACGTATGCATTGACACGCATTCACCGCCGTCAGATGTACTCGTGCGTTTCGAGGCTCTCGCTTTGAAGTCGTCGCGGACGATCGCTGTTGAACGTGACGGACGAATGCTTTGGAGTCTAGAAATTTCACGGTTAACTTTTACCTAAAGAGAGAGAGAGAGAGAGAGAGAAGCAGGATTCTTTTCATTGTTGTTTTAAAGGACAAGTTACGCTTTAAAACAATAGTCCCCCAATTTCGGGACCTAGTACAAAAGTAAAGCCTTATTAAATTTCTTTATCTTAGCAATATTAATAATGTAAATAATAAAATTACAAGATTGTACTTTTTCTTCTGTCATAAGAAATAAATCAAACATAATTTTTTTAAATTCAAGACGCGATCGATATGACCGATTAAAATTGAAAAATATTTTTTCACAATTATTTGATCGAAGATGGAATTTTTTGACACATTTCGATTAACAAAGTTAATATAATTAAGATATCGTGTTAGCCGCTCTCTCGCTTCTTTGAATAACAACAATTCTTAGAGATAGCAACCTACATAATATTATAGTTAATGGTACAACTGTGTACAGACTGGCGCTTCCGCGCGCATTAAAGCTCCTCTCGATTCCTCTCAGTTTCGACGATGCACTCTCGCTCATGCGGACGCCGCCAAACTTTACCGCATAGCAGCTACCGTGCACTGTTTTGTCTCGGTGATTTGCAGCATCTGCGGCTAGCACCTCCGAGCCAACCAACCAACCAGTCAGCCAAGCCAACCGGCAGTCGGAGCGAGTAGTCTCGTCGTCGGGTCTGTCCACGGCGACGACGGCGATAGTTAGATGTTGGAGGACGAGGACTGGGGGAGAGGATGTGAAAATTATTTTGAATTAGACGACGGCGCACGATTTATACGTGCCTATCCGGAGTGGGCGAGCCGCGAGGGGCGACGGGACTCGCGGGAGGAAATTGCATTTTCCGCCCGAAATTACGCGGAGAGAGGAGGGGCAGAATTATTAAAATGGAATTATTATTAAAACGGCTAATAATCCGCACCGACGCCGACGTCAACGTTACGCGAGAGATATAGATATTAATTCTTTTATGCGGACGCTCGCCGAATCTTGCCCTGCCATTTTAGCAGCAACGATTCAAATCTAGTCGGCTCGGTTTGTAATATTGCATAAAACACATTCCGTGCACGTGGCATTCCCCGTTTAATAGAATTTATAAAGCGATATCTACTTTGTTTGTTTGGAAAAACTTTTTTATATCTTTCTTTAGTAAAAATCATCTTTAATAAATATACCCATACTGCGTTCTATAAATTCTCGATACCATCAGTCGCGTTAACATTTTTTTTTTTTTTTTTTTTTTTTTTTTTTTTTTTTTTTTTTTAAATCTATAACACAGTGTTGAAAAAATTATATTTTTCATACATATAAAACGTATCTATGAAAATGTATACGCGAAAAGACATTTTTTACACAATAGACTACGACGTTTCGTATCACGCGAGCCTTTACTACTTAAACTCGATTATAACGTCTGCGCAGTCTCGATTTGACGTTTATCCGATGCGACGAGATGTTGCGTTTTTAGATTGCGAAACGCGCTTTTCCGCAAATCGTAAGAAACTGCGTTTCCCACCTACAATCGGGGCGCGTTCATTCTTCGCAGAGTAATCTCGTCGCGGTCTCCCCTGATAATTTAGATGTTAAGAAAGAAAATCATAATTATGGTATTGGAAGTAAATCTTTATTCGCGCAAACACATAGACGCATGGGTATAGTCCGATAGAGTACGTACAAATATCTGGATTGAAATTAATCGTGTTTATAAATCACATTTTATAAAATTGTGAATATTTATAATTATATATAACACAAATAGTACTATAATTTATAATATGATATATTTTAGACACGCGTGTGAAAATGCATGTAAAATTGTGCAAAATAATCGCAAACGAAGAAAAAGAAACATTCTCCCTTCCGTTGATTTATTCAAAATTTATCGACAAGTGGTACAAGTTAGCGATAAGTCAGTCATCTTTACGCGATCATCGTGCATGATTGTTTTGTCGCGACGTAAAACTATAGGTTGATTTCTCAGTACAATTGTAAAAGAGGTTGCATCGAATTAAAAGTGAGTTATGCGCGAAACACTCGCGCAAAACTTTCTTGCATCTAAAACAGGATACTGGCTTATTTTTATCTCATGTTCTTTTATACAAAGATTCGCTTATAATCTCCCGCGAATCGCGACAACGAAGAGACGCTTAGAATACGATCCAACAACGACAGATCGATAGAGTTATCGTCTGTTATCGTCTTCCCTTTGATGTTTCGTCGCGCGGCAAATAATATACGGCACTCGGTTACTCGTCTATCTAGCAAAGTCCGCGTAAATTGAAAACCTTGCCGGTCGAGTTTGAGTCGGCGAGTCATTAGTGACAATTAATTAGAAGGCTTTTACAAGCTCAATTGTGCTTTTATCGAACCCGTCCGATTGCTTGCTTTCCCACTTGACCGTTTAAACTCACCTCTCTCTTTTTCTCCTTTTCAATTTTTCTTTACTCTCCCTTTCGCGCTATCTCGACCACTATTACTTACCTGCTGCAAAAGCTCGTTGCGCTCCTCCACCTATCGCTCTTCTTGCTTACGTTCACTCGCTCTCTTCTACCACTCTATTTTTTCCCTTCTTATATGCCTCTGCTTACTCTTTTGTTCCCGTTGCATCGGGCTTCCTATCGTAGCCGCCCTCTCGCGCGAACTCGCTTGCACGCTGCCTCCGCAAGACGACCACCGACAAGTACTACGAGCCCAGGGGGAATCGAGAAATACTGCGGGAATTCTGGATTAAAGTGAAACTTTAGTTGCCACCTGGGTCGACGGCAGCGGCCGCGGCAGGCCGTTTGTTCGCAAAGGACGAAAACTCGCCAACTAGCACTGCTAAAATCCACTATTGGCGCTACCACGTTTAACTTTTCTAACAGCGCAGCGGCCGTATAAGAAAATATATAGCGTAGAGTATATGTAGTCGCGTAGATGAAAATAATTTATTAAAGGCTGCATTAATAAATAAACGATTCCATTGTTCCTCGCCATGCTTTATCAAAAACTTTTTCTTTTTACTCGTAAAGAAAGTCTTTCGACTGGGATGAAAGAGGAGAAGGGTCTAAGAGTCTAAGAGGATCGTATAAAATAAGAATATAAATAAGAATTAAATGGAAAATGGGGGGGGGGGGAGAAAGTACGAAACGAAGAACAAATCTCGAGGAATATATTGTAATTTGTCAGCGATGTCTATAAATGTCACGAAATTTAATAGTACTTCCGCAAAGTATTTCATGGAATATAACTTTATCGGTTGTAACTGCGTCGTAATATGCCATAACTACATCAATCATTTTACGCTATTACAGCTACGAGCGAATAACTATTGTCTTCCACGCGAGTATTCGAAGGTTAAAGACCAGTTCAAGAGTCGAGAGCGGTCGATTGCCTTTGGCTTTGATATTAATATCACTCACTCGGTCGAGAGTTTGCTACTGCGACGGGAATAAATTCTTCCGATAAGAAGAAGCAAATCAAATCCACGGCCAGATTCGCGAGTAAGTTGTCGTATTTGCATTGTCGATGAAATCGGAGCGAGAATAATGTCAGTTCTTTATTCTATGTTAAAAAAAAATATTAAATCCTTGTTCACGTAAAATACAATAATAGAATAAATGAAGCGTAAACATAACGGATTTCAGAAATTTCAATTTTATTCATACAACGCTTCTATAAAATAATCATTTTTTAATAATCGAATATTTTATATATAATATTAAGGTAATAGGATTTTTTTT
The DNA here is from genome assembly GCF_030449975.1 of Polyergus mexicanus. Lineage (NCBI taxonomy): Eukaryota > Metazoa > Arthropoda > Insecta > Hymenoptera > Formicidae > Polyergus > Polyergus mexicanus. The sequence continues at coordinate 4,421,198 of NW_027223344.1, forward strand.
ACAAAAGTAAAATATAATTTTTGTGATTTTAAGCATATCGCGATCAATCTCGCTATATTTGATCGAAATTAAATTATAAAAATGCCTTCTAATATTCTGTAAGTTGGGGAATAAAAAATAGTATTGAATTTTTTCAATTATATATTTTGTTTCTCTGAAATTAGCTGAAACTTGTACTTGAAAATTTTATTTCAGGTCGACATTTCACATTCGAGATTTGACAAAAAATAACAGCAGTGTGCAAGAATTTTATTTCTCGGATTATATCATGTTTCTAAACAACATTTATAGAATGCATAAGTTGTTGCATTTTCAATTAATGAGATCCTTCTCTCCCCCTCAAGGCTCGGATTCCGATGCTTTCAGTCCTCTTACGTGATATTTTCCATGTGTTTTTAAGGAAAGAATAATGTCCGCCTCGAGTATCTCTCGCGGAAGAATAAATATAGTTGAAATTGTATCGAAGGAAATAGCCCGACGAATAATTTTTTCAAAAGAATTTCGAGTAAACATCGGGATGGCAATTTATATGAAAATTGTCGCATAGATATGTGGAAAGATATTTGTATAGGATGTCTACTCTTTTTTAAGAGATAATTTTTGAGATTTTTCAACACATAGATATTAAATTATATATATATATATCTTTGTATAACTTTGATCGTCACAAACTGAAAGTTTGATCGACCAAAATACATATTAAAGTGCGAAATAGAAGTAGGCGCAATCGATGAAACTTAAAAATCAAAGACCGTAAAGATCGCCTCGACGAGATAAAGTTGTATATGGAAGGAAAAGGGAAATGTTTCATCGACAAGAGGAAACCTCGTGATAACTTTAGAAACTTGTGAGAAAAGATTTAAATCGCCGCTATATAACAAACAGTCTTATTATGCAATTTTTAATTATCGAAATGAGATATTAGTTATCGCGCAAAACAGATAGTAATTTTCAGAAATTAACGACTGCATTTTCGTACAGATTTATCTCATACAAAATTTATATAATTTTTACGCTCAGATTATATTGTATATAGACTAGTGATGATTGTATTTAATGCTACATCACGAAATTGTTAAGATGCGGCAGTAATTAGTTATATCGAAAAATACTGCCATGTTATATTTTATTACATACTACATTTATCATATATTTTCTAAAACAGTTTGTAAAAAGAATGGCTAAAAAATTTAATTTCTAATTTTTTAAAAATTGTTTCAAGCATGACAGAAAGATTCTATTATTTATTCGGTAAAACTATGAAATTTTGCAAGTGCTTTTAAAAAATTCAATGTAATAGTTGCACTCTCGCACACACACACACACAAACGAAAAATAGATATGGAAATAATTTCTCAATATTTTTTCCAACATAGTCGATTCGTTATCTGCGATCGTTTATTCCGACGCGAGGTCTTTAATTTCTTCGCAAGAATACGCGACGTTGAGCTGTCTCAATTATGTATGAAAAATAAATAATCTCTTTCACACAGAAACGGATTTGTTGCGCGAAACGAAACGGACAAGCGCGTCGTTGTTATCCGAATGTCACATGCGCGAGAAAGGTAAAGCCATCACTGCCGGCAGGGATTCACCTCGCAATACGGCTATTGCACCGAAATTTAGCGTACGAAAACGGGGCCGCGTTGTTGCTATAAAAAAAAAGGGGGGAAAAAAACGAGAGAAGAGAGAGACAGAGAACGCCGGATAAAAGAAAATAAAACCCAGTTGGTCACGCGTTTCGAAAGACACGAATAAACGCGGCTGATTTCGCGAAAACGAAAATACGCGCGGGTCGCACGAATCGTTGAAGCTATGGAAAATACAGCGAGAAAAATATTTTTCTGACAAAGACGATACATTTTTCACCAATAAATATGGTACACCTTGTTCATAATTTGCGGAACGCGTTCTGTCCACGTGGCGTAATAAATGTAAAGCTCGAGTACTCTTATAAACCCAATAGCGTTTTGTCATTTTTATCGTCACGCTCGCCACCCACGTTATCATCCGTGGCGATGGTGGTGCGCAAGTTATACGAAAATTATTGCCACCGTATATATCATTACCTGACGTGCGTTGCACAAATCCCGTGAATTTTTCAAACTCGGCAGAGGCGGGGGCAAATTCACGTCGCGTCGAGGCGCTATAATAAATATGGATCGATATGGGGGGGGGGGGGGGGACCAGGCGAGACTGTAACTATCGCCAAACAGTCGCATATTTAATGTACGCGAAACATCTATGGTCGCGTGAATCTCGGATATCCCTCCCGCATGCAACGTTGACGCGTATTCATTATTTTCACACTCCAATTTATTGTTAATATCGTGTAAAAATCTGTTTTTTTTTTTTTTTTTTTTTTTTTTTTTTACAAGAATTTGTCGCACGTATTGTTATATTATTTGCGCCGGTATACCGCAATTATTCCTGTTATTTCTGTAGTGACTATGTAAAATAATACCGGAGATCGATCGAGCTTGCCAATCGGCAAATTGTTTGCACATCGCCGTGAATTGTTACGCTCTTCTGAATAACGCTTCATTATTTTCGTGCCGGTATATCCCGATTGAATAAAGCTAATTCAACAAAATTATGTAAACTATGATATTATGCAACGAATAGTGGATTAATTACTCTCATTCGGTTTAAGTGCGAGAGGGAGACGTAATTATGTTAATTCGATGACGTATACATAGTAAACCGGTGGGTGATATTCGTGATAATTAGCTGTAGATTGTAGTTTACTTTGTTGTTTTAATATTTGAAGGTGTTTAGCATTATCAAGTTACGATTGAAGCCGTTAACTTTATGACTTTACTATTGTACTTTACTATTGAACTCGAAACCGCGGTAAGGCGATTTAAAGGATATCAGCTTTCGTTTGAAAGTCGAATCCAGTTTAATATCTAAAATATATAGATGGAACGAAAGATGTCGAGAAAATAAATATATTTCTCTTCGCGAGCACATTATTTTTAAATCTGAAAATAGAGACGAATGTAAGCAATTTCATAACTCTGTAAAGAGATTTAATGTAAAAAAAAAATTATAACAAATGAGATATCAGTTTTCATCGACCAATAGTAGTGGAGAAAAGCGCGCGAGAGAAATTTTAATCAATCGACATTTGATCAAGATGTAATGGTAGAGAAGGTCACTCAGTTAGAACGATGCGAATGGTTTTGGCGTATCACATTTAAAGCGACTTAACGCTATATTCCTCCTTATTATATGGCCAGAAACTCATTGATAATCGCAAATATTTGCGTTTGCTGAAAGTTAATAATCTGCGGGGGTGCGTACCGTGGCACGCGGCGGGTTAAACCTTCCTTCTGTCGTCGATGACAGCGACGGCATAGAAGCAGCAACGACATTCTTGGAATTTCGCGAAATCCTTTGCCGAGGTTGCTTTCTCCGTTATTGCCTCCGATACTGCTGCTATCAGTTTATCTTCGCGTTAAGATAAATATTTCTCACTCCCTCTCGATAACGCGTATCACGCTCGAATAGGATGATCGAGGATGTTCTTGGCAGTTAATATTATAAACGGGATACCATTTTCGCTGGAAAAAAAAATCCGATACATTTCGGTATCACCGATTACAAGCTGTCTGTTTGATTGATAAAGTCCTTCAAGTCTCTCCATTCTTGTGAAAATTATTTATAGCTAGCTATTTGTAAATATCTTTGGTTTCGTAAGCGATGTTGACAATTGTGTTAATTATTAAACGTTGATTTCTCTCTCTCTGAATCTTGAGTAAACCGGGCGCAGAAGGTTGTCATCGCGTGTCCACAGTGTAACGATCGTCGGATCATAATTCCCATATGGTTATCGATGACATCTTAGATGACCCGGGCGATTAATGTTACCGTCAATAACCACCGGCCGATGATTAAGATAGGGACTAGGATACGATATCGAGTCAGATATCGCGATGGCGTCGTTTCCTCTTTGATGGAAGTATTTCAATCACGATACACGTATTATACGCTAATGCGTTTTGAATCGGCGATCATCGCCGGCGTATTTTTAGCATTAATCGCATCTATCGGACTTGTACCGATTTATGATCGCTTGGGGAAAGATTCCGAAGCGAAGATGGTCGTATGAAACATTTATTGTATTGTCAGGGTACACGATTAACAGTTGGCGGCAGGAGTACCAATCGGGGGAGAAGAGGAAGATTCCGCGAAACGATACATCGGCATAAATATTTTCCCTCGGCCTATGATACGCGGAAGAGGGAAAGAAGGGTGAACCGGTAGCTGTATAAGAGGAGTGGTAGTCAACATGAACGGCGACGAGCGTGTCGCGTCTCCCGCTTTGAAATCGAGGGATGAAAGCAGCGTCGTCCGGGGAAGGATGGAAAAAGTGAGAGGGAGAGAAAGGAACAGAGAAGAGACAGAGGGAAGACGCGGAAAGTGTTTCAGAGAAGAGGAAGATAGATAGACCAAAGGAGAGGAAGGAGGAGGAGGAAGAAAAGCGCGGAGAACGAGATGAGGAAGGAGACGACGAGGCGGAAGGACAGAGAAAGACAGGGAAAGGGGTAGGAGGGAGGCTGCGAGGGAAAACCGGTCCGCTTGCCCGCTCTTGCCATCCGCCGCGATCAATACACTTCCACTGCTCTACGAACGGAGTCACGAGGATGGGCGGAAACGAGAGAGCGCCGAGAGGATGGTAGATCGGCGGCGGCACGACATCGGCGTGGCGTGGCCTGGCCTGGCCTGGCGCGACGCGACACGATGCAGGTATGGCATGACTCCGGCAGAGAGAAAGAGAAATGCACGGCTGCATTTCTCGTGAGAAAAAGGTCCCTTTATTACGAGATGAAAAATTCGACAAGGTTTCTCGCGGAAGGCCAGACCCTGCGCGAAATTGAAAACGAGGCCTTTCGATTGCCTTCATTGATATATAATCGTTGTAAAATGTCGAGAGATAATGTAGAGTTGAAGTTGCATATATGGTATAAGATATATATATATTTTGTCATCGTCGTAATTTCTCTTCTTTCGACGGCGATTTATTCTCTTCGCGATGCAAGAGAAAATATCCGCGAGAGTACGCGGGAGAAAAATCTCAGCATTGCCTCTCTCTTCACTCTCTTCTCTTTTTCGCCGCTCGATGCAGTTATCACATTCGTAGAATTTTTTTCTCATTAAATTTCATTTTAAATACTTTGCGTTAAATATTTTTCAACGAAACGAAATGGGAGATAAATAACGGGAGATTATATAAATGTTTTCACGAGTGTAACGGCGATTATAGTATACAGAGTATTTAATACTTGACCGACTTCTCTTTTTGTTTTATATTTGCATATGCGGGAATTGAAGTAAATAAGCTTCTCTCGGCATATATATGCGAAAATATTAGTAAGGAATATCACGGTCGAAATATCACGATTGAATTTCATCGACTGATGCCGCATTTTTAACTTTCAATCGTGAAGCTATAAAAAATTTACATATAATATAAATGTATGTATTGTACATTACTCTTGTCAATTTTTATTTAATTCCCAAACAAAATATTTTACGAAATAAGAAAACTTATAAAATATTATCTGCCTTTTTACACTCGTGACGATTTATATTTCGCTCGGTGTGTCGTGGAAAATTGAAATTTATTACGGAAGAAATTGTCATCGATGTTAAAAAAGGATAACACCGATGTCATAATAGTTTCGATGACAATTAAAACTGCGAATCGGAATTTTCTTGGAAAGCCGGTGTCGTCCAATGATGCTTTGTTCGCAGTACTTTGTCGCGTTGTCACATCGACGTGTATAATAAAGCTATTCGTGTATATTCGTGGCTCCACACATTATTACTGATTTATATGAAGATATACAGAGATTCTATTATACTAGAAATAAATTATTATCATAAATCTTTCAATTTTTTTTTTCATGCAACTTTTTCTCTTCGACTCGCGGCTTCGTTGCACAGAAGCCGCGATCGTTATTTTCGAATCAGTCGACTCAAAATTGGCTCATTGTGAGATTTTCGGCGAGACCACAGATTTCCTAGTATAATACAGCGAATAGTTTTTACAGAGTAACGATACACTAAGGATTTTAACATTTTTAACAGAATCTGATACGCGATCGAGTAGACTTTGCGATACACGCTACGATTTGTCAAAATGTCCACTTATCACCTCGCGATTGATTTTCTGAAACTCTGATAATCTCGTAGAAAAATACACCCGTTGATTCGCGCGCAGATCATTTCCCATGCGATTTGTATGCCCGTTAAGTACGCCATGACCGAGTTTCCGTAAAGTCAAGATGATTTGTGGCATGTGTAATATTGCAAAATCCTTATAATCCTTTCGTTGGATTGCAGGCTGATTTTTCGAACGAATTAAGAACGCAGTATAGTATTATCTCGCGTGTGAAACAATTCAAAGTAATCGCGCGATGTGAGAGGAAGGGGGGTCAGACTCGAGAGATAAAGGCTACCTCGGGAACATAATAGCCATCGTTAATTTTCCTTTTTGGGTAACGCGCACTTCATCGCGAAGAGACAACGTATCCGAGAGACACTTAATAATGTATCATTTCGATGAAGCCGCGTACGAAGCCACGAACTGCGCGCATCATAACTCGTAAGCCGAGCGGACTCCCGATGTGAGCTGAGATTTTAATAGGACTCGTATAACATCCCCCTACTATACACCCTATAATAGGTAAGACGTCTTTTCGCGTATCTCTCTCGTACAAGCAATCGCCTAACTTCTTACGACGAACTAATTTGCTCGCTCTCGGAGCCCGATTTACTTATGTTAATTATATGATGCGTCATATAGGATTAAATCTATTCGCTTATTAATTTCGCGTAACATCACGCCCGATTGTTGTGCATGTTTCGTGAGATAAAGCCCTTTAATGGAATTTCACAGAAAATATGTCGCTTGATTAATTCGTTTTCTTTTGGAAATTTTATTTTTATAGATAATAAAGATCTTTCCCTTTTCAAATAAATATCAAATCTCTCTTTCCTTTTACTAAACACGATTAACATAATAATTATTAGAAAAAGAGAGAAAGAAAGTTTTAAAATATTTTTACTTTAGTAAAAGAGAGAAACGTGTGACGCACGATTTTTTGTATCTATAATGTATCTATTATCGCCATTATCTATTGTATTAAGATTTTTCCCACTCTCTCGATAAAAGGAGTCCAGATATGCAAGAACATTACATCATATTTCGCCTTAGCTATCTCCGCTATATTTTCCATTTATCTGGTACGCTATCGGCTTTAAACATCTCGAGCGCGGGGCATAACCTTTCTTTATTATTATTATTAACCTCGTCGTCGACGTCGTTATCATTATTGTTATCGAATCTCATTGGCCTTGCACTCCAATCTCGCGTACCTCGCGAAAAGCTGCACCTTCGTGGCAATAGTCATTTAGCAGCGTATCGCTGCGTTAATTCCAAGTAGCAAAGATAGCCATGTCGTCGTTTAATTCGCCTCGCTGCATCTAATTTCATTTGCGCTTCCTTCTCTCCTCGTAAATACGTAGATTGCTGTTTCCGTGCAAAAGTTTCGCGATAGTTGAGCTCTCATTGTCAATCGATATAGTAAAGAATAAAGATTGAATACACGATTCGTATTTTCAAATGTCAGTTTTCATGATATCAACGATTTTCAATGTAATTTTCGAGAAAACGAACTACGTGTGCAGCTGCAAAAAAAAAAAAAAAAAAATTGATAATATTTTTCACGCGTTTCTTCGAATAAGATATTATTTTTATATAATTCTATTTCGATTAAATGTAGGAAAATTAAAAGGTAAAAAAAAAATCAACAATCTCTTAGTCTGTATTTTTTCCATTCTTTTCACATTAATATTACTTTTAAGTTTATTCTGCGAATTGTTTTTGCAATATCGTGTGCGATTTTTTAATACAATGTAATAATATATTATATAATTTTCTTTTCTTTTATAAATTTGCTTAATTTAAAGATCTGCAGAAATATTTCGCGACAAAAAAAAACTGAAGTACACTTTCGTCGAAGAATTATCTTACTTACATATCTTCAATCAATACGTGATCATTACTTAATTATTGTAAAAGAATCCCTATCTAAAAAAGGTTCTGTCGTTGCGCTTACTTCGTGAGCGGCTGTGATTGTATATTTTGATAGTTATTTTGTGTATATATGGTTGAAAATTTTTAATAAAAAGAAATAAATGGCGCGCGCGAAGCGCGCGTTGTGTTGCTCTAGTTACTTTATAAAAAATTGTTTGTAAATAACTAAAGCTTTTTTGGAATTCAATTTTTAACACGTAACAGATTATAATAGTTAGAAGCGAGATCGACATCAAGCGTATTTGACGCTTGACATTTTTTTACATAAACGTGTCTGTCTTCGCATCTCACTATAAGCCACTGTCCCCATTACGTATGTAAACATCGGTGCAGTCGTGCAAGATTCAATAATCCGTCACCACCTGTTTCTAGTTTGCTCTGCCGACGCCACTATATAACGCGTGGCCATATAAACACTTGTTCCCCGATCGGGAAAAGGCAATTTAATAACGAGACTGATTGCTTTATAACGCGCGTTTTATCGCCTAACGCGTGAACGTGATCTAGACACAATATTACCTGAAATCAGCAAACATTTTATGTCGGTGTTATATTTGAACGTTCAAATTTCGGGATCGTAAATCATATTTTCGTAAAGCAAACAATTTCATATTTGACATAATTATCTGGTTCAAAATATACATATGAATAAGATAATCGAAATAAAAACATCAAGTAAAAATGAGAGATTATCGTAACGATGAATTATTCTTCACTGCGAATGTTTAATATTCACGATACAAATAATAATTCATTGCATTAATATTTATCTTAAGCTGAAAAAGTGTGATTTTACGTTAATTAAAATTTATATTATAGAGAGAAATTTTCCATGCGCCCCTGTACGTTAGCGGAAGAAAGAAATTAGTCGCGAACAAAGGATTTAGTCGCGATGGATTATAAAGCCGCGTTTCGTTCTTCAAACTTGCGTTTCGACACATATATGACATATTTCTTTCTTTATATTTTATATATATATATATATATATATATTCTTTTCTTTCCTTTTTTTTTATTATCGTTCCATAACGGGGATTGTCTTCGCGTAACGTCGCTTCTTGCTGCCACATTTCAAGATTCAAATTCTTTCTCGTGGATGCAAAGGGGTAAGAGCACGTCGGTCGGTCTTTTATCGGCTTTCTTCTTCTCTCTCTCTCTTTCTCTTTTTATTCTTGTGCTTTTTTCTTGGGACGCGCACTCGGGATTTCGTCAGGCGAGAATGCCACTTTCCGCATTAAACGTGCCGTTGGGCTGAAGCCCGTCCGAATTCCGAGATGGAGGATCTTTGGCGCGCGTTTTCGCCCACGGGATCAATGCGTAATGCAGGTAGCGACGAAAAAGAAGATTGGCTGGAAACGGAATTTGCATCTTCGGTCGGAAGACGGAGGTTTTCCCCCCATCTCCGATGGGAAGAGGAGTCCATTGAGTCGCTTGGTAATCATCGTGACGTAGGGCGTAGGGCTAAACGTTCAATTTAAATACGGCGAAAGGCTCTAATTCATGTTAATGTTGCGAGTCTCCGATGATGTCGTCAGGTACTCCTACTTGCGGCCAACGGACCGCAGGAGAGTTGACCTTTGTAATTGGCGAGATGCCGCGCCTATTAAGGCTCCTTAAGCCGGAGCGTGCCGTTTTAGGCTTGACCCCTCTTTCACTCTCTCTCTCTCTCTCTCATCTTCTTCATTATTAAAATCAATCAGGCTTCTTTAATAATTGGATTTTATATCTCTATATTGAAAATGAGAAATTCGAAAGAAAAGGGATATTTAAAAATAAAGATAAAATTGTCTACATATTATTTTAAGCTTGTTTATGAACATGCATTTTTTTTTTTTTTTTTTAATTAAAATATATATTATTATTTTGTTTTAAATAATTTACTTTTATAGTATGAACATTAAGATTTTTCTCTAAACATGTCTAACAAAATAATCATTATAAGTATCATTAATAAATATTGATAATTCGACATAATTAATTTGCAACGATATTTATATTTCAAGATTTACACTTTCTTATGATAACGGAGCAAACGTACACTGCAACATACGTTTAGTATTATATTTTTTTTTTGTATATTACAGGGTGTACAAAGATTAGACCGAAAAACTTTGAAGGGAAAGAGAAGATTTCAAAATAGATATAGTATTATATAGTATGAATTGAGAGTTTGTGACTTAAATAATAAACAAATATATAAGTGGAAAAATCAAATTGTATTTTTATCTTTAACGAAGAACGGTACAAATACATAAAAGTGATGTAATCTTTTTACAGTAAATGTTCAAAAATTAATAATCATTACTTGATATTATTATTAATAATAATTAATATTAATTATTAATTAATATTCCGTAATGATAAACAAATCACAACTTATTAAGATACTAAAGATCTCTGCTCTATTGTGAAAGTTTGAATATGATATAACATCAAAACGAAACGTCGCAGAGACCAATGTCATTAATAGAAAATGTTTATTTTCGAGTCCTCTATTTCCCGTCAAAGTTTGTCGGTCTAACTTTTTTACACCCTATATAAAGAAGCCATATTTATTTAAGAGAAGTGATCAATTTGACGAAACCTCGCTTCCAAATTTATCGACACCGTAACGCGATGATTTTCACTCGCTCACGCATACTTCGAAATATTCGTCTTTACATTATATTGATACATTTTTTTTTTTCTTCTTCTTCTTTTTACGTTCGCGCATCGTTGGTTATTGGGCACACTTTTTTCCAACGGCCAGGGCTAATCAAAGAGATAGGTGGAGGAGTCGGTCCCCCGTCTTTCCTTGCCGCATGACTGACTTCCTGTCGCGATTTCGATATTTCCAGATTGGAAAGCACGGCTTTTCTGCGCGGTCAGCTAGTTCGTTCTTTCCTTCTCGATTCGCCGATGTCTCTCACCGAGGTAACCGGTAATCAACGCCCGGGATTTGATGATGACCCGACGGAGCGGGTTGCCAAGCCCCGGCCAAGCTCGATTTACAGAAGCGGCGAGACTCGAGAGAATTTCTCGAGAGAGAGAGAGAGAGAGATGGGGGAGCAAGGGAGGAAAAGTGGTCGGTGCTGGAAATATCGCGGATATCGATATGCGTGGAATAATAAATCCGCTACGCCGCTCCTTTCGGGGAGAGCAAATGCAGGGAATAAATGCGGCGAGAGCGAGTAGTACGATTGATGGTTAAACGCGCCCTCCTAATGCATCGGCGCTCATCTCGCGCGCGACGAGGAATCATTCTCGTTATTACCGGTATTGCCGCAAGAAGATGAAATCCCGATTATTACGCGAACTCTCTCTGCGCTCGCAGAGGATGCAAATTACCTCTTCGTGTTTGCGCGAACGCGAGATTCTTTTGGAATGAGTGTTCCGGGATGACTAATGTTTGTCGTCTATTAATATATGGAATGTATATGTTAACACATTTATCGTTTAATTAATAATTATTTTAAAGTTTATAATTTTGTAACGTAAAATAAAATATTACATCGTAGAAAACAATACACGCCATGATAAAATTTTAAATTGACAAATTATAATGAATAATTAGTAACATCGCATTATGTAATTATATCGTCCTTCTCGCTATTGTGTTAAGAAACTGTCTCTTTTTTTTATTTATTTCTTTTAACTTTAGAGAAATATATAAAAATTCCAAGGAGGAGGTGCATTTTTCTAGGGAAAACATTTTATTTATTAGGAAGACGTAGACAAATATTCTTCACATTTCTTCTAGACTTTGTAAAGGAGACTTATAGCCTTTTACAACGCCGCTGCTCGCGACACATTGTATACACCGCTCCGCAACGAGAAATTGTTTTTCGCGAGTACGACACTTATAGCATCGCGCGTGTCAAGTCTTTGTCTGTTATTGTAACTGATTTTCTTCTATAATACGCGATGATACATGTAACGCATCACTCTTCTCATATATTTATCTCTTGCGGTTTATTTGAGAAATACCATTGTGCGGGTAGATATTTCGAGTAATATCCAACAAATGACGAGGTCGGGAAAGAATGAGCGGAGGATGGGACGTTTTAATTAAACGCACGTAATTTTTAATAAAAGCTCGACACGCGTTATGTCGAGCGAGCCCGAAGCTCGATAATACAACGATATATCGGCCGTCAAAGCGGGCATTAAAAAAGAAGAAGGAAAAAGAAAAGAGAATATATGACGTTTATAATTAATAACTTATCATCGGGCCGACGCGTCGCCAAATCTGGGACGGTTCGTGTTAAAACGGGCAGATCGAATCATCGAGGATCGTTAACGCGGAAGAATGTAGATTAACGAATGGTCGTCCCGTGAACATGGCGTAAAATCACGTGGATTATCCGATCGACGAGGAAGAAATGGGTGGAGCGAGCGAGCAAGTCTCTTTAAAGCAAGTCCGTCGAAAAAGCGCACTCCTCCCTCGGCGCGTTTTCTTTTTTTTCTCTCCTTCTTTTTTACATCTTTTCTCTCTCTCTTTCGCTTCCCTTTCAGTTACCCTCGTCCACGACGTTGATCGGACATTGACAAACGATATCCGCGTACTCGGATGTCTCCGATGAAACGTGTGTTATATCGAATAAACGCGATCCGCGATGTGTGTTTGCGAGAGAAAAAAAATCGCTCTTTTTCCTCTCCTTTTCCAGCACGCAATCTCGCGTATATCGCTCAAAGATCCGCTTCCCGCCGAGATATCGAGATCTTGTCATCCGCTGCTATTATATCGCGCATCTTGAAATTGAGTTAAGACGCGATAGTGATTCCGGGGACATACGTATACACATACGTGCGCAAAGGCAGATGGATTGAGTCATTTGCATTCACAAACACATGCGCATCTGCCCCGGTATCACTGTGTAATTGTCTTGTACGCGAGAAATAGGATATAGGTCGCGTTATATATACGGCACTGTTAACGATCTAGAACTAACGGCTTTAATAACAATTTTAAAGTAACGATCCTATTTGTGACTTTATCTCACGTCATGTATTTCCCTTATGCAGAATATTGAGGCATCAATTTTTTAAGTATAGAAAAATGAACAGGATATCGTTCACTCATTAATTGCTTCAATTTAAATATAATAACGTCGCGTCCTTTATCGTTAAATTTGATACTTTTCTACCTATGTATACACGTAGCGTGTGTAGTATGTGCGAGCGTGCACGCGCTGTACACGTGCTTGATGGCGAGCTTTCAATCTGGACTGAAAAACTATGACAATACTTGGGGATAGAATTTTATCCGGGCAAGATCGGTCACGCGAGATTGACAAAAAAAATTGGCAGAAAAAGCCGAAAGAGAATGCGATGTCGGCCATCCAATCTCTGGCTTCCATTTGTATATATATATATATAAATCCGGGCTACACCGTAATTAATCGAAAAGCTCCTCTCCTGAATCTCACTGTCGCGCGTCAGCAACGTGGTTCCGAGCGCGGTTCCGCCGACGGATGATGGAAATGAATTCATCGCGTTCCTTGCCGTTACAGCGGGCAGCGACACATCTTGTTTCGTCTCGACGTTTACTCGGACGCCCGTATCGGGCGCGAGACCGTTTCATTAGCCCGCGCGCGTCTCCCGTCGGAAACGTCGAAATAATATAACGCGAAAGGCGTATTTCTGATTACGCCGAAACGGTCTTTTAAACGCTCGTGCTTCATTTCGTTACCTTTTAGACACAAATCACACCGGTGATTTTGTCGTACATGCGCCCTGCACGTTTCGCGAACGCGGCATGCAATTTGTGTGCGCGAATTGAAAACTTAAGTGTAAACACGAGTTGCATGGGAGCTTCGTATCGTTTCTGGAATTAAATTATTTATGGTATTATTTTATTATTGTTATCTCGATTAATTGCAAATAAGATTGAATAGTTATTTAATTAAAGCTCGATAAATATGGATATATGAAATTGAAATTTCCACGCAACGAGTTATCGTTAACGCATGTAACATATTTATACTCTTGTGTGAATCGCAAATTATCGAGACACTCGAGATATATACGTATTTCTTACCATACGCATACGGTGTATAGCCGTGAATAGAGCTTAACGATTCTTAATGATTTATGTTTCAGGTGAGTTCGTAAACTCGAGAGAATCGATCGAGGCTTGAAGCGGAGAGCGCAGGTTTATAGACATACGGAGATATACATATAATAGATACTCGTTTAGCGGAATATAGATATAGGATAGACAAAGGATTCGATACAAATAGGCTTTTCCGCACGAAATATTTTTTTTTTTTTTTTTTTTTTTTTTTTTTTTTTTTTTTCACCGAATTCATTAATGAAAATATATTTTTGTGAAATGTAGAGAGTAAAAGGATATATGGCTCGTTATCTTTTATTTTTTTTTTATTTTTACGCCATATGTCAAGAGATCGAATGGCACACATGCGCTAAGCGGATAACCCGATGCACACGAGCCATCGTATTGCGCGCGATCTCCTTGGTCTCTCAGCGGTGAAGAGAAAATAGTGCAAATCCGATCGCGGTCGTGTTTGTGCACGAAGGTTAAACAACGATCGGAACGGCGGCGAATGCCACCCGGTTAGAATGCGATAAATTTACCAGCGAAGCCGCACGAGCGCGAGAGAAAAAGGAAGGAAGGAAGGAAGGAAAGAGCGGAGAGCTGCGAAGCCGTATTCCGCCGTTCCTCTCTGTAGATTTCTCTGTATATACATAGAGGGAACGAGGAGGCATTTAAGAGTGGAAAATGCAAACGTCTTCGGCATATTTGAACGTTCGAATGGAAAAGGTCTCTCCCGCGAACGAAATTGCTTCTGTCGCCCGAGGGGAATATTATAAAGCGGCTATAATCACCACAATTTTTTTTGCGATACATTGAACGGTACTGTTGGAATAAGTTTGTTTAAATAAGTTCCTTACGCGAGGATCTCTTGTACAGAAGGGATCTTCGAGGATAGATTAAAAGAGCTTAGTAATGGGACGCGTCTAATATACACTTGCCGTCCGAAATACGCGTTAGAGGAAAATTCATCTCGTATTCCTTTGCGTTAAATTGTGTCGTCGTAGTCATTTCACATTTTACTACAAAAGAAATAATAATGACGTATTTTCGGCTAATTATGTTTGCCAGCTAAAAGACACTTTAGATGATAATTTCTCTATTATATCGATGGATTTATTAATATTAGATTTTCGGGGAAAATATAATAAAGCGAGCGTAATGTTGGAAATTGCTACTATTCCGATACTTGGCGCAAAAAGAATTTGCGTTTTGTTCAAATAAATTCTTGCATTTCTGGCTTTGTCGCTTTTCGGTAGAGCGGCAAAATTCGCGAAATGAATTAAATGAGAAAATATATACGTATAGGTATGTGTGGTGCACATTTTCTAGATAATTATTCATCCCGCCAAAGGTGGATATTTGTTAGACGGAAGTTCTTCTCGTATTAACAAATTCCTCAGCGCAAAATATATATATATATATATTGGATCGTCGCGTGCATTCGCGATTCTGTTACGACGTAACAGAACGTAACCGACGTAAAATATCATCGTTTCGTTTGGAGAAAAGAAATATTGATCTCGGAGAACGCGCGCCGAGTAAACCGCGACCGCATTTTCTCCCCTTCGAGTAAGCTCCGCTTAAAACGATAAAAGAGTTAGGCAAACTTTGGCGAATGAGAGATAAACCTATTTGTGCGGCGTCTTTGAAAATACTTTCTCGTAGAAAGATATAAAAAGAAAAGAGAGAGAGAGAGAAAGCATCCTCTTTTAAACCTCGCTTCACCCGTTCTACACTTCGTCGACACGGTGCAGTGCATTTAAACGGATGAGGCCGGGCGTGTTGAAATCGGATGCAGATGCTCCCTCTTAAAACTAGGTCACACCCGCGAAAAAGGGGTAAGTAGCAGAGAGGGGAGGAGGAAGGGAGGAGGGGTGGTGGTGGTGGTGGTGGAAGGGATAGACGCGAATTTTCGAAATTCGTGGAAAAACGCAACCCCGCGGACTATTTTATTTTCCCGGGCATGTTGCTTTTAACTTAGAAATGCGATAATTATACAGGCCGCGTTGTGCATCTACTCTTTCTAATATTAACGTAATCCGGCGTTACGCTAGCGGTGGCATGTAGTATTAACGGAGTCGTGTAATAATAACAGCGGAAATTACTCGTAAGCACAGTGATAAAAAGGCTCGCTCGTTTCCGTCGTTATTTTTTTTTCCGACACTTCGTTCCCCGTTAACTGGCAGATGTCTGAATTTTTTTCGAGCTCTTTGCGTGTCGTTCGAGCAAAGGACGAAGATCTTACGAGATCTCTCGATCTAAGATGTGAGAAAGTTGTTGTACTTAGGAAACCGTTTTCGTTTTTAAATATTATTTTAGAATTCTTGTTTCAGAACATTTGTTGCGTGTGATCGATTAGGAATTTTAAATTATTAAAAATATATATTATTTTGAAATTGGCACTATAATCGCATTTATAATGATTTAAGAATCTATTAAAACATTTGCAAAACTACTTAAAATTTATAAATTTAAAATAAAATAAAGATTTTTAATAATGAAAAGTCTGATATTTAATTATAAAAGCAACATTTTTCAGTCAAGTATTCAGCTATTTAATCGATGTTTATTTTTTAATTTATTACATATAAAATATATTTGCGCGAAGAAAAAGATATATACATATATGAATCTGGTGTATCATTTTCTGTGAGTGCTCGTAAAAATGATTAAGAGTTCTAGTTTTATATTCAATAATTTTATAATTCTTAATAGTTTATCTTGGTTCAATGGTTAGAATAATTTGTTTATATTATCAAGAACTATACGTACAATACATAAAATATAAAAAGCTATAACTTGTAATAATTTATGAATTTCCACACGCACACGTACGCGGCCGAAAATGATACGCCAACACACACTCATGAGAGGATTTGATTTCACTCACGGCTTTATATCCGTCCATCCTTTTATCGTTCCGCCGTAAACATTAAACTACGATGCACTTAATCCGTAGAAGTCTCGGCGAACGTAGCTGTAATTTCCGCCGCTATCTCTTCCGGCTCCCCTTCTAGTTACTACGGGCGGTTAATCTCCGAAGCGGAGCAGAGCTTCGGAGCAGAAATCCCTTAAGTCAGAGATCGACGTTTTATCGAGGGAAGATGTCCGAATAATTTTATTACCTCGACGAACGTAACGTCGGTCGGTCGGTCGGTCGGTCGGTCGCGTTTCTCTCGGCCTCGGCTTTCGCTTGTGCTATACGTGACCGCGGATTAAATTCAAAATTAGTTTGAAGATTAGCAAAGTTGGTTTAACTGCTGTCCGCGGACAGCGGATGAGCGCGCGCCCATCTCTTCTATCCATCAACCCCTTTAACCGCTCGAGCCACCGATAGAAAGATCGGGGTAGTTGGCCATTCTCAGGTATAGGATATCCTAGAATACGGCCGACCTCGATTTTAATATTCTCCTCTGGCCAATTTGCGGAGTCAGCTCTCTCGGTCAAAGGTTTCGTTATCAAATTCAAGGCCAAAGTTTTTCCCGACTCTTTTATATATTTTTAGAACAATTCAATTATACGGAGGGGAGGGTTTTTTGGAGGGAATAATAATTTTATTTTGCAAATGTAGAATTTATTGTTCCAACCGTTTAATATTTTCGCTATTAATATCGTTCGAGTTAATTAAACTTTTGTGCATATATAATATTAGAAAGGTATATTTTATTTTGATTAAAATTTTCCTCTATTTAATTGCATTTCAGAAGAATCTAGAACACGCATTAAATCAATTTTAAAGTTAGTATAGATAATAATAAATGTCAGATGAACAAATCGATCGAAGAATCCGTCACGAAACTTAGTCAAAAATCTTCCACTCATTTAGGATATCGCGCAAAAAGAGACGGAACAAATTCGTCTAATAAATGTGTCTCGATGTAGAATGAAGGAAATGTAGCTTGTTCCACGTGATAATGCACGTGTACTTTGTGGCACTTAAACTTCAATGGTATATGCGAATTTCAAATAATGCTCTTCCGAGAGCATGGAAAAGTGTTTTGGAAATTTTGCGAACGTGCACGCGTATCGAATTCTTTATCCGAGAAATCTGAATTTTTCATCGTTGCATTTATGAATTCCACGCGCGATGCGGCATCAACGGTGGTCAATGGACAAGCACACGAACGGAATAAAAGAATGCGTCGTAATAACACACACAAACACAGATATATATGTTTGCTCGCCATGTCCCGCGCCGAACGTGATAAAAGCAAACTTTTCCGCGGCGCGCGAACAGAATTGTTTCCGGGAATGAAGAATTCTTTCCTCGAGCTCAAGCAACGAGGCTTTTATCAAAAAGACGTCTCTTGCCAGAAAAGCGCGAGAAAAATCGAGAGCACTCGCTTGCGGTTAAATCGCATCCGATACTTGTTCCGACACTCTTTCCCCTTCGCGGTCACGATGCTCCGACCAACCGCGTATCTGCATACGTATGTACAGAATGAAATGCTGCAGCCTCGATCAACGATCTCGACGACGAAACGAAACGCTGCCCAGTTCGTAATTCGAACCAACTCGGTTCCGATCGACTTGTTTTTACTTGTCGGGTGTCGTGAGAAGAGAAGGCCGGCTCGACATCCCGGGCTTTCCTTCCCGTGGGAGAGCGAGGCCGTCGTCGCCAAGTTAACCCTTTGTCACTCGGACGATCATCTGGGTTGAGCCACTCGATCGCTGAGACGCGAAAAAGCCCGAGCGAAACGAAAAACAACTTTTTATCGGTTAGTTGACATTTTTGCGCGAGCTTCCATTTACCGATCCTTAAGATTCTATTTATCGACTTTTCTTCGGGATGATGTTCCTTTTTTTCGCGACGATGACGTTTCTGTTTTATGAATTTTTTACATCACGAGACTCTTTTTTGGAGAGAAATCTAAAATTCATTTACTCCGTTTAATTTTACGAGCATTATTTTTGACCTTTACTTTTGACATTAATTTAATTTTTCCAAAATTGTCAAGACGTACACGCTACGATGTTTATAAAAATCGCTACGTTAATCTAGCTTTAATTCTTCTTGATCGCTCCTTTTACTTCTCTCTCTCTCTCCCAGCTTTAATGAATTTCTATTTCTTCCGAAGAGAGAAAGAGAGGAATTTAAAATCGATATCAAGCAAGTGTAAGCGATAATTGGAACGAAGCTTACATCTCCTGGGAAATTTACTCTCCGCGGCGATAGCTCCGACGGTCCCTTACCTATCGATGACAATTTTCTAGATTCTCGCGAAGAGCCTCATCGTCATTACTTACGTAATATGCTCTGCTCCTTCGAGTATAACCTAGACGTAAACTGTCTAGGACCCGCCGCATATCGAGAACGTGATGCGCGACGATGTGCACGTTAGGCGGCGTCTTCCATTCTCGAGCTCTTCTGGGAGGAAACACGCTCTCGAATTTCGGAAATGCTGGCACGATATACCGATGCTCTTTGAGTGCGAAGTGGTCGCTGGGAGAGCCATGCCAAAGGTGACAAAGGAATCGTTTCGTACGTGGTCGATTCGCGGCAAGCTAGTAGTATAGTGGAAGCGTCCCTTTCGAGGAGAATCCGAGGGGTGGTTGGCGCGCGCTCCGAGTCCAATACCGGCTGGTCGCAGTCGACTCGACAGTAGTCGTCGTCGTCGTCGTCGTCGTTTCGTTTTATGAACGGTAAAAGCGCCGGTGCGCCTGAAAGGACAGGGCGCGAGCGAATGCCCCGATGTGTGAATCTCGATCTGGTTAACGGCAAACCCCCAGCGAGTCTAAAGTCAGGACATAACGAGGGAGAATTGGCTGCCTGTGATAAGTGCATACACCTACGAGAGCCGCCACTATACGGGCTGACTGCACGCGTATTCCATTACGAAATAATGTACGAGAAGGCCACACACAATGATGGCGCGCGCGTGATAATCGGAATCGAAATACTCGCGCTCTTGCACATTTTTCTCTCTCTTTCTCTCTCTCTCTCTCTCTCTCTCTCTCTATCTTTATCTTACGTTTTCCAATGGTCGATTCAAGTTGTTAGTTTATTGGAAAAGAGAGACGCGGTAACATTGGAAAAAGATAATATTGACGCTAAAGGAATGAGAAAGAATGAATTGATAGAGAGGTGAAAAAATTCGGAAAGATATGATAAATCGATATATTAAAAAAATTTATTGGATATGAGACATGATATAACTATATAAAATATATAAAACAGTAAATTACTATAATAATAATAATAATAATAATAATATTGAAACATTGTTTAATTTTGGATTATTAATTCGCCATTGGCAGAGTTTCCTATCTTATGTCTTATTCGATGAAAAAGCGAAATAGCGAAAAAATTGGAAAATTTTCGCAATTTTTGTTTAACATTTCCCCATATTACCCGACTGTTTTCAATTTTTCCCTTTTATGATTTTTCAAATTTTCACAAACACGTAACAATTTTGCACGCTGAAATAATGGCAAATGCGCGCGCGTGCATCCACCAGGAAAGAGAAAGGATATCTTGTTAATTGCGCGAATATTAACGAGCGGCGATTAAGTGAGCCGAATCAAACTCTGATTCGTTATAGATTGTGTTATTAATGAAACACCATCGAGAGAGAGAGAGAGAGAGCGCGTCAATAATTAACCGCGCACAGAATTGCATTTGTCATGGATGAGGATTCACAAGCAGGCGGCGTCTCTCTCTCCACCGGCCCCCAAAAATTTCCATCCATCATTTAATAAAGCTCGATTTTATATTGCACATACTACACATGTTCCTACATAATTCGAGTTTTTCTACCAAATTTTTCGTCGATAAAATACTCGTCAGCTGATTACAGACGTAGCCCTGTCGTACCGCCAACATCGCGTATCTCGCGAAAATTACGCTAATAAAATATTTTAATTTAGAATGGTACACGGCGAATTTAACCAGCGCGATAAACGCGACAAACCGGCGGAAACCATAAGCCGCATCAGCAGTCGCATAATACAATCGCAAAAGTGTTTCGCGAATATTCGGTCTCGGATCGAATCGGGATCGACGGTAATGCGGCGCGTATTACATTCGCGGTCACTCTCTGACGTTTATTACATATCATCTTTTTATATGTGCAAATATATCAATCAAAAATCATCATTGCCGCGTATACTGCAGGATTGCGAATGTAATATCGCTAAATAAACTCATTTGAAAATAAATAAATGAAAACGGATTGCACGGGTTCGCGAAATAATTCGAATTCGCGAATATGTACATACGATCGCGAATAACGCAATTGCTGCAATACGCGTTGACCGCAACGTTCATTCGTTAATAATCGCCGACCGCATCATTACAGTATCGCTGCATCATTCATGGGCTACGAGCGAATTAAATTTGATTTAACGGATGGGATTTTTGAAAAGATAAAAATGAAAATCTCGTAATAAATCGATATTTCTTTTTTCTCATTTCATACGAACGTCAGAATTGAATCATTATCAATAGCTGCTACTTGTCGTATATTATTTATTACAGAAAAAAATTGTCAACGAGATAAAAATTATAAAAAGAAAAGACTTTATTTCATAATTTCCGAAAATGCATTCAGCGTTTTTTTTTGTTTTTTTTTGTTTTTTTTTTTTTTTTTTTTTTTAATGATATGATTATCAGTTTGTGATTTTTTCGCGTTTTTATCCATTTTATTTGGTCGAACTATATCGAGATGTCACATTCTTGTTCGAACGAGAAAGAGAAGAGAAGAGAACGGAAGGCGGGAACGGTAAACCATAGCTAGATTATGATAAGTCTTATCTTCGTCGGCAGATGATTCTTTCCCGACAGATTGACTCTTATTCTCTCCAAAGTGTCATCCAACACCTTCACAGACAGCTAGCTACATTCGCGTAATCCAAAGTACAAACATCGGGGAGGACTCGCTACAATAAGCGCACCGTCGTATTTCCTACTTTGCAAACCGCACTATATTTGCTCTAGTTTTTCTCCTGCGAAGTACAAGATTGCTACACAATATAGAATTCCGGAAAAGTATCGAAATAACCATTAAAGTTAATATATATGTGTTGACTTTTGAATCTTAAAAAAATATATTTTATATTATATTATATAATAATATATTATCTCTTATTTCTATATGGAATATAAGATACGTGATTGATTTGAAGCATTTATCTATCTTATTAAAATTATTATCGTTCATTATTTTTGATTATAAAATAATTTTCATTGTTGCTTTTGACAATATCATCTGTCTATCCATTGCAGTATAAATTTTGAAAGCTCTTCTTAATGTCTGTTAGATTTTTTTTTTTTTCTCTCTCTTTCCAGGCTTATAACAAAGCGAAAGTATCTCTTGTTACGATTAGAACCTTTGCCTTTCGAACGAATGTACGTTCGTATATTTAATATGCCGCGGCGCCGCTTTACATTGAATATTATAGCGACACAGCACAATGAATGGGATTGCAAGGTTAATCGAATTTTAAATTAAAAACTTCCCCTGTTCTCATTCCCCGCCTCAACTTGCTCTACTAACACCGCTCCGGTCGCTAGAAGGCAGTTACTTTTATGCTCAATCATTTTACTTTCGCCGCGAGCGAGAGTTGCGTTAACTTTAATCCAATCTCCGCCCTTCCAAATCCCATTTACTATATTATCTTTAATATCTATCGATCTTGCGCATCGCGGAATCTAGTTTAGAAAAATTTGCGAATATTCGGATTACAAGCGCATTTTACGTAGAGAAAAGAACGAAACTTCGATGCATTATGAAATTGAAATAAATTTTTTAATTTAATTATTAGTGAAATTTATTTAATTCAATAAATAAACGACAATTCGAGTATGTTTTCTATTTAACTCAATTTCAACTGAAAAGTTTAATTATTTTCTTTTATAACTTTTGTTAATTTTTTTATCTTGAACGTGCGATAACTGAGTTAGGAATTATAATTTCTTATTTTTGTATTCTTTCGCAATTATTCGAAAAGTACTCACAGCTCGATATCTGCGCGAACGTAAAATTCAACTCGAAACGGCATGAGAAATCTGCCATCGAAGATTAAAGATGCACTTTCCGGAACGATATACACTATAGGTTACCGAATTGTATCGAAAGTGTGGATACGCATCGGTTTACGAGAAATATTGCGGTCTCTCGTCCTCTCGGCGAGAGATGGTTGCATCAGCGCGCAAATCGCGCTTTACGAGCGAGGTAAAAGGAAGAATTCGCTCCGCGAATGGAGAGAACGTTAAGGGATAGGAGACGAAGGGCTCTTAAGGGCGCGGAGGATGGACAGAGGGTTGCAGTTAATATGCACGTTCTCTCGCAGTAACGCGACGTGAGAAAGCGAGCCCGCCATCGGTGCACGACACCTGCAATTTTGCGCGAAGCGGGTCACGAGTTCCCCGCGAGTTCCGCGACGCCCGCCCACCTGCGGAATTATAAAGGAATCTGCCAGCGGAAACGCGCGACGAGTATTCTCGTCCAGGTGTTGGCGTCGGATCTACGATATATCGAAGATTTCGTTCTCGATATCGAGAGATGGAACTAGTTCCCGAGACATAACACGGTCGGGGCAAAACAATTACTCTAATGAACCAATTACTGTAATAAAATATTATCCTACGAGACTATTTTCAATTCAAGTATAAACTGTACAAATATCTGATAGAGAATATTGAAAAAAAGTTTCTAGATTTTTCACAAGAGAGATTGCATACTTTTATTATTTTTATCCATCATTAAATATAAGATAAGTAGTTTTACAGAGTTCATATATTCTTTCCTTCTCTTTCTCTTTCTCTTTCTCTTTCTCTCTGGGCAAAAAATATAATTTATTATTATAGCGAAAGGAGATGATTCCCCACATTTATAATTAACATTTAATGATTGTTTCTTCGAACGAGAATTTCGAGTTTTTTTTTTTTTTTTGTAATTTATAAAAAAATTAGGATACTTATCTGTTCTTTTTCATCTTTCTCTTTACGAGATCATAAATAATAGCATTGTACATATCAATTATGGGATTTGACGATCGCGATTGAGACAAGTGCAAGATTCTATTCCTGCAAACGAATTTGTCTCTTTACTCTCGAGGAAAGTTTCTCGTATGTTACGTCACATACTTAAATGCGATACTATGACCGTAACATGACAGCAGCTGCAGATGGTAGCTGCGGCACCAACCAATTCGTTCCATCAGTCTCTTTGTTTTTTTTTCTTTCTTTCTTTCTCTTTTTTTTTTTCGTCGTACGCCATCCGGACAAGAAGCGTGTTCTCGGTCGCTCCTTATTTCGCAGATCGAAAACAGAGTTCCGTTATTTATAGCCTCGTCTACACCGTATTTGCTTCTCTTTTCGCGATTGAGCGCGTGTACGCTTTCGATTTAATATCTCACTGTATTAACATTGCACCGTATATGAAGAAGGAAATACAAACAAATTAAAATTCTTAATTAAAGCGCGATCAGTGTGCAAAAAAAAATATATATATATATTACAAAGGCAAAAGCTTTTCAAATAATTTCCAATTGTAATGATTATTAAAATTTCTTTCCATTTTATATACAATAATTATTATAAGCATAAAATGCGTCGCGTATAAATTATTTTGCATCATTATTTTAATTTCCGTATATTTCCGCAAATCTTTTTGTGTCACAATGTAGTTTTTCAGAACACAGATAATTTTTCTTGCAAAGGGGTATTAGTTTGTGGCCTTTGCAAAGATCGATGATGATGTTGATAATGTCGATAACAAAAATTCTCGAGATATTAACAATCGCGTTCGCTCGGTGTTACCGAAATAATCGCTCGTAGGAAATGACAAATATACTCTCGTATATACACATCCATTAGCGAGATTCATATTTAAATATCAGCAGGCATTTGATAAACAACGTGTTTCCCTCTCTCGCGCTTTCGACACTTTTAAAATATTTAAGCGACCACGTTTTCCGCACACAAAGCGCATTCTCGAAAGAAAGAAAAAAGAGAAAAATAAAGAATAATGCGATTTTGCGATTTCGTTTCTGTTTTGGAAGGATAAATGCGGCACGTTGATAATTTTTCGCGAAATGCGTCCGTCCGCGTTTTCGCGTGTTTTACCAAACTAATCGTTGAAGCGCGCATGGAACTCGCAATCGAGAGAGAGAAAACGCTCTCTCTCGATTGTCGTACACCACGTGTTATTGGCATTGTCCGAATTTCACGTACTGGCACGTAGGTATAGGGAACTCTTTATAACGCGAAACAGTTTTACGAGTCCCACGGCGGGATACGCGCGCCGCTTTCCGGCGCGGCGGCGTCATTGAAATTCAACGATGGAGCGGAAAATATACGCTCGCCGCCGCGAGCACGAGGAAACGAATGGTTTACATTAGCGACGTCGAGAAGGAGAAGAAATGAGCGGAGGGGAAAAAAAGAACGACGTTTAAACATATAAGAGAACGGTGTGGTGTTTGAAGAATAATCGCGCGCGGGGGCGGCAGATGGAGAGAGAGAGAGGGGGGGGGGGAAGATGGCGAGAGAATAAAATAGCAATTGTAGCCGATTGTACCATGCAAATAGCGTGCGATCAGTCAACTTTTCTAGAATTATATATAAAGAATGTATACAATAACAAATACAATAGGGTGTACGTAGCAGAATTGATTAATAATAAATTAATAATAAAGGATTTCAAATGTAATTAGAGGAATTTAGAGAATTTCTGTGGATATTGGAATGATCGCGGAATTCTTAAAAATGAAGAAAAATATTTATTTATAGAGAGAATCGTTATTTGAAACGCGTAGAAACTCACTAGGGTTTATTTTAAATAGCGTGTGTTTCGGGGACTCTTGATGCGACTAGGACAAATTACTGTTTGTCTTGTCGTAGTATGCAGATGGGGCTCTCTGCACAGACACAAAGTACAAAGCGTTTGAAACACCGTGGTCTAACCACGAATAAAAATATTTAGATTATCTCAACTAACGTTTAAACTCGAGTGTCTCGACGCGAACATTTACCCGCCGGAATATTTTATTTATTCTTAAATTTATTTTCATTTTTACGATCATTAAATTAATTTTAATATATGATATTGTTTAATTTCTGAATTCTCTGTTTTGTAAATTTTCAAAACTCTTACGTTATCGTTTATTTTCACTATTTTCCAAGCTAATAGTATACGTATCGAGATTTATAAGCTTCGTAGCGTCGCTTATTGCATTTTAATTCAGCATTTCTCGAAATGAAATCTCACCGTTGTGTGTCATCAGCCGTGCTAAGGTTGGACGCGCAATAATGCACGAATTAAATCGAATGAGAGAATAATCCAATATCAATTCGAAAGAAGACATTCGCATCGATTCCTTTCACGAGGATTGCAATTATCATGCAGTTGGAATAGAGAGAGTCGGCGACTTAACAAAGTATAGACCACCGTCTTCCATCTTCTGTTTCCCCCTTGCCACCCCATCCCCTTTCACATTCTCCGCCCTCGCATTCCTCGAATTGTCGCGACGTTCCGTCGCCGTCGACGTTAAAATGATTTCGGATGGATGTCGCGCTCGCGCTTTACGATCTTTATACGGTTGCGCCGACGTCGCGTCGGGGAGGATCTTTTTGCACCTGACGTCCTGACGGCGGCGATGTCGATCGGTGGAGAGAAAAAGCGTCGGCTCGACGAGAGAGAGATCACCGACGTCTTCGTTCTACTTTCTGCCTGCGTAGTTAACCAGCTGGAAGAAAAGTGGAGACGCCAGCGAGAAGAAGCCAGAAAAGGGGGGGAGCACGCTTGGCCCCAGGGCAGCCCGGAACCGTGCTCCCTTGAATTCCTGTTTCTCCTCTTCTTCGTTCTCGTCGTTATCGTCCGCCCGCGTTCAGCAAAGGCTTCTCAGAGTTTCGACATCACCAGGTGTTACACACACACACACACACACACACACACACACACGCACGCACACATATATATATATCTCACTCGAAAGAGCAGCCCCGGGACATACAAGATTCAGGCCCGCTAAATTTCTCGGCCATTGCTTCCTTCGGCACCATATATCTTTTAACGGCGTACCTTCTTCCTTCCTCTCGTTCCGTTGCAACGAGACGAAGGGGTAAGATCGCAGTTGTCGTATTACAAGAATGAACAAAGTATAGAGATTCGTGAAGGCAGAAGAGAGAAATTTATCTAGTCTCTCTTCGCCTTTTCTCCGATACAAAAAGAAGCTAGATGTGTATTTTTATTTTACACTGTCCATTTTTAATTAATGTCAGGATGTTTATTCCGTGGAAAAACGTGGAGGACTTGAAATTGTCAGGGTTTTTTGATACTAGGAAAAATCAGAGAATTCTCTTGGAACCTTGGAAATTTAAAAGAAAAATTCTTTCTTTGATGATTTTGTTTTTATATTGTAAGCAAAATCGTCAAGCCAAATGTGAATTATGTGTTTAAAATATATTATAAATAAATATCTATTTTTATATATTCAATGTCTTAACAAAAATTTAATATATACACACTTTTTATTATATTTTTTATCGATAAAAAAAAAATGGAAATGCTATGCAAGTAAAAAATATTTATTTTACAAAAGTTATTCAGTTCTTTTCAGTACATTTACAAATTTATTACTTGAAACTCAAAGGGTTCTGTGTTTTTCCTTCGTATGAGTGAAAAGTATCAGAAAAAATATCATCTCATCATTCGATTAGATTAGATTAATTCCTTTACTTTGACATATATAGAAACTTATTCTTAACATTATTTAAAATGTGCATTATAACAAATTTTGTACATTTTTAGAAATGCCCCGTGCATAATATAAAGCAGCGACGTCAGCATCTTGGTTAACAAGAAGGACGGAAGGAGAGAGAAAGAGAGGAGGAATCCTTCAGTAAGCTTTGCATAAGGGTCCAGGAATTTTAGCTGCGCCACTGTGCATGGCGACAAAGGGGGCGAAGGGTGGATAAAACAGAATGGCCGAGAAAATACGCGCGACGTGTAAAGACGTCGTGGCTTAATGCGACGTATTTATTTTACGGTTGCGCGATCGTCGTCGCGTGTGCGAGGATCTTGGGCTTAAAATGAGCGAGCAAGCAGCAGCATAGGGTGAACGTTCGAAACAATTCCAATTACGTAGTTTAATGAAATTATTCCTCCGCGATTCGCCGCAGCATCCTCGCGTAAAACGCCGTCGATCTCTCTCTCTCTCTCTCTCTCTCTCTCGATTCTCTTTCGTTGTGCACGCGGCGCCAGATTTATTAACTCGTCTCAGATAAAACTTTTTGAATGCGGAATATCGCGAAATATAATATCACGTTGGCTCGCATTTGGTATGCAATCGGCGAAATGATACCACCTCGACGAAGGCAACGCTGATTTATAGATACGTAGTCTATCGCCGGTCGATTCATTTTTTTTTTTTTTTTTTTTTTTTCTCCTCATAGTTTGAACCATGTCATATTGAAGCTCATGACATGTTTATGAATTTGTATCTCTTATTAAACTGAACTGAACACTTTCTATTTAATTTTCTCTGTCTTTTTATTTCAATCAATAATTTCACAAGAATTGTTACAAATACTACAACAATTAGATCGGGGTAGTAGTTGATCTTGATTATAAAGAATGTAAAGGTGAATGTGATAAATATTGCATAAAGATATTAGACAAAATGTATTTAAAAAAATAGTCAATTGATTATTAAAGTTAAATAAATACTTGTAAAATAGAGGAAGGCAAATAGTATCGTTTTTGTCCACTTGGAGATGTTGATTAGTAAAATGCAAAAACTATGAAAACTTTAATATACGCAAAGATTTCAAAAATAATAAATAAATTGTATAATGTTACACGTACATATTATATCAATATGAAATAAAAACACAATTGCATTATAATCAATCAGAAAATGTGTAGTGCAATTATTAATTCTTTTTAAATTTTAAATATGAGAGAATAAATCGCGGGAAATATGTTTCAAGTTTCAAATGCTGCTAGCTTCAGTATTGATAATTAATTGTATTCGCGATAAGAAAATTATAATAAAATTTCTTTTATTTTATACTATCTCAACGATGGTGCTTCTAGGCAAAGTAGGGAACGCGACGAGAGACATCCTGAAAAAAATGCAGTGCAAAATTGCTGCCTCCGCAGTACGAAACGTCGCTCTTAATCGCCGACCAGGATGGTGGAACGTAATGGTGTACAAATAGCGTTTACAGCGATATTTAGACGGCATCGGCACGGCGAGAATAGTTAGCCCTTAAGCAGATCTCCGTGCGCGATATTCAAACGTTTCTCGCTCGTTACATCGGGCGGGAACAAGCGGGAGGGCGCGATTGTTTACGGATAAGTCCCATATATAAGCGCAAATCTATGGGGGGACTCTTGAGCGAACCAACACGAGCACCCCAAGTTTCGCATCGCGTACAAAGACCTGCGTAAGGGAGTACCCAGACACATTAGGAGTTTCGCGATCGCCATCTGCCTCGCCGGGACAAAAATCCGGGGGTTCGAGGGGCCCCGGGAGCGCTTGTTGTCGCCGTCAGGACGCCGTTAATATAACATAAGTAGCCTCCGCCTTCGTGGATGGCCGGCCACGTCAGCCTGCCGGTGCTGCCAGACGAATCGCGAGACAAAGAACGACACTCGAATCGGCATTTTTACGATCGATTATCCGTCATTATCTCATTTATCGTGCTATCCGTTGTTTGCGTCTTGTTGTAATTTTCTGGATTTATTTCTTCATTTTGCACATCCGTCTTTAAAGATTTATGGAAGGAAAATCGTATACATGTCTGCGAGAGATAAAAGACTCGCGAGAAACTATTTTTACAAATAATATTTCATCCGTTCGATCCGAAATTTTTCATCCGAATTTTTCACAGAAAAATTAATTTTTAGATAATGTAATATTTTATTTATTTATTTATTTAATTTTTTTTTTATCATGTTTTTGTTCCTTTAATCCTTTATGGATGCAACGAGGCAATATCTTTCGCCGAGCACATTTAGTTAAATTTTCCGGTCCACTTCGGCCGGAGGCGTACCCTCGCTGACGATGCTTTCAATAATTCGTGAATATTGCAGACCCGGCGCGGACGTCGGCGCTCTCATGATGACGACGCGACGACGGTTTAATAATTCCCGTATCACGCATTTCCACGCAATAACGAGCGGTGGCCGGTGTCTAATAAAACCGGCGCGTGCTCAAGCCTACCTTTTGTATAAACAAACAGGAGCGTTACAACAAGCCGCGCGAGACGCCACCGGTGGCGACGGTAGTCGCGACCTGACAGAAGAGATAGGAAGCTGCAAAGCGTAGGCGAAATATACGAGTCCGGGCTGACATTATGTACAATATATACCTGGTTCTCGTTTCGCATCGACGGCATCCGCACGCGTGCATTTTGCATGAACGTAGGGACGCAGGAGCGCAGGATTGGTTTCGCCAACCCATGATACGATAGACGAAAGATAACGATGCGATAACGAGATAGGTCGGCCACATTTGAAGCTGATTTTATTAAATCGAAAACTCCCAACTTTGTATTGCGAATGTTACACTTTTCGCAAAATAGTTGAGTCGAATCTCGTTAATTTTTTCACAATCAGAGTAAAGTAAATGGACATACGCGCATACATTTTTTTCTCTTTTAGGATATTTCGCGATTACACAAGTTAAGGATATTATGGAGAATTAAAAATTTTTGTGTTTAAGAAGAGGCGTTTTCCCTAAATGAATTACAAATTAGGATGACGATACTTTTACTTACGTATTCGAACGTTGTTGAAGTAACGATCGGACTTTCTATGCGCGGAAAGTGGCAAAAACTTTGGAAGCCACCCGATTTTCTGAGCTTTCAGTTAACATAAATTAAAGAACTGCAAGTAAGAGAGTTTTTGCTCGACTCGCTGGGGGTATCTGTGCCTCTAAGTAAAGGAGAATCGATAGTCTCTCGCACACAGCACGATTCTACCTCCCTTGAAAGGGGAGTAGCTTCAAAGCTTTTTTGACGTTCGCCTTCCCTTTAATCAAAACGCGCCATCGTTTTACTTTGACTTCTGAAAATCGCGGGATTCGACGATCATAAATCCCACGAATGTATCGTAGAAATATTGTTCTTCGAACGTAACTAATGCTATGAATGAATTTTTAAAAAATGTCAAATTATACAAGACGATTAAATCTTACAATATTTCCTCTTCTCTTTATTCACTCTTTTATTATTTATAGAAATATATAATATTTTTTTTATCACGTTATTACAGATTTATTAACAGTATCTTTTTAAAATTTTACAAAAATTAATGTGAAATAAAATGAGTAAATAAAATGAGTTTGAATCACAATCAAACAAACACAGTTATGTTCAAAATATAATTTTCCCACTTAATTTCATTTTATATCTCAGAAAGCTTCCCCTCGTATTATATAATAATAATAATAATAATCGAAAGCAGTTTTCGCAACAATGTCTAATAACATATTCATTTATACATTTGTTAGAGAAAGAGAGTGTGCTATCTGGCCGCGGCGGTAATATATGTGGTTACGATTTCGGAATCTGAAAAACGGGGCGGCGAGTAACAAACGATCATTCGAGTATCGTCCAGGCTTCTGCTTTTATTTGCCGCTTGTGTAGGTACTCGCGATCTCGCTCGCAAGACGACAGATATTACTTGGATGCGTCAGATGGTGCGATAGAAGGAGCGAAAATGCATTGGAGGCCGAAATCTATTTGTTCTCAACGCCGTCTCGTTGGACAATAATATAATCGCCATATTAGATATGGCGATCAAGTAATGGAGTAAAGATACGAGAGGAAGGAAGGAAGAGAAAAGAGGATAGACGGAGAAAGAGAGAGAGAGAGAGAGTCCTCGTAAAGCTCTCTTTGAAAATTGAGACCTAAGGCAATTTACGGGGAAAGATGAAAAACGAATAATCAAAGCGAGAAGTAAAGATGGAGCGAAAAGGGAAGTCTCGTTCAACGCAAACAGCCGCATCGATCGCAAGCCATACTTTCTTTCTTTTCTGTCTATATCTGCTCGTCAATTTGCCAGGGTTTCTTCTTTCCATGGGACGCGAACATCGGCATCGTCTTTTGATGCCGGAAACGGAAGGGAGCATAGGATGGCCTTAACGAGCCGTTTGTTATTCGCCACTCGTTGATCATTGAAAAACGTGTAGTGTATATTCGAGCAATTACGCGTTTGCGACTTTCATTATGGATTCGCCGAGATTGCTTTGTTAAAAATTTGCCGCATTGCGGTTTGTAGAATATCTTTGATTTTATTCATATGTATATGATAAATCTTTTATATATATATATAAATAAAATTTATCAGCTTTTAATTTACTTTATATTCCGTGAAAACTCTAGAATGTGTCGAGGATCGCCTATTTCTTCTTGATTACTTGCTATTTTCAGCGGCAATTTATTCAATAAAGTTGCAATTTCACACATTTTAATTAAAAAGATTAAGTTATATCTATCTCTCCTTCTATTTGAATCTTCGCCATTTTGAAGAGACAAAGTTGAGTCACAATTAAATATGTATTTATTTGTTTTTCATCAAATATAGAAAGAATCAAACCTGGTGTCGCGAGTTTGATTTCTAGAATCTTTTCGACAATTTTATTATACGATAAAAGTGAATTTTGATGCGTCAATGTTGGTGCCTAAATTAAGCGGCTACGAAAAGAAAAAGTGGAAAGGAGCATTCGCGAAGGCCGCAGCATGTCCCTTTCTATTTTTTCGCATAATCGATAAATATCGATTTCGTTCGACGAGCTTGTATGAAATTTCCTTGTACGCGGAGAGAATATTTATGGAAGTTTTCGATTTTCCGAGGAGCACTTCTTAAAGAACTTTCCCATCTATTTCCACACTAGACTCGAGACACTTGGAGTAGATTGAACAATCCAGACGAGCGTCGCCGCCTCGCGTACGCTCTCGAGTGTGATTCACGGAGGATCGGGACGATATGATCGATGATACTCCGCAGCACGCGAGAGTTTATCTCATTCGTGATTCGGTGATTCCGTTCAATCGAGAGATCTTCGAGGTGTAGGATCTTTACCCCATCGTAAGCCCATCCTTAACGAGATTACACAAGTTTCAAACTTTAGAATTTCTCTAGAATTCTTCTATATAGGTTGCAAATTCATTTTTTGCATATTTGTAACAATAAGAGACGATAACATTATTCGGTGAAAACTGATCGAATAAATATGCGATAACTAAGATATTAAGACTACTAAATGGTGTGTTAAAATTAAAGAATTACGAATGATTATAATAATTATACTGCGATATCTCTCAATGCAGCTTTAAAAGTATTTATAAGATATTAAAATTGATACACAATTAATTAAATATTTTTGTAGAATGAGATTCCAGTTTTACTCTCACGATCATATATATATATTTGATTTAACTATTATAATAGAAGGAATGCGATATGTGTTACGCATCCAGGAATTTATCCAGCGATTCGCATATTCGTGCAATTTAATATTATCCATTATTGCAATTATAATACATTCCTCATTCGCCTCGAGAATACTCGTTCGCTGAGGTATTCGACGGTTAGTATAGAAACGATCGAACCATTTTAAACGCGCGCGCGCCGCAATTCCATGACGTTTCAAACTCAGGACGATAGATTTCGCGAGTCGACTGGCTTAACAACAGCCGGGGATACGGACTGTCTGTAATCGAAATGCTCGACAGGGGGGGAGGGGGGGAATCGCGATTACCCGTTCAACGAACGTGTAATGTCACTGCGAAGGGGAACAATTGTTTAAGAGGCATACAGCCGGCCGCTAAATCTCACCATCGGAATCGTTCGAACGGACTATGCGTCAAATTTCATTTCCAGCAGTGCCAGCCAGAAAAAGAGACGGCCGCCCGACGCGCACCTAGACGAGAGACAGATGGAAACGGAAATTGCGACCAAATAGAGCGTTTTCGCGCGACAAGGCAAGGTCGAGGCAACCGAGAGAGAGAAAGAAATATCGGAAAATAGAGGAAAACCGAATCGTTTAATGCCGCAATCCGGTTTCGTGGAACGAAATTTTTGCATGCAAAACTTTTTCAATAACATCCCCTTCTCCACTTCTCTGGTCGCCATCTCTCCCGATGGAATCTCGATCACCGGATAACCGATCGCTCGCTTGCTTGCTCGTTCTTATCCGCCCCCGCTTCGGGCTCATTGTCAGACTTTGCTCGACTTGCTCGAACTAACGAAGACGCCGACACGATCGTCACGACGGCGATGGCTATCTAATAGCGGGGCGCAATTGTTTCCCGTGCTGTGCGCGCCAGGGAATTACTGGGGTATTATTCGCCTCCGCCTCGTCCCCACCCTCGTTCGAGTAATCGAGATCTCGATTTGGAAAATCCTTGAACTTAATAAGAGACCTCGTACGTTTGCGTCGTGGCTGAAAGGAAGTCGCGGGCTCCTTGGGAACCATACATGTTTCGCGGAGGGTAACTCGTATCGACATCGTCGATTGACGGCAGTGACGTATTACGAAAATGTACACGGTGTGTCAAACGCATTTCCCTCGAGTTACGCGAAGTTACGAGAGGTCGGAGTAAAACGATGCGGTTGTTGCGGTAGAATGAAACATTGAAAATTGGATAGAGAAGAAAGTAGGGGGGAATGCAGTTTTCATATGTACAATATATTGTAAGACTCTTCGCGAATGTCATGCGGTCGAAATAAAAAGCAAATAAGGAATAAGCGCGATAGAATGATGTAGAGGCAAAGGATGATTGATAGAAAATATTGCAAATAGAAATTTCAGATATTGAGAAAGATATCGATCCTGCTTTTCTGAGAAAAATTTTGAATAGATGCTTCGTACAATTTCTATTCGCATCATTCGCATCATGTATGATGAGAAGAGTATAAAAGTGTTTTTGTCATTTTTTGCGGGATAAAATGTATATTTTCATCGTTTCTCTTCTTTAATCCTAATTAATTTTCAAAATAACTTGCAGAAGTGCCTTCCTCAGTTTATTTGTAAAACATCTTGTTTCGTCTTGAAGTTTAATTTTAAGTTTCAGTAACCGAAGAAATATATCCGGTCTGCGACGTGTAGGAAGTAGCGCTCCAATCCCGCGAAGAAATCCGTACGATCGAGAGAAGTAACGAACGACTTCTGCGACGTCTCATACATTTTACCGGGGCTCGAAAAATGTCGGGCTATCGGCGACGTGACCGTGACGGAAAAGAGTATATATATATACTTGGATTGGTTCCCCGCGATTTCATTCGTCGCTTGTAAAACGGATCTCGCGAGCAATGTACCCGATCGGGTAAAGGTTCCTTATAAGTGACTTTGTCACTTCCGCCGACGAAGCAGACCTTGAACTCGTCTACGAGCGCGATAGACAACGATGACACAATCCGTTTATCAAATTACCTACAAATTGTCAGAGTCGCGGTTCACTGCCGCCGCCGTCTACGATCTGCCAGGGAAGTCGGTTAAGACGAGTTATAGTAGAGAGAGAGAGAGAGAGAGAAAGACGGAAGGAAATAAAAAGAAAGAAAGAAGAAGGAAAAAAATAGACGCCTCGTGAATGGCAGGATGTGAACGAACGAGCGAGCTCTTGGGAGAGCGCGAATGAGTGTATAAGGAGCGTGGGACTGTGATTGTTCAGACGGAGCTCTCCGTCTTGCCTCGCCCACCTCGCCCTCGCCCTCGCCCTCGCCCTCGCCCTCGCCCTCGCCCTCGCCTTCGCGGAAATGACGACGACGTGCGTTGTACTAATAACATTGCCTTTCAGCGTCGCTCGGCGTTTCGGAGGTGGGAGATCCTTTTTCAGAAGCTCGAGAAAGCGATGCTCGCCGCCGCGTCTTCCTTCGGTCGTCGTCGCCTCGCTAGCGTTTCGCGACGTAACGCGACGTAAAGAGACGATGTATCTCTGACGGTATTACGTTGCGTTCTATTTATGAAAATTAGTACGACGAGTTTGCAGAAGGACAGAGAGAAAATTAATATAACATCCTTCTCTTTCTCCCTCTCTCTCTCTCTCTCTCTCTCTAAAACAGAAGAGAGAGAGAGAGAGAGAATTAATACGACGTCGAAACAAAAAGCATTGCGGGAGATAAATGAATAGATGGATAGAAAGATATTTAAAACGAATTTAACATATTGGGTCATTTTTAATTTTCCACGCGTATCAATATTTCAAACGATATAATTTCAAATTTCATTCTTCTAACGAAGCATCGAATAATTAATGCAAGAGATAGTTTTTCCAGAGATGACTTAAGACGACTATGTGTTTTAAAAAAAAATTACGAGTAATATTACATACGCAGTGTTTTTCGAAAATAATGTTATTTTAACTTTGATTCAAAATCGATAAATAATTATTGACAATTGCAGTATTACGTAACAATAGTATCTCATTAAAGTATGCAGAGTAGTCTTATTGGAATCGTAATACATATATTTCACAGTGAAATATAAAATGTATCTGAAATTAAATCAATTAATTATTGTTCTTATAAGGCGAAAGTGAGAAAGATTTCAGCCAAGTTTAAATCTGAGAAATTATATTTTGTAAATGTTAATTTTGTGTTAGATAGATTAGACAGAGAGAGAGAGAGAGAGAGAGAGAGAGAGAGGTACGATAAAATTAGCGGGGCGATTTTACGAATTTTTATCGACACGACGACGATTCCGTAATTTCTTACCATACTCTATCGAGGGATATAAGAATCCCCGGATTGCATCGCCGGATATTGTGTAAAACGATGCTGAAATATGGAAATACGCCCGACAATAATATCGACCGTCGCGTCGATTGAAAATTCAGCGTTCTCGCTCTTCGAATTTTCCCCGGATCGATTCGTAGACTTCCGGCGCGACGCCGAGATAAAGGCGGTAAAGGAGACGTAAAGCGAAAATATTCTAGCATATTGATCACGGGCGCGCTTTACGCTGTCAAGCGAAATATCGAGCGCAATTTTGAATAACGATGAATATATCGACTGGAATAAGTAGTATACCTGTACATATATCTACAGTCTATACTCGTTAGCGTGTATAATGTCCCACCGTATAGAGAGAGACAACTAGTGCCGTATAAATCAATGTATGGGACGTATTTTTAAAACGTCCTCTTTAACCATAAATCATCTTACATGTATTTTCTTTGCTAATATCGACCGTAAGCGTTCACTTACACAACGATAATTATCATTCGATAAATCGATTAATCAGAAGTATCGAATATTTCGAGATATATAATACATAAATTAATCTCTCGCTGATCAATAATTAATAATACTTTTATTCATTGGACAAAAAAATTTATTTCGTCATCGTTGTTAACACGCCATGTTGATTTGTCAGGCAATCAGGTTACCGTCGTCACGTGCCGGATATTCCGGCTTCTTATTACTCGGTATAAGATCCGGCTGACTTATCGGGCGTGGCACTACTTGCGATCTTGTTCCGAGCGTTTGACGTCAATGGTCGGCGGATACATTTTTAAAGAACGTCAGCTATCCGATCTAGACAGCTCGGCAATGGTCTGATAATACATTCGTGTCGAATCCATCGGATCGTGTTACGATATCGGCGATTCGAGCTGCGCGAAATATTAAAATCGCCTTTTCCTACGGTCTTTTCTTTTATCACTATTGAAGCCAGAGATGTAGCGTGTTTTATTGGATATACATTATTTTACACGATAAAATATACCACGAAAATTTATACTTGTTATATATTGATTAGAAAAATAATTACGTTAGAGATATAAAAGTTTAAGGATTGTCTAACAAAAGTATGCGAAATTGTACGATATAATAAAAATTAGAGAGAGAGAGAGAGATACTATATTTTACCGTAATTCAAACCAAAAACTTGCACCGATATTGTCGAACGATAGTTTTAGCCAGTATCAGCATCAGCCAGCAATTACCTTTAAGCGATCGATCATCGAGGTATCGATACTTAGAGTATACCGCGAAATTTCCGTAGTGAAACTATGACAGTTGCGCGCGCCGGTACAAGCTTATCGTCATCAAGAATTATGTTAGCAATTTTCTTAGCCGAACTATGAAACCGCGTTTTACCGTCTGAAACACGAAACGAGCAGCATCGTATATACCTTAGAGAGGCGCGTGTGTCGTATACGTATCGCGCTTTTTTTCTTTTCTCGGAAGTGTGAGTAGTGGTACGGTAGGCGAAATGGCCAGCCGAGACACGAGGGGAAAAAACGGAAGAGAAACGAGGACACCGACTATGATGCGTCGTAAGCCGAGCATGAAATCATTTATCTCCGGGATAAGCGTCGACGAGAGCGACGACACACTCTTTCTTCCTTCTTACATGGATTTAAAGTTTCCCCCCTCCCCACTTCTCTCTCTCTCTCTCTCTCCTTTCAACGCGACCGCGCGCGCATTTCGCCGTCATTTCGCTCGGATGGCGGTTCTTTTCCTCGTAACTTATCCCGGTTATAGCGCTTCGCTCGGAAATTTCCGCGTCACTCTCGCGTCATCACCTTAGCGATCGTCAGACGGATGGAGAAAAAAAAACAACCGCGACAAGATTGGCGTTAATTTTAAATAATGACACGCTCGTCGATCACGTCGCGTCTCTCTCTCTCTCTCTCTCTCTCTCTCTCTCGGAATATCGCAATATCTCAGCATCTCGAACGAAAAAATGTGAGAGATGATGCATTTTGCTTGCATATACGCGTTTCTTAGATGTAGTCTACCCATATATCGATACACGGAGAATTCTCGAGTGGACTCTCTGCTAAAAGAGTCCTGCTCTCGTGTCCATCCGCGAAGGATATGGAATGTCGAAACGCGCGTCGACCTTTACATTCGCCCGGCATATTTTTTAGCAGAGGGTCTTGTATCGTGAAAGGATCTTTCCTCGGATAGAAAGGGTAGACGAGAGAAGAGAGTTTGCTATTGATAACGTTCGCAAACGAAAAATATGCCAATATATACGCGCAGATGAATACGATGAATCGAATTTCTCGAGTAAATAATTCGTTCGCTTTTATTCACTTTCCGACTAACTGCAATCTGTAAGGGAGCAATCTTGAAAAAGCGAAGCGTTATGCTTTTCCCATACATGAGATTTTCTCTCCCTTTCAATTTTAATAACATGTATCTCTTCCCCGACCAGTGTTTATAAAAATATATTTACATATAAGATAATTCTTTTCGGATTCTCTCTCACACAGAATAGAGCTAAAATTATATCCCTTTGTCTCGGTATATCAAACTGTTCATTTTATTTCAGATTTGCTTAGAATTTCCATTGCTGTTTTTAATTCGTGCCGCGTATTAAAATTAAAAGAAGAAATTACATCTACTCGCGAGCGTATCAGACTTTATATAAAAGACGGCTTGACATTATTCAAAAAAAAAAAAACTACTCGCTGTGTAAATAATCCGTTTCCTTTTTCGCAGTATGAAACAAATAACACCGCACAATACACCTTTTTTTTCGAAAAGACAGCCGTCTGTTAAATCGGCTCCTTGGTTCGCAACGAGGAAAAGTTGTTTCCCTGAAAGATACGCGCAAGACACGTATTATTCAAATTTCTGCGTCGAGAACACATAACATTGCCTCACAAAGCACCACCGCCATATGCAGGCGGGGCGTTTTTTTTATTCGATTTGAAACGTTGAATATCAAAGGCTTTGCCAAGTGTACGAGTACACATCTGCGAAGCACAACGCGTATGTATAGTAAGTAAGTGCGAATAATAATTTAGGAGAAACACAGCAGAGATATTGGCGAAACGCGCGTTCTAGGAATATTTTTTTCATCGGATATGAAATATCAGCGTCGCGCTATTAAATAAAATACAATACTATTTCAATTTGTCGTTTAATTCAAAAGAAGCAAGAAACGAAAAGTCTGTTTTTATTCTTCATCCAATTTAAAAAGAAAAAATTAATACGCACGATAGTTTATTGAAATACTTTGTTTGCAATCTCTTTATTTCTATTTCTCTCTCTCCTTTTAGATTCTTTGTAAATGTTTTTCCATCTCTTAAAATTAGTTATATGCACAAGGGATACGCGCGAATAAGAGCGTCCTTCCGGAAACCAGATGATATTTCCGGAATTTAACTGCAAATTTTTTTTCCCCGGGATTCGAGAGACGGGAACGAGAAAAGGAGAATCAGGACACAGACTGTAAAAGGCTCTCGACATTACGGCGTTTCTCACTTGATGGAGATGGAAACAATGGGGGCGGCGGCACGTTATTAGCACGTTGCCTCCCTTCGCTATTTATATGATAATACATTCTTACGATATGGTTCTATTTTGCAAATGGTGCGGGCATTTTTTTTTACTCGGTTGACTGACAACGACTTTCAGTCGTTTCGATACGAATCGGGAGAAGCGAAATCGGCAGATCGGCGATAACTGTCGATAACGCTGAAAATGGACGGCATCCGCAAGCATAATACAATTACGCGACATAATAACGTTTGTCACCTGTATAGGTGGGGGCTGCGCGTTATTATACTCACGAAAATGTATCGAGATAGGTCCGCGATACAAGTCCGCGAATCGGGAAAGCCGGTTTGATCAGGTTCCAACAACGATTCGCGGAAAGTTCATGCGCGAAATTCATCGCAAATTCAATATATTTATGGATCTCCTGTAATTTTGTTAAACGATCGAAATCCGTCATCAATTAAATTCGAAATGAATGATGAAATTCAGAAATTCTCAGAGTCCGTTTGATATTTCCGCGAATCTCGATCCGATACGTTAAGAGCTCTGACGATGAGTTATAATCGAATCTCTAATCGCCGGTATAATACATAATTTGTTAGGCTAAACTAGGAGATGAATCACAATTTAGGTATGATTGACTTCAACGGGTTATAGTCGATTATAGGCAGTCTAAAACGCAACAATACAACGCAGCTATACGTAAATACGATCTAATAATCATTTCAAATGTATTAATATATCGAATCTTTCTGATTTTTCCTGATTCTTTTATCATCTAGACACAAAGAAGACGCAAGTAGATTTATTACATTTTAACGAATGTCAATATGATCCGATATTTTATTATGTATATTTGTATACATCTATAATAAAAAAAAAAAAAAAAAAATTCGATTACATTTTGTGTTGCCGGGAAACATTTTGTGAAACTCTCATCTTTCGATCTGACTCGTTCCAATTTAACATACGAATTATCGGATTTCCAAAGACGAAAATATATCGCGGAGCTCTTGCAAAAACACGAGAAAAAAAAACATCGACATACGTAATGTATTTTTCTGATGACGTTTCATGCATAATTCCGCGCCGCACTCGTATCCGCGCGGAAATTGAAATCCATCAAACTCACTGAATACTTAATCTATTTCGTTTTAATGGCCGAACGTTCGCGTATGAGCAAGTCAATCTTTCGTTTCAATATTAGTACACGTGTTATATCTTCAATTCGTTATTCATTATTCGTTATTCGAGCATTAATTGACGAGAGCTTTCACGTTAATTAAATAAAAATCTGCCCTTAATAGAAGCGTGCATTGGTACTGTTAAAAATGTGGAGAATGAAAAAAAAAAAAGGTAAAAGCTTTTTCCGCGAATCACGCAAGATTTGAGAAATCAAAATAAAAAAAAATTTTTTCCGTCATATTTCATTTCGTCATTTATGCGAGAGTATAAAAAAGGATTTAGTAAATTCAATTTTGTTTTTCACGAATTGACGTGAAATTCGTGTGAATTAAATTTCTTTTTTTTAATCGGATAATAGTAAGAATCGTGTTACATGCTCGCTATTCTGGCATCCATAACCCCGCCATATATCAAACTTGCGGAACGCGCGTTGGTACACACACACAAATACGCGCGCGCGCGCGCGCGCAAACACCCTTCAAGTAATCCGCAATTCGGCCTAGCTGACGTAACGCGCGAGCGTTAATTAGCCCCGGCGTGTTTTCGTCGACCGGATCTCGCCCTTCGATCTCCACCATCCGTCTCGTCCAGCGCCAGCCCCGTCGGGAATTCCGGTTCCTGAGGAAACCGCCGGATCCGCGCGTGCGGTTTCGAAATGCGCTACTACAACACGCCGCGCGAATATAAACGGACGGGGAGACGTTAGGGGAGATTGCGATGCGGTTGGTGATGGCGATACCTCTCCTCTGCCTCGCAGAATCCTCTCTCTTTGCCGACAACCTTCCAACCCCGCGCGTCCATCGTGTTTGAAGCTCCATTACGTCCCCCCCGATTCCCCCTTCGGTAACGGCAGTTTCGGTCGATCCTCCGTCTTTGGACGGTGCATCCACAGGACACGCGTGTCTGTCGACGCACACATACTACTATGTGTCACGTCTATATCACGAGCTAACTTCCGCTTATGTTAGGGATCCGCCTGTGCATGCATCCGATACGAGAACGACGTGCGACTGACTAATCAGGATGGTTACATGCCCTTCTCGATGCTCTTATTTCGTTCTTAGTTATTGTCCGAATAATTTAAGTTGTTGAGAATTTCCTTAAAAATACAGAAGAATCTGTGTAAGAGAGCTTCTAATTATTAGAGTCACAAGCAGGGAATTTTTTAAGAAAATAAAGAATACGATGGATCTACTTTTTTTTATATATGGTAGGGTTTATAGACGCACCGATAGAACATAATTGATGCTAAAATTTTAATATTATTAATTGTTTTTAATTTAATTTAAAGTTGTTTCGAATGTTTAAGATGTGAGTGATACTGTTAAAGATTGCTAGGATTTCATTGAATCGTGCTTTTTTAAATCATGCTAATTCCGATTATATAGAGAGAAATTAATTTATTAAATTAGTTGCATATATATATATATATAACGTTAAATTTTCAATTCTCGCTAAGATGTTTGCACTTGTTCGCGAAGAAACTTCGACAGGGAAGAGTTAATGCAGGGCGGAGCGGGGAATGCGATCCGGCGAACTCATTTTCTCATTCTCTGCGGCAGGACGACGAAACACAGGCGGAGGATAATAAAAGAGCTGGAGAGGAAGAGAAGACCCTGAGTATTACGCACACACGTCTCGCAAAGCGCATCGTGTACAAGACACTGGAATCAAAGGTCACGGCTCCTTTGCCATTGTTGTCCCCGCACCCTTCCTCCTCCTTTTCTTCCCGTTCCCCGTCTCTTTTTCTTTCGTACTGAGCCACTTCAGTAGCCGACTTTAGTATACACGCGCGGAAACGACAAAAGAAACGGCACAAAGACAAGAAAGAGAGAGAGAGAGAGAGAGAGAGGGAAGGAGAGACAAATGATGAGAGGTAGTCGTTCTCGACAGAAGCCACGTCATTTCCCCTGAAACCTCGTGGACGCAGTTTATCCTATCACTGAGTGAATCACTATCTCTCTCTCTCTCTCTCTCTCTCTCTCTCTCTCTCTCTTTTGTATCCATCTCCTAAGACCTTTCATGTCTCTCTTGTGAATCTGTTCTGCGACAGATGCCGTGCGCACTTTACCTTGCTTCCGTCTTTCAGCTGCTCTTCC
The DNA here is from genome assembly GCF_030449975.1 of Polyergus mexicanus. Taxonomy (NCBI): domain Eukaryota; kingdom Metazoa; phylum Arthropoda; class Insecta; order Hymenoptera; family Formicidae; genus Polyergus; species Polyergus mexicanus. The sequence goes on from NW_027223344.1 coordinate 4,464,815, forward strand.
GCGCGTTGCATCCCTCTATCTCTTCTTCCTCCCCCGTTTTCTCCTCTCTCCCGGAACGCTACGTCGAATATGCGAATAAATCATGCACAAACGCTTTCGAGGTCTGGACACGCTTGCCGATAAATTATTCCGTCGGTGCCGGACCCTCCGTCTCGTTTTCTCGCTTGGTTTCTCTCTCTCTCTCTCTTTCTTTTGCTCTTTGCCTCTCTCATTCTGCCATCCGCCCGCACCGGCCAGCCGGCGTGGTTCCGGCGTGAAATTTATATTGCAAATTTATTCATTCATTTATTGCGAGCGTTTGTTTACTCCTGTCCCGCCGACCGGCCGAATAACGGCTATGAAACGAGAGGAGGAGATACCGCGCTCCGTCCGATGGTTACGGTGACGTTTGATTCGATTGACCCCTTTATCGCGGTCTCTAGCTGCCGTGGAAGGTATTAAAATTTTCCTTTCATTTGCATTTAGCATCCGAGCTACTGAATAATTTATAGTTAATTAGCTATAATTTAATTACTATATTTATCAGCTTGCGCTTATTAGTTTAATTATTAGCGTACGCTTTAGCATGATTAACTAAAGTGGTAAATAATAATTTAATATTTCTTAATCTCAATGAAAAGTTACTCGTAAATGAGAACTTGTTACTCGATGATGAGAGAAAATTATCCTTTAAAAAATTTTTCCACGATAAATATAATGTTATACTCGTGAGATTTAGATAGATAGCAGCTTTTTTTTTATGATAAGATATAATTATGTGACTTCTTATTAACAATTAATTATAAAATCCAGCAGCGTTATTAAAAATATATTTTTTCACTCTGTTATTTTCGAGTAACGAAAGCATGAGATCTTTAAAAATATTCATTTAATAAATTATTCTATTTAACATTTTCAACACACCTGTCTGCTACAAGATTATTACTATTTTAAAAGAATAAAATTATCATTTCATGCATATATATTGCTGCAATCATTAAGAACTAAGATAGCTCGACGCTTTCGTTTCTTCAATCGCGATACTCGAATGAAGCGGAAGATCATCTTGTAGTGACGATAGTTTGCACAAAAGTAATGACGTCGAAACTGCCTTGTTACATTATTCGAGCGATAATTGAAGATATGAAGACTATATTTTCAGTTGCCCGTCCTCGCGCATTTCATCTTTACTAATTTCTCTACTAATTTATTGGCGTTTCACGAGCCTGGCGCCTTTTTTTCGCATGATTCGCGATAAATTGCGAGCGAACATGACGCATCGCATAATCGCAAAATGTATAATTTTATTAAAAGAAAAACGCTGCCTTTGCATCGCGCGTTCCATCGTGGAACACGCCGGAGAAGAAACCCCGTATCGTATATCGAATTTTCCAGGTGCGTATAATTGCTGAGTAATTAATAAATCTCTGTTTCTTTCGTGTGTATAAAATCCATTGTAAATAAGTCTCTTTCGCCCGGATAAGAATTTGCAAGTCATCGTGTTCGCGAATAACAAATGATGACGAGCGATCTTTAAGGGCTTTAAAAAATTAGGGAATTTTTTTCTCGACAGAATGATGTCTCGCGCCCCATGTTTTTCCCATCATTTTTTTTCATCCGCGAATTTTGTCCGATCGAACCGCGTTTCCTCTGCTTATATCTGCGCTTAACCAGAGAAACTCTCGTTAAAAAGTAATATTTAATTACATTGTAATCTCGCGCGTTATTGAAATTATTGAGATACAAAGCTCATCTAATTACAACGTACATGATCGCCGATTGTGTAAGACCGCTCGTTAGTGTCACCTGTCGAGTGAGACGCGACACTGTCGTATATAGCAAAGTTAGCGGAAAGACGAATTCTTAATTATCGCCGACAGCCTCGGCGAGAGAAACGAAGCACCGTCCCGCATAGATATTCGCGGTACGATAAGAAAGCGAGCGACTTGTATGAGTATGCATGAAGACGAGGTACAGGTGGGCCCGTGAGAGAGTCCCACACGAGGCACACACCGGAACACGCGTTCTTCCTCGTTGGCACAATTCTCCTTCCCTTCTAGCATTTCATTTCTGTCTATGACTACTTGAGGGGACCGGAAGTGGTTGCGCCTTCAAAAGGAATCACCAAATGAGCTCGTCGTCGTCGTCGTCGTCGTTTTCGTTACACCTGTTAAAAGCCCGTAGGCGAATCATCGTGTCAGCCGGTTAAATCCGGACGCGGTGTAGCGTAACATTAAGGTCAGTCTTAACACGGTAACGTCCGCGAGAATTAGTGGGTGAGTCGATGATTTTTGAAAAGAATAATAAAAATTATGTTAATCGGAAAAGATTCGTATAATTATTCTCTTGTTGAGAAAAAAATTTATACTGTAAAATATCGCAAATATTATTTATCAAAAGTATACACATATGCAGTAAAGAAAGAAGAAACGACAAAGTATACCTTTTTATATCTTTTGACAAATAAATATTACGTATATATAATATAAATAAAGAACAAAATGAGAATATTTCTTTTTTATATATTTCATGTGACAAATATATTATATTATATTTAATAAATATATATAATTATTTACATTTTACGATGTCGAGGAAAGAAAAATGTTGCGGTTTCGAGAAATGACGAAAATGCGATTCGTTCGCGCACTCGGATCACACGTGATTATTATTGTTGTGCAACAAGGTCGCTCGCGACGATTCAGCGCTTCCGCTTTGCGTTTTTCCCTTAGCTTCGAGCTTGCTCTCGCACGTACGTGTGCTTTCAACCTTCTTTCATACTCGCTCATGTGTGAGTTAATGTTCGAAGGCGAGGCAGGTCGCGAGAAGGTACCGCCGTGTAATCTTCGCGACGAGGACGCGGTAACGATCCTCGTCAATTTTCGACGTGCCATTTACCGTTTGCAGCGACTATTTGCTGTCGCAATACAGTACACACCGCTCGCTTTTCCGCGCGATTCTAAATTGCGGGGTGAATTTTTCGTCGAGCCCTTTTCTCTCATTCATCTCCGTTTACCGTGGGGAGGCCAAGGTCCGAGATCGCGAAGAAAAGACCCGCGACCCGCTGTTCAGAACTCGACTTTTCCCCTCCGACTCGAGACGACGCTTCTTCACCCACGTCCTCCTTTTCTCTAACATTTCTCAAACTCCATTCCACCTCCCCGTTTCCTTCTCGCATATGGACACGCTTGCACACTACTTAAAAATTTTCTCACGCTCCGCCGATATAAATATTTACAGCTCCGTACAGACGAGGAGTTTTCCGAGTGTCGCGAGGACGACGGACATGGGATAATACGAAACAATGTTGGTGCGATGCGTTGTTCTGACACACACACACACACACACACGTGTATCCGTTGCGGATGTCTTAGTGCCCTGCACTTGTCTTACGCTCGGGTTGCGCTTCGACGTGTTATTTGGCCGGTGCATGCCCTCGAATCTCTCGATCGCCATCGACCCTTATCCGTAAAGGGCCAAAATACTCTCTCGAGTGAGAGAAAAGCTCGAGATATTCTCGTTGCGTCGGCGAACGCACCATCGGGTCGACTGACCCCCCGAGTGTTTCTCTCGTAAGAATAAACTCGTGGAGAGTAAAGATCGCGATGCTACCTACCGCTTTATGCTGTTTTAAATCAAAACCGTCGCAGTCGTAGTAGTGTTTAATCGAATTTGGCATACAAAGGACTGCGAACGCATCGTAAATAAAGATTGCAGAGCGAATAATTTATTAGTCTCTATTCATTTTTTCAATACAACATTTAAAAATACTTTAATAGGATTTAATGGTATTTTTGGGCAGGCAAGTTTGTTCAACTATTTTTTGAAAATGTATATATAATATTACGTAAGCGTTATGCGTTAATTAGCGATTATTATTGTAATAATTGTGTCATTATTAATTTAAACTATATCGATTCGATAGTACATACGCGAGGCTTCTACGCGTATATATAATTTTCAAATCAAATCATTATCGCAAAATCGACATGGCATCATTTGTATTGTACTCCCGCGTAATTATCAGACACGGCGTAATTGTAAACACTTTGGAATTAATTGAACGATTTTTAAATAGGATTTATAGGACATCGATATACCGAGTTTCGAATATGATGATAGAAGCAATTGTCTTTTTTCTATCTGCGTATTAAATTGATCGAATTGTACATGGAAAAAAAAAATTTGCCACCGTAGCTAAAAAAACTGCGTGTGGTAACTAGATTTCAGTTGTAATATCGATAATGGACAGCGAACATCTTAGCTGTAACACCTATTTATAATAAACCAAGTTTTGCTGCGGTTTAGAAATTTATTTTGCAAACCATGATATTTAGCTATACTATGGTGGCGAAAATTTTTTTTTCCGTATATTTGCGAATCGGAAAGGTAAAAATATTCTCATTAGATATTAATTTAGTCGCGCTCGTAACGATTTCTACGAGCGAACGCGGAAGATTTGACACCTTTTCATCAATTTTTCTCCCCGAACAATTCCAGCCAGCTCCAATGTCCCTACCCCTCTGCCCAATTCGACCAGTCAAACTGTCCGATTCAATTTTGGCTCGCATCGCTCGTTTGTCTGTCTGTGCGATTCTTAGTGTACGATCGCAGGGTTTGCGCTGATCACGTCGCAGCAGATTCGTTAGACAGACGTGAATCAGGTCGACACCCGTAGTGCATGCCACCCGTAAACCTGCGACGTCGAGCCATCATTGATTTACCGGCGGCCCGGCCGGATTAAGCGAAATTGTAACGCGCGTCACCGAACGGTGCGGAAGTCCCTGGACCCGTCGTCGATTCCGATACCTGGTGCAGACGCACGGACAAATGAACGGCTCCTCCGACTGTCCTAATTGCGCCCGTGGTTTATATGCGTCAGAGTGACAAGTTCCGTCATACCCCGTAGATATTTACGCGTTCGTTGCGAAACAACAATGCGTATTCGATCCTTTTTCATGAAATCGCTCGCAAAACTCATAAAGCTTCATATCGAGATTCATATCTGATTTGCAATATAAATATCCAACACTTTTTCACGCGGTATTGAAATCAATTAATGGCGGAAATCGATCGATCACTTTTATATTGTATTATTATTAGAGAATCTGATTTGTGTGTCGTCCAACTTATTTTGATATTATTTCCATCGAGGCGATTTTTAAAAGTATATTAAAAAAATCTGGATTTAGCGATACGAGATAAGGGATTTAAATCACGATTTAAACATTTTTCATTATTTAAATGTATTATTTTAAATAGCTCAATTATACGTGTCGATTCATCGAATTCGTATCCGTTTCTCGTGATATTTGCATCACGCAAAACGAGTTCAAAAATTGAGCTCGAAATTTGGAAATTTTATTGAGCTCGATTTCGAGGCAGGAATCTAGGAAGAAGAAGAGACGAAGAATAATCCATAGTACACGGAAAATCAACAATGCATTATGGGTACTTAGCTTCCCCTTCAGGGGAAACCTTCCAGGTACTGAGCCCTCTCGCCAACATCATTGGGAGGGTTTTATATATAATTTTGTAATATAATATAATTTGTAATTTATTTTATAAAATTGAAAAATTATACCTATAATATCTATTTTTTTTTTCTCGATGAAAAGAGATGCGATATATGGTAGATACATTTCCCAACTTTGATTGAATTTAATCGCAACAAGTTGAAATGAAGAAGCTTCGAATTAACAAATAGTTGATTAAACAACCGTTTGCGAGCTTCAAAGGATGTTAATTGTATAAATAAAAGGTTTCAAAAGATTGCCTTGCCAGGCGCTTAAATGGCGTTTAACGTTAATACGGTAATACTTGCCTTTTACCCGCGTCTCTAAACGGCTGGCTGTTGTAAAAAAAAGTCTAGCCAAAATAAATTAATGTGTTACCCGATGGAACGCCAGCTTGTTGTTTATTTATATTTGTTACGTTTAATTTACTTGTCATGGGGCATATTTGTCGTTTCCAAGCTCCCACTAACGATGTAAATACATATGTATGAATTATACGATGGGACGGTTATTGAAAATGTTTTTCGTTCCCATTTATAACGACATAACTTTACAAATATGATTTAGCAGTATCCTTTCTCTGTTTTTTTTTTTTTTTTTTTTTTTTTTTTTTTTTTTTTTTTTTTAACATTCTGAATATCTCCATTTGCGTTGATAAAGTTAACTTTTCGGGCGCGGCGCATCGAATATATATATATATATAATAAAACAAAATGTTATTTAAACGAAAATGCATATTTACCTGTGTATTTTCCATGCATTTTCCCAATTTTGTTTACGCGTTTATGTGTGAACGCGCACTCGGCTACGGCCTTTTGCAATATCGCTCGCGATAAACGAATAAAACAATATTTTTGCAGTAATTGTTACTTGGGTTTTTGTCGAATAATATTACGCGCCATGTTGAACGTAAATGTTTGATGAAAAGGCGCACAGATGTTTCAACAAGAAATGCAGTAGCTTTGCAGAATTCTATGAAACTGTTATCGTTGTTTAAATTGCGAGATTCAAATCCATGTTACATATTCTTAACGCAATCGAGGTCTATTTCTACAGTCATATGATATTATATATATAATTTATAACATCTACAATATTTGTATTAATTTATTCACGTTTGCGCTTTACTGTGTAAACTAATATAACACACAGAAGCTACTGTATAAATTAAAAATATAAAAGCTAAACTAATAATCAATAACAAATTCTGAATTATGAAGTATTGTTTTCTTATATATTATTTCTCGTATATGCACATATATGTTATATATTACACAGTATTAACTTTGAAATATAACGTTATAACAAACGTTCGCATTCCGTGAGATCGGAATTATTTTAAACGCGACATTTCATAGGTAAAGATCCAATTCACACACTTGTACGGATATTAATCGCGAAACTTTGAAAGGGCGAAAAGAGAAATGTGAGTGCCGATCATCGATAGTCTGCCGAGACACAAATGGAATCGTATAATACCGTTATCGGATATATATATATGTTAGAGTGCAAGACGCGCTTTGTCGAGTTCTATCTTCGCTTTGCCGCGAGATTAATATTTCAGAGATAAATGAGATGGCAGTTGCGTCGATAATTTCCGCGCTAGTTACACTTTCGTAGAATATACAGACTACAAAAGGATCTCGGGGACAAAATGGGCATCGCGTTCTCCTTAAAATGCACCTCGGCCGACTTTGTTGTCGTAGCGTCGTTTCTCGATGAATATTCCCAAGTTTTCCCACCTTCTCTCGAGACAAGCTTAATCCGTAGTTCACACACTACTAGTGTACACACAGATAGAGACCGCTGGAGCGATCTGGAATGCATCGCGGGATGACGTCGAGAATTCCATGCTCTCGCAACGCGGTCCATCTCTATTCGCGGTGATGAAAACGAGCGAAATTGTTTCGATAGCATTTATAGTTTTAACCAAGCATCGGTTATATAATTTGCGCGTTAATTGAAAAGACGAACAGGTTGAGCTTTCACGCGCTTTTATTTGCCTAGATCCTAGATTATACTTGGATTATTTTTAAGACAATAGAGAGACTGTGCTTCGATGTAATTGAGGATCAAGGACATATAGGTATTTCACATCGGTTGTCAACGAGTTACAGAAATTTTCAGACAAATTTCTATCTTCCGTATTAAAAAGGAAATTAATATGACAATTTTTATATTTTCCTTTTCTTAATTTAGAATAGAACGTTTTAAAATTTTTAACACGCACGACTATCGTTACACCATGCCCGTTTATACATATAACGTATTATCATCTTGTGGATTTTAGATTTGCAGTGGCACGACTGAGCTTAATCGTACGCGATTGCCCGCAATCTCCTTCGCGTGCCCTTATTCGCATCGCTAATTACGGCTTTTTAAATACACTTTTTCCCCAAGGGAGTCACATTCACGAATCTGTAATAAATCGAATCTCCATTCCGCTCGGTTAAAATCGCGGGTAAATGATGCTCCCTCCTCTCCACCGCCTTCCAATTCCCCGGACGCTTTATTCGCGGAGAGGATTCGCGGCGCATGTCGCTCCATCACAGTGACGATTTCGATGCGGAGTCACGATTTCATATCACAAACGCGTTAACGTACGTGACGCGCTCGTCGGCTTTGGATATCGGCGACGCGATCAAAGGGATTCCCTAATGTAGCCGGGCGAACGCGAGATTCCGTTCGTTCGTTCGTTTTGCAGAGCGCGCGTAGTTCGGTATCGAATCGATATCCCCCTTTAAATGGCGTAACTCGATATCGGCGCCCCCCTTCCGCTTTTTGCTCGCGACTCCCCTTCCCCCTCGCGTGCCGCCCCTCTTTCGCGGAAGGGGGGGGGGGACGAAACAAAAAGAGAAAAAAGGAAAAAAAAATTGTTCGTATTTCCGCCAATCGGTCCTCCGGTCCCTGGGTCCGGTTAGTCGAGCGATACGGTTAGAGTCGGACAAAAAGCACACTCGGGAACGGCGAAAGTAGCATTGTCGCGTTACAATCGAAATCGAATATTTGAAAAATACACGTCCGTTTGTAATTGCATACGTGTCCGTTGTGTGCTTTCGCCACAGAATCGACCCTGGAAAGTATAGTGCGCTTAACAAACAAACGGCAAGCCGTCCATAATCATCGATTGTTAATTCTTGTAGGATCTATTAAGTAGAAATAAAAATGACACGCGTGTAGAGAAGAGAGAGATGTAAAGATATGAATAAATTATATAAATAACGAGATAATTCTTGTTTCATCAACGAAACAAGATGATGATTGTAGAGAATATTTGTTGTGTGCTTCGAAGATATAATTTAATTGTGTTATTTCTCAAACACAATAAGCAGTTTATAGATCTAACGCAGACTTGGTGAACGAGATACTTGATTCTGTTGGCGCAAAAGTGCACACTCCGATATATATATATATATATATATATATATATGATACATGTAGAAAATAAAATAAACGACAAGTCATATTACCTCCGATAGGATTGTAATACATTTGTTCGACCGAGCAATGATGGCTTTCCACAACCATCGTTATCTCGTTTTTCGATGGAAAAGAGCTGCAGGATATTCATTTTTCGGGAATCCTCTCTCTTCTTCTCTTATATATACGACGTATGCAAATTTTGCGCGCAGAGGTAGATCGAGTTACTTTTCAGCAATCAGAAGAGAATTACGAGACGTTGTGCTTTTAGTGAAAAAATATATTAAAGAATTTTTTTTTTCCCCAAAAAAGAATTGAGATAAATTTTTTTCTTTTTTCATAGGCGATTTTAAAGATACATTGTTGAACGCAACTAATGTCATGAAACATTATTCTATACACGGACGCTTCTCATAAAATGTTAGAAAAATAACTTTCTGTACATATATATTTCTAAAGAAGAAAATAACGCCAGATTGAATTTGCAATACGAATAAAGGATGTAATATTTAGACGGATAAAGAGTTAAAAAAAAATATCCATACCACACGACTGACGAGAGAAAACTTTTTATCGCGGACAGATTTCCTACTGGAGCGAACCAAGTCGCGAAGAATCGAAAAGGGAGAGAGGAGAACTTATCTCCATCTCCTTCTCCTTCGTGGAAAGAAATGGGTGATAGCGCACTCGAATGGATATGAAATCGGGACGATCAAATCGGGGGGATGCCGTCAAAGCGCACGCGTCTATCAATAAGATCGGAATCGCATGCTATCCTGTATGCCGGATCCACGCGCATATTTCTCTCAACGCATTTTGCCGCCGCGTAGTCATTTGTCCGTCACACTCGGAGAGGTCGTCGACATAAAACCGGAAGCGAATTATGTACTCGGATATAAATCAGCCGGACACACCCCATTCCCGTCGCGAGCAGATTATTATCGACGGTGCCATTTAACCCCTCCCACCCCTCCCCTTCGTGTACATGACTGACCCAGTTTTTCCGCATATGCGTACTTTATGTATGCCTGCGAGGTCCCGGACAAAAATTCCAAAGTACACGAGAACAGGGTTTGAGAGAGCGTTTTACCTTCTTTTTTTTTTGTTTTTTGTTTTTTTTGCAAGCGTCGTCGATATTGAAATGATCATTTCATTCGAACTTGTAATATTGTACATTGCAATGGAGAATAAATGGAAATAATTAGAGTATTTTTAGAGCAATCTTTTGGCTTCTCGAAATTAATTTTTCCATTGGGCGAAATCGAATTATCGCGCGAGGGAAATTACAGAAAATTTTGCTTTGAATTTCTACATTATCTTCCGAAAACTCTCGCTTCCGGTAAATGCTTTTCCGCGAGTCATTATCATGGAAATGCCGGTTTCGCGAGCCTCGGGAACATACTCTAGTCTAGTTTATGCGAATTATATCTCTCATTGGCTATTCGCAATAAAGTCCTAATAGTACGTTGAATCAAAATAATTATACATCGAAGCGAATAATGAGATAAATGTGTATTATATAAAATTACAAAAAACTGTGATAATTATTCATACTTTATAAATATACTTCATAACAGAAATTATTGTATTTAAATTATTAGTACAAGAATTTGATTATTACAATTATTTAGAGTATATCTAATAATTATTACTTTATATCCAATTATTGTATGATTGTAGAAATAATTTACATATCACAGACACGCTATATTAACTTAACTAATCCCATTTTTAGAGATTAGTATTAGTTTGTGCGTATATTACGCGAACGTGGCTCAAATATTGGAGTAATCCCAGGAGCTTCCTCTTTAATCCCGGAGGGAGCTATCGTGAACAGGACGGAGAAAAGAAATAAAATGCGAAAGAGAACAGTTTACTATCCAGTGGAAGCTAACCTACCTATTCGATAGATAGACGACCATACTCCAAGTCCTGATCCTTACGCCAATATTGATTCGATTAACCTTCCTTAACCTCGAGGGGTTCGTCTGTCACTGACAGCTAGTGGGTGTATCTCGAGGTGTGCTGACCGTCGATAAGTCCCGAGCGAGGGATCTCGTAAGAGACGAAAATCGCATGTTACATGGCAATATTAAACGATCCCTTCGCATTCCGAGCGTACGAAATTTTTCGCTCACAGTATCCCTTATACGTATGTCTCATAATCCTCGACATCATATCGCCGTATTTCTTCTCTTTCAACGTTACAATAATAATTTTTTTCCCTATTAATAGATTCGTTAACCAGATAAAAGATAAATACATGGAATTTAGTGATTCGATCAGTCGCTCAATTTTTCGAGTGCATTTTCGCTCTAAGAAATTTAGAGTAACTGAAATGTATTAGTGTATCGCTTTTTTTTTTTTTTAGGAAAAACTTGTTTTGCTAATCTCTCTTAATGTATAAAGAATAAACAGATAAATCAGATCCTTGATTTAAGAAAACTGCAAGCTTGAATGGAATAAGAAAAATGGAATGTGTGTTGAAAAATATATATAAAAACTATAATTTAAGTGACGCGATTATTAGAAGGATGATAATAATTATCCCGAAGCGCGCATAGTTCGCAAAGCTTTCGTAAATCTTTGAGCGAGTAGCTTAAGTTTCTCAGAACATTATTTAATTCAATCGCGCAAACTCCTAACTGCGAAAACAAAAGGAGAGAGAGAGAGAGAGAGCAGCACAAATCGAGTGGTCGGGTGCGAGCATGCCAATTATAATTCGCCTCCGTCTGGATTTTTATCACAAGTGCGGTAAATTCGCAGGAGCTGCTCTTACCACCTTCCACTTCGATCATTTGAACGAGCTGGAACTTTTAATTTCACGCGTTAATGGCAGCCTCCCTTTCCCCCGGTTAGAGGATATTCTTTATTACTCCGCAGTCGATCTCTCCCTCCGCCCGCCCCGTTCCCACGCTCTTCGACGTGACTTGGGAAAGCTTCCGGTCTGCGGGTTCGTCGGAAAGTCGGAATAGACGATCGACAAAGGGATAGGAGGAGGGGTTGAGAAGGTTCGTATTCTCGTTCGTTGCGACGAACCGTTTTCTCCTCTCTTTTCTGTCTTTTCTCTCTCTCTCTCTTCCGCGTGCCTCGTCTTGCTCATTCCCTTAATTTTCACCATCTAAACTTTTCGAACCACGACATTTTTTTTTTTTTTTTTTCCTACTACGCTTCTCAATATTATATCGTTCGTATCGTTGCCAGTTGCCAGCTTGCATGTGACCTGTTTTCTTACTCGCGAATTTTCCAGCCTCTCGGTGTAGAAATGAGTTGAAAAATTTATGGGCAATGTTCGCCTAGTCGGTAGTTGGAAACGGAGGAGAGATCTTATCGAGCGAGAAGAATCTTACTTCTTATCGATCTCGCGAATTATACTCGCTTGAGATGCGCGATGAGATTCTGAGATCGCGATTTAGGAAGGACTGTAATAAAGTAGAGACTCGCGATGTTATCTTTTGTTAATGTACGTAATGGAAATAGCAAAGATGTAATTAAGATAGATTGTAATATATGAATTAAGGAATGCAATTAATTAGAGTAAAAACAATTTCAAGTTTTCTTCTCTTGGGGTATTAATCTGTGTATTATCAATATTCTGCAACTAGAAGCATCCATCTTCATTTTGCGGTCTTGTACTGGACCACAAATGTCCTATAATACCTCAATCTATATAAGCGGCTTGGGCCGATAGCACGGTAAACCACACGAGAGAAAACCACATTTCAAGCACTTGGCTTATTACGTCTATATCCAAATAGGATTATGATTACTGTAAAAAATTAAACAAGAAAGAAATTCTTTTCTTTATTTTTTCTTTAATATATAAAAGAATTCGAAAGAGACAAGAAACGAGAGAGAGAGAGAGAGAGAGAAAGAGGTACTACATCCAATCTTATTTATTTGTCTACTTTAAATATTCTGAAATTTATTTGATATAACTCATAATTAGATATACGTATCTCCAGAATCTTTCAGAGCTTCTTTAACATTAACAATTCTTCTCTTTCGAGATATCGAGATATACACGCACATGCTCGATTGTTCTGTCAATGAGACTTCATTATTTCAGAATCTTTCTCCGCCGTTTAACTCAATTTATCGGAGTATTTGTATTATATACGTACATTGAAGTTTGTGTTCATCCTCAATTCTTAGCTTCCCCTCCTCCCTCCCCCCTCACCTCTTTTTTTAATTTGCGAGCACGGAACTATTTCTCAACGATATATCTCGTTTCGTATTTTCCTACAACAATCTATATAACGTAATGAAGCAGCATCCGCTGCTCGGCTTCCGAATCTTTCCTTTCTTCCTCGCCGACGTTTCGGCTCTGTCTCTCTTTCTCTTTCTTTCTTGAATCTCTCCATCTCCTTCTCTATTACTCTTTCCCCCGTACTTATCCTCGTGCTCTTTAACAAAAAAAAAAAAATCACACACAAACACACATTCTCGATATCCTCTTACCCCCCCCGGCCATTTATTCCACTCTTTTTTTCTTTTTCGTATCGACTTCTCGAACTTTTTCCAAACGGGAACGAACTGATTCGAACTTTGCGATTCTACGCGGGTTTCATTTACAGTTCTCCAAGTTTCGCATCTCTGTCGATTACGATTCGTCGGCGTTTTACAATTTCTTCTGTCGGTACAAGCCGTTTGGTAACAGTGTCATCTGTAGTTTTTCCTACCTTAATGGTCCTTCTCTCCTTCCATGCAAATTTCTATTACAATTTTGATTTATCAATATTTTATTAAAAATTATCGTCGATTATATCGTATATAAAAATAGCTACTACTTTTCTCGAATTCAATTTACAGTATTATTTATATCCCGCTAATAATTCTTTTACTACTACAAATTCTTGCCGATGATTCTTTTAGCAGAATTTTGAGAGGATGGAAAAAAAAAGATCCATCTATATATTTTTTATTTTCATCATTCGCTATTTGCAGCGCGTGTAACGAGAGAAGGATACAAAGCACGATTGAAAAATTGCAGTCGCCACGCGGTTGGATCTTTCCTGAATTTCCCGGCGAGACAAATGATAGCGAGATCCCGGAGGCTCTTTACATCGATATCGCACGCGATTCTGCGAAATCGATCCTTTTCTTTTTTCCTCTTTTTTCCTCTTTTTTCCTTCTCTCCTAACCCCGTCCGAAAATCACCCACGCTCGAATGAACCCGCCGCGCTGCTACGTCGAAAATTTGTTTCACGCTCGCTCGAATCTCCCCAGAATTAATCCCACTGGTCCATTATCAGACGCGCGGGTAGAGGGGAAAACGGGATACAAATCGTGCTTTGTGCGCCGATATGGTTTGCGTTTACGAGAACCATTTTGTCGGCGACAACAGATGGTATGCAACGGGGCCCGGTTTTTAAGCGTATCGCATCGCCGTATAACGCGCGTCAAACATTTTTAACGCGCTTTTAAATAACCCGCGACCAATTTATATCGCAACGAGAGAGAGAGAGAGAGAGAGGAAGGGGATGGGGATGGGGGGAGGGGAGGGGGAGGCACTGTTCGCGTGCCACTGTTTATCGCTTTTTAATTGTTGTCGCCTCTCGAGGGCGACTTTCCGGTCAGCAACGATCGAAATCGATGTATATTGTTTCCGGCAAATTTTCGATACGTAAATGGAAACGCTGAAAAAAAGATACTTTATGTACATTGTGTACACAATTCCTAGCTTGAAAAAATATTGAACATGTTTCCAAACATGTTCGAATTAAATGAAGTTTCTTCATCGTTGCATGTGTATAATTGTTTTATCCGTTGACATTTGAACGCGACATTTAATTGTACCGATTTCGAGTCTTATTTCCGGTGAGTTTGCAGCAATGCAATTGGATATCCGCCAATAAAATGTGCAAATTTCGTTCACCTTTCATATCACGGCAACGTATCTATCTGTTTGCACGCGTCGCATTCCGGGCGATAAATCATCGACAGATGGAATCTCCGACGACTGGAAACTGTACATATAGCAAGACACAACTTACCGGAGAAACGGGGGGGAAAAAAAAAGAGCGGAACGAAAAACGATATATGTATATGCGCGAGTCATGGAGAGAGCCAAGGACGACCTGCCGCGATTACGTGCAGTTCTCTGCAACCTATCGTAGTACGTATGTATGTAAGTAATAATCGTCAGCATCCGCTGGGCTCACTTAACTAATGCCCTTGCTGGACGTTGGTACGATCCTTGGAACACGAAAGAATCTTGGAAAATATCTTACCGCAACCGCGCATGTTCGTTTTTCACTTTTTCCTTTCCTGTATCCACGATCATTTGTGAGAAATCAAGTTATCGAGAAACTTTACCCTCGTTTTTATTATCAAAGTTGAAGCACTAGTAGAATTGATAATAGTCGCATAAATTTAGCCTGCATTTTTAATCGATTGAGATCGATTCTTGATACTTTATATAATTTGTGTACACACTGGGAGAGAGAAAAAGAAGGAGAGATCTCGTGTGTGTGTGTGTGTGTGTGAAACGATTTCTGTAAAGATATCTTTTTTAAATTCATACGAGCCTTCTGGGTTATATTTAATACAACATTGACGTGAAATTACTACTTTAAAGTGCGAGAAAATTATGAGGATTAATTTAAGAAATACAATATTAACTTGATGACATTTGTCATCATATAAATGTCTGTCGTATCAATCGTAGAATTTCTCTATTTGCTACAAATATCGCGAGCTTTAAAAGATTATCTTGTCGTAAAAGAATGTTAAAAGCCTTCGGAAAGCTACGGAGAACACGAATTATCCAAGCGTAAAACACCTTTGATCTCTAGCTCAAGAATTTTTACGCTGTTGAAACTAGTTTGCGCGCTGCTACGCGCTCAAGAAGCACACTCTTATCGATCAACAATTATCTCTTACGTTATTTATGCCCGTGATAAATTCTTAGTCGTTTTAAATGGTACTTTGTACGTATAGGTTCAAGAGTCGCATTCAAGTTTACGCGACGACAACGCGTGATTCGTTTAAGGGCCCAGTGTCTACTCTAACGGTATGAAAAATTGATGATTTTTAGAAATTTTTTATAAGAATTCTAGAAATTGATTTTTTTTTTTTTTTTTTTTGCGTTTTAGATATTTTTATCGATATTTAAACAATACATCAGTATTTTTAAACCTTGGTTACTTAACTCTCTTTGTTCGATACGAGGCCTCTGCGCGTAGCGTATTCAAAAACGTGTGTTGAAATATGACATGTGCTGTAAACTCGGTTTAGAGTTTTATTCCGTATGATATTTTTGGAATATTGAACTTAATTAGAATTTAAAAAATTAAATTTTAAGAAATAAAAAGTTCGTGTATCGAACAAAAAAGAAAAGCTAAATATTCAAGATTTAAACATACTGGCGTATTGTTCAAACATTAATAAAAACGTGTGTAAATTGCCGAAAAGATCAACTTTTAATATTCTTAAAAAGAAATTTATTCCTAAAAATCATCAATTTCTCATATCGCTTGAGTAGCCCTTTAAATTAAGTATGTGGGTAATGTAAATTCTCACGCCGCTATATCGCTATATATAGTTCTAGACACGCCTAAGAAAATGCGTGCATCTCTTATCTTCCACTTTTACGGACTTGCGCGGCGCAGATCACTGTAATACGGCCGAGAATTATATTCCCCGTATCCCGAGTTACATACGTACGTACGTACGTAAATATGTATGTCGTCGCGCGTTACGCAGGCTGATCGCAAATCGAGGGACGAGATTTCACGCGATACGACTCCTTGGTTCTGAGCACCCAAGTACCATGAAACGCGCGGCATCGCATGGGATCCCATCCCGTCGTATCCCACGCGCCGGTCGCGCGCACCGACGCGTCCGTCTGGACGCGGAGCGTGTGCTCGTCCCGACCAAACGAGGCGTGTCGGCGGAAAAATCGCTACGCCGCGATAAAGGCCCCGCCGCCGTTGCGTTTAATAATTTCACGGTAAGACAGATCGCCACGTTCCTTCCGCATTGCGCGTCCTAATGTAGCCGGACAACAAGTAAATAAGAGTCTCATCGCTATTACTGATATCGGATCTCTCTCTTTCTCTCTCGAATGCGATAGAGTAAGTCTATCCAAGCGAAATAATGGTATTACAGGTCTTACATTGGTGTGTCCGGGAGGATTTTCTAAAAAAGAAAAAGGAAACATATTTTATTGATTTATGAAAATTGATAGTTTTTCAATGAGATGATTATCGATATATTTATATGACATTGATGAATAATTATTAATTGATTATTGATTCTTTCGATGCAAAAAATAAAAAAGATTTAGAAAAATAATAAAATGTTATTATAACCCTTTATGGTATGTGTATAAAGCTCTACAAAATGTGTAAATTGTAAAAAATCATTTTGATTATAAAATATATCGTTGAATTTTCTTTTATTTTGTTTATTAATGACGTTATTTATTTCTGTATCGTGTATATTGTATATAAAAAGCCTTTTTTTAAAAAATTGGTGGTATATCCATTGACAAATTTTAACGAATATAAAAAAAATTAATTTAACATGGATGACAAAGATACAACTGTAACGGTATTGTTTTTTTTTTTTTTTTTTTTTTTTTAAATATCAAAATTCATCACGTCAAAAGATTATTAATCGAGTGAATAAAATCTTAATTTTATTTTGGACGAATCGTCCAAGCGAATGATAAATTTGTGAAAAAGAAATTTGTTTTAAAAAAAGAACACGTGTCATAAGTTTCTCGTTGGTAAATGGATGGGATTTTTTTTTTTTCTCATCGAAATGAAAAACAGTCTCGTATATTGTTTTCTTTATTTTTCGACTGATTATCCGTCGCGACGGAAATTTTCTGCGCGAGAAACGGACACGAAAACGGCATTCCGACGGTTATCTCGGCCGGTCCTTTCTCACCTTACGCGGTTTAAGACCACCTTTACTTTGTTCCCTCTCTTCCCTCTCATTTCTTCTCGCGTTTGTCTCTTCTCGCGGAGACTATTAACGAGAACGGCACGGCTGGGAACGGGGGGCGTGAGGCTTCGTAAAATCGCGCACCACCGCCCTTATCTCTCCGGGCGAGGCCGCCGCCTCTGAGACGAAGTTTCCTTATCGTTTCGTTCATCGTTTTCATCGGCGGAAGAAGTTTGCCTTTCGGATAACGAGAGAAGCTTCTGAGAGAGAGAGAGAAACCATCCGGTCGCCTCGAGCTAACCGAGGAAAATGGCCGGCCGATCGTTTCTTTCGACTTCGACGGTGATGAGATTCTTCGGAGTACATCCGAGAAATTCACCAAATTTTCCCAAATACTCGCGATCGACACGTTGTTTCTCATCGAAGAATGAAGGAAAACTCGCGCCGTCTTGCGGGAATAGGTTCGTATCGATTGGAAAATAGGACGGATCAGTTACGTCAAAAGTTAATAAATCTAATATCCCGTTTCGGGATTCATGAATTTGACATTGCGCATGCACAAAGCACTTTTAGTATTTTTTTAAATATAAAATTAATAATTAATTTATCAAGTTAAGCGAAGATTTGCCCTGTAGAATTAAAATTTATATTTTCATAAATTTTTCTGTACGGTTATTGTGAAAAAGTTAATTTTCGATTAAAGATAATATTTATGATTTTCTGATTAAATTATATTCTATAGGGTAAATCTCTTTAACTCGTAAATTAATGATTAGTTTTAAAAGGCTAAATGTGTGCCTTTTGCGTAATATTAAATTTATGAATCTCGAAACATATTAGATTTATTAACTTTTGACGTAGTTATTCATACAATTCTTCCTTAATTAAACACGAGAGCGTTTTCGATTCATGAATCCCATACGAATAATGCAATTCTTGTACGAAAAGAAATAAATTTTATTCTATTAAAATCTAGAATTGGATCGTTTAGCGATTAATATAATAACAATAAAGATTTTTGAAAATGGCGTTTTACTACTAGACATTCTTGTCGAGGATAAATCGACGACAGTTTCATTGGAATTATTTTTTTCAGAACGAAAAGGCGAATATAATTAACGAATGTCAATCTTATGTCTTATCTTTATACATTGTTATCAATCCCGATAATGGACATTTCCGCTTCAAGTCGACATTATCAATGGTAGCGAATCGACTTTGTACAAATGTATCCGGCAATAGGTATCGAATAAGTATCGCGATCGTTTCGATCGCCATTAACGAGAGATCGAGCACACCGATAATAGCTCGCACTCTGCGTAATTGTTCACAGGGTAAAAAAAAAGCGTCTATCCGCCTTCGTAAATACCTGTTGGCGCGAACTTTTTCTAAACGATTTAACGAGATCCGTGAAAGGAAACAAACGCTGGTTTGAAAGCAGCGATGAATAAGCAGGGCTCGTTCTTTGAATTCTCATTATCCGCGTGACAAGGAAACATACTCGCAATTTTATTTTCAGATTTCTTGCCACGATAGGGTGAATTTAAAGCCTAGGGAACATCTACCGTTTTCCGCCGCCCGTCTGTAAATTATATTCGTTATACCCGAGACCCGAAGGCACTAAACTTTTTCGGTGACGTAATTTAAGAGGGATGGGTGAGTAAACATTTCTCTCGACAGCAATGAACTGCTACTGAGCAAAGAAAAGTCGATCCGATAATATACGATCGCCTTGTTAGATTTCAAATGTCATCGTCGAACGATTGGCGATTGCGAAGTCGCGGGTGTAAAAATATCACCCTTGTTATCGCTGTTGAAATAATTAGATGAAAAAGGCGCAGAGTGCGCTCTTAGATATATGTATATGTGATATATAATTTAAAAAAATATATTCTCTCGAAATATATGCATTTGACACGAATAATATTATTTTCAACGAAGAGATAAATTTAACATTGCGATAATCGGCGGTCGGAGAAATTGTAATAATTTAGTACGAGAAAATAACTTTGACGAAACAAGTTTTTCTTCCCGATAATATGTAAATTCTGACATGAGAGAGGAAGGTCTTTGTAAAGTAACTTCATTGACTGTGTAACGTAATAATAATAATAGTATCTCGCTACGAAATACAACGAAATGCGTATCCGACATAAAAATACAGTAGATAAATTTTCTCTCTCTCTCTCTCTTTCTAATATCAGACTGACAAATGAACCCAATAGTAAAGACATGAGATTTAACATCAATATACATAACAATGATATTACTTTTAGTATCAGATATAGAATTATAAAGCTTGTTATGTCGCATCGCGTTCCGGATTTACATAACCCGGTATATTTCCGGATTACCTTTTTACATTTACGAGATCGTAAATATATATTTCTTATTAGCGCTTCTACAACGCTTACTGCGTTCTCAAGCAAAATGCACGGTACAAACAAGAGATATTATATATTCTTGCGATTCCGAAATCGAAATCGCGATTAAGAGATGACTCATTTCATTGCATATTGCGTAGACATTTCTTTCAAATAACTCGCGCGTTTCATTTTACAAACGATCGGAAAGGCTTTAACTTTAGCGGATAGCTAGAGAATAAAAAATGTAAAATTCGTAGAGAGATCGGATAATTGCTGATTCGTACATTCTCGGCAAACTTAAATCTTTGAGATGAGATAAAAATATATAAAAGAAATAACGTTAGTTTTTTTTTTCTGCTTTTTGTTCTATATATATATATACAATTTATGAATTTTAAAAAGATATAAACTAAAAATATGAAGAAAAAAAACCAGTAAAAAATCTTTAGGAGAGTTACTTCTCCTGAAAATAACATTCCGTTTATCCGAAAGGCGCACGTGCGCACTTTACGTTCGTTGTGCTCAGAATAAATTGCTACATAAAGTTGATACATGAGTAAATAATATATACTATAAAAAGTAATATGACGCGCGCTCGCGCAAACGGCCAAGATCTTACATTGCCTCTGAACTCTACGCAGTATACATATATTCTTCACTCTTTATTATATAGCTTACTTTCTTTTTTATTTTTTTTTTTTTTATTGTGTTTTCTTACGTACACGTGCATGCCGGTGCGGCACGACACGGCACGGCACGGCATGGCGTGGCATATTCTCGCTCTAGATCGCGCGTGCCCGCATATACACGCTTTACACGCGCGTTTAAAACGGATTATTGCAAACACCCCGTTTGCGTTTAACGTATGCAAACTCGGTGGCGACAAACTCGCTTAACGAGCGCGCGCGATGAATATTCGGCTGCTTTAACCCGGCCGACCAGGCTAATGTCAAGCCAGCCAACTTGGTCGCAGCGTTTTTGCTTATCGCGCGCTCGTCGCGTCGACAAAATTGTGAAAGAAAAAAGAACATAGAGAGAGAGAGAGAGAGGGGGGGGGGAGGGGTGGCGAGAACTTTTCGTTTCCGGCGACCAGCAAGCAAGATCTGCGGAAAGCGAAATTTCGTATGCTCACATATACGACTTGTTCTGCACGGTTCTTCACGACTCCCTGATTTTAATAACAAATTTTCCGATCAATCCGTAGCTGATTTTGTCTTTGCCGAGAATGTAGTCGAGAGGATAATCATCATTTTATTCCGTGTTAGCCGTCCAATTCTCAACAATGGCAGTTTAAAACTTGACATCTCTACATTTTCGCTTATGAGGAGAAAACTGATTCAAATTCATTAAAGAATTTATCAGTTTATAAACCAAAATGTAATAAGTTATAATCTAAATTAGCAGTAGTAGAATATTACAATAATGCTTAGTTTTTTGATTTGAAGGAAAATCCAGTATGTCTTGTTCTTGAACGAGATGGTTTTTTTTTTTTTCTTTTACCATATTTTTATTATCATCTTTAAATATAATATTTGAGAATTTTTTTATCGAATAAAAAGAACTTTGGCACATAGAAACGTCACGTTAAAGAGAAAACGTTCAATCTCATTTGTAGATAACTAGGACCATCAATTTGTATATCTATAACATGTAACACGTTTCTAATTCTCAATTTACATTCCGTTTATTTTTCAGCATTGTTTTATTTATACAGATTCGAAAATCTCGTAGATCGTAGATAAATATTCAAAATAGAGGGAGGGAGAGAGAGAGAGAGAGAGAGAAATTTCGCGTTTTTTTTTCCCTTTTTTGTTTTATTAAGCTGTGCTATTTTATGTAAGTCGCACCGCGCGAATCCAAATCTGTATGTGAAAAGCTTTTCCACATAAATCGAGATAAAACAGTCACACCCTAATATATTTTCCAGTGATAAAAAAGAGAAGAATACCGGGTGAAAACTGTATATTCGCAAATATTCCTGGATATTTTTTAAATTGTCGCGCAAAATTTTAATCCCCGGAGCGCTTTCTATAGTTTACACGCCAGTCGCTTCTAAAGGTGGGTATACACTTAGCGAACGAACGGCGAATGCAAACGTTCATTATTATCATTCAGCAGATATACTATACGCCAAAGCGAATGCGAACAGAACGTTCGATTCGCATTCGGCTCGTTTCCCTCGATGAAGCGGTACATCAAAGACAATTCGTGCGAGAAAAACGTTCAATACGTTTCGCATTCGCTGTTCGTTCGCTAAGTGTATACCCACCTTAATATATCTCGTACATTCGGGAGAAGGACGATGTAGAGATAGAGAGAGAGAGAGAGAGAGACAGAGAGACGACAACGAGGCACGGCGACCAGCACAATGCTTACGTTCCGGAAGCGCTTCCACGGTAATTAGTGTATTCTCTGAATGGCCGGAGTCATTAGGCTCGCCGGCACTGCCCGAAAGCTTCACCTTAAATTAAATAATTTTATATTGATTGTATAATTATGTAATCGATATATAAATAATTATATATCGAACCAATGCTAATAATTAATGTAGATCGATAATTTGAAATAAACATGAGAAGAGGGAGAATCTCAAATATCAAAATCTTTGAATGGCAAGGGTACAAAAGTCCCTGACTGCGAGAACTATATGTATCACTTTTTCATTTTATCGCGGTGTCATAATGGAGCGCAATATGCCCTCGGAACGTGAATCGTACCTAGCTCTAATTTTCTCTCTCTCTCTCTCTCTCCCCTTCTGAGCCTCTTGCTCTCTCCGAAATGTGCGAGATATTAGGAACGCGACTCGAGAGTCGTGCCACGTTCTCGTGTAGGCTATAAACTGGCTGTCCATGCTCCTGTTCCCGGCTACGAGAGTAGAGGCATACCTATATAAGGCACACTATTCCGAGAAACAGAGACGCGCGACCTGAATTTATTAGGCCGCGACGCGAAAACTTTGAGAAGCGCGGAAGGGAGGGGATAGTCCTGTCCATACATTTTTCACGCCACGATAAATTCTTATTGTCCGCGGGCACGTAATGCCCCGTGTTACGTTGTTACATTGGAACGGTGATATTATTGTTGCATTATGCACAATCGTGACTTATCGCGATCCTCGCGTGAGATAGCGAGGATGATTAAACAGCGATGCGTATCTCTGAGAATAGTTTGACAGATATCGCCAAATGAAAAATGCTAATTCGCTCATATGTTTTCTATTGTACGAGACACATACGTAAAAGATTTTCTTATCATTTAAGAAATCAATTAAAATACTGCATGAATTTAATAAAGCGTTTGGAGATTGAAAAAAAAGGGACTGCGCGCGACTTTTATCGCGTCCACGGTATATCGAAAATTTATGCTTACAAATTATTTTTTATTATATAATTTATCGTCAATTCATTATATACGCTATTATTCGATATTACATTATCGAAGGAAATAAAATATTTGTAATCCGCGAAAGAAAAGAATATTGAATCTCCCATGCGAAAAAAAATGTGTAGCTCTGAAAGATGAGCATTTTTTTTTTTTTTTTTTTTTTTTTTTTTTTTTTTTTTTTTTTTTTTTAATGACAAAAATGGAGATAGACACGTGGTAACTTGTCATGTCATACGAACTCGTGTTTTATTCCGTCGCGTAGTATATGGTAGTTGAGTTTGAATTTCCCCGTGTCCCTCTCGCGTATTACGCGAGGTTACGCGAGGTCAGCGACCTGACGATATAACGAGAGTGTTTCTCTCTCTATTCGTTAATAAGATTCTTTACATCATTGTTTAACTTTGGAACTCGTGAGAGACGTACGCGGCGTGGTCGATATGGCGTAAAGTTTGCTGTAACGTAGTTCGCTAACTTTCCCCTTTCCCGTAAGTATATACTTTGCCACAAGAGCTCCCAGGGTATCATATTTACGACTTATAGATGTCGTCTAACGGTGGGTAGTCACACACATTCCCAGTATGCTATATCTTCATTCAACGCGCGCGGAAAATGGGAGAAAGCCAAGTCGCGATAATAACAATCCCGCGGAGGAAAAGAATCTGGAAAATTATTGAGAAATTATATGGCATTTGTTTTTGTTCCCGTGTGCGAAAATTATACGACGGTATAATCACGGAGGATGCTTGATATCTTCGAGATGACGATTCATACACTTTACACCTCGTGCGTCAAACGTATTGCTAGGAAAGACAAGTTACTGAATCTAATTACTGAAAGCACTCTTTTATAAACGTAATCGTTGATGATTAGTTCATAAAACTATTATATAAAATATAAAGAGAGCATAAAAAGAAACCGTTATTAGATTATCATCGACGCAGCTTCGATATATTAATTATATGTAGTAATTAATTACGTGAGAGCTATGACATTTTCCCACGTACTTCTTTTATCACGTATATGGTGTGGTTCATCGCTGAATATCCCGCGTGGCAAAAGAATGTCATTCGTTTAATCGAGAGAGGAGGATAAGAGGGGGGCATAATCAATGGCGCGAGTAGTTTTTCGAATTTTTATCACGAGCGATTTTTAGCGCCAGCGGCAATTTCTTACATGGCCGCGAGCAATCTCGGGAGAATTTTTCATTATACAGAAGATTGAATCGATTTTGCGAGAATGGACGTTTCGATAGCTCGTTTCTCGTTGATGCTCGTCGAATGCGCGAATACATAACTCGTTTAATCGGATTAATTGGTGCTCGTAATTGGGCGAAAATATTGTATACAATCTATCGAAACAATTCCGAAAAGCGATAAACTGTTGTTGCAAATTTTTCTACATACAATGTCTGAAATTTTTCGGAGAGGCGCGAGCTTGTATGAAAATAAAATAAAATGTGTAAAATTAAGTGGTAAAATAGAAGAGGTGAGAATTGAAAGTAGTACAAATAGAAATAGTAAAAGTAGCAAAATTTCACGGAGCACGTTACAAGAGGGATGAAAATATCAAAGAAAATAAATGCCGAAGAAAGAGTCGTATCGACCGAGTAGTACCATATATCGAGGTACGATAGACGCGCGATAAATGTTACTCCCTTTATTCATAAAATTCTACAGCGGCCTCTTTGTTGTAAACGCTTTAGCTTCGAGTACGCTCGAGCAGCACTGTAATATCTTTATTCACATTTTTCCGTGGATTTTATTCCATGAATAAAAAGTAGACGCGCGCGCACAGAGCGTCCCGCTTCGTTCGTATGCGGACAAAAATTCGCTCGGCAACGCTAGAAAGCGCCGAAACTCGATGAAACGTCAGTCAGTAATATAATTCACACTACGACGGACAAAAATATAGAATTCGAAAATATAGAAAAGAAAGAGAGAGAGAGAGAGAGAAACCGTCGTTTTTTGCACTTTTGCATTCGTCTCTAGAACGAACGCCGGCAGAAAGAGATGCGCACACCTCTGTGTATATAGGAAATCTCGACCTCGAGATTTTCACTCGTCCAACACGCCAATCGGCCATTACCTATCCCACTGGCGAGTCAGCCAACGATCCTCCTGTAAATACCCGATACCGCACCGCGGTATGAATGAATGAAAACCAGTCTTGCGTTGCGATGAGCTCGAGTCCGCTCTCAGGCGAAGGCGAACAAAACCGGACGCTGTATAGTATCGCCGTTGTAACGCAACGAGCGAACGAGATGGGCAAACTCGTTATTTCTCTACTCGCGGAATGTCATCCTCCGCATGTACTCGGCGGACATCTATTTATCGTATCGCGATTTAATCACTTGCCAGTCACGTATTCTCGCCATTCATGTGTCTCGCATCTTCTTATTTTAAACTTTCGATTGCTTGCTTTAAATTAATAATAACCTTGTAATGAGAATAATTGTGTAATATTATTGAAATGAAAATAATTCTAGTGTACATTTATATAGTCAACATTCGAGAGATTTATAACTTAAGGCGAATAATATTATTTATGGAAATGGTAGAGATTCGATTCAATTTGATAAATATCGTTATGTGTCGCTGAATAAAAAAAATGTTATTTTATTATTCATTATTTTATTCATTTTAAAATCTCTAAAATATTAATATATGTGCATATACGGTTTGCTTCGTTATGCTTTGATTAAAAGAACAGGATCTATGATATAAATATACTTATTTAGAAATCCCGTATTGTAATACGACTTGGGGCCCCGACAAGTAGCGGACATCCAAGGTACATTCGATATCGGATGACCACTTGCCAACCCAATATCGGATATTCGAGTTTGTATCGAATACTGGGTATAGCGTTTCAATTGCTTTCCTTGGTGCGGGAAGTGAATCTTAACAGTGCGCGAATCCCGCCAGCAGAATTGATATTTTCTTCCAATCCCGAACATCTGCGCAGACATGGTTGTATGTACAGAGTTCCCTCTCTCCGATCAACGATACGTTATTTCTATCGATGGATGTGATCGTCTTCGTCTCATCCTTTTCCCGTATTACGTTTCTCGATGCAATCCGTTGACGTAATAACTATCTCGAGAAGATAAAAAATCTGAGATTGTAACCCCGGCGTAGTTAAAGTATATCATCTAAAAACCATCGATCGAATCAAAGCTTTCGACGAAGCACATGCTTCCGTTCCTATAATTGATAATTTCAGTTTTTTTATCCGCCATTCTTATTTTAATACGTAATATACAATAGATGTTTAAATTTTTCAATTTTCCAAATGTTTACCACAGCGATTAACATTCTTCGATCGACCAAACAGAACAGTAGAACAGGATTTTCACGAGTAACGAACAGTGTTTCGAGCATTTCCATTCATTCTAGAACGATGTGCACGCAACCCTGGCCCTGGCTAGTCCATTATCTACTTTACGTTGCGACATGTCGAGCGCAAAACCAGTCCGGTCGGTTGCCGATCCCCAGTTGAGCAAATAGAGCCGGCAAAAAGACACGCGGGGTGTAACGCGTATACCCTTAACAGATTATACCGCGCTCCGCATCCGGAATCGCGATTGCGGCTGACGGGACCAATGTAACGCGGCGTCCAATTAGTATCTCCACGTGTTATTATCCGTTTAGAGAACCGATAAATTTTCGCACTTTTTCCACCTTCCAAGTTCATCATGCGCAATGGGTGTGTTTGCGTGTTAAGCGGTAAAAGATGCAGAACTCGACATCGTTTTTTTTTTTTCTTTTTTGTAGAAATTATTGCCAAAAGGAGTAAGAGCCAGAGAACCAGACAAGTTGAGTGAGAATTTCGAGAAGGGAATCATCACCCTCGTCTGCATCTTGTCGTTATATAAGACGATCTAAAAATCTAAATTATCGGCGAGACCAAGGGATACGCGAATGAAGGAAACTAACCGATTTAAAATTACAAAGCCTTATCCTGTATTCATTATTCTCTTTATTTCGCGCACCACTCTTTTCTTATTATGAGATATTTTATAAAATTCAAAGAAACTTGGAGCTTGTCTATCGCGTCGAATTTAATCGATGAGAAGAGATGGTAACATTTTTTTAACTACTTAAATAAATATATTAATTTTGAATGTTTACACGGCACATGTTAGTCTGTATTTTTTTTTTTTTGAGACTAAATCGGATATCATTTTTAATATCGACGATTCCAGACGATTCGTGGAAATGTGGAATTTTTATGCATCTTTATGAGCAAATATTGGAGAATTACGTGTATAAGTGACACAAGAGACTCGGTCTCCGATAAAGTTTACCACGTAGTGGTACACTTGAGACGTAAGATAGTATGACGGAGATAGTTAGGTCGGTAAATTACGCGCTATGATTCCTCGCTCATTTGCCCAACATGTAACGGAAGAACCCGGAGATGCTATAATTATTTCGCGGAAATGAGATACTAATCGCGCTACTACTTGAAAACCCGCTCCCCCCCGAGACATGAGAGTAGTATCAGCGAACAGTGACAGATGCGTAACGAGGCCTTTCCCTCGATTTTTATGAGAATGAAAGGCGGAGCTCTCTCTCTCTCTCTCTCTCGTGAGATAAACCTCTTACCTTTTTTATTAAACGCATTATATTAGTTTCTGAAGTTTCTACTCGCGCGTGTCATCCTTCGATCCTTCGTAACTTTTGGGATATAGTGAAAATCTGCCATACAATTGGCCGAATACTCGAAAGGATTAAGAGACTTATTCGAGGGTGCTAAAATTTCCGCAATTTCACGCACCGTTTGATACATCACTTCAGTCCATTAATAACGGGAACGTGCGAGCGAAAAGGGAAAATTTTCCCGCCGGTCTCGAAAGTTGACTTTTGAAAAATGTCGGGGAGCTCTCGCGGCAGCGGCTGGCAGTGCAGCCACGAGAGTGCGGGACTTTTACAAATTGCAGTTAAACCGACGAAAGCGCGCAGAATTCAATTTCGTCCCAAGTTACAAAGTCGGCCGCGTCCTCGGAGGACAGGAGAAGAGAGAGAGAGAGAGAGAGAGAACGGTTCGGAAGGAGCGGGTGACGGCGCTCCTACCGCTCCGTAATAAAGTCTGCCTAGAATTTCATTATTTCCGGTGATGCAAATCCCATTTGTGTCAGCGCGGAAAATGCGGCCGGTGTGCGGGGGCTAAAGACAATCCGCAAGAAAGGATAATTCGAATTAGCGGGCGATGTCCGAGCGGGCGTTAGTCAAAGAGATATCTGTCACCGGCGATCGAATTACCATAACTATAAGCATTTCGAGCAGCGATAGAGGTGATAATAATATTGTATTTTTTCGACGGTGCAAACTAATTATTTTCTTTGTCCAAGCTGGACTGTATTAAAAGAAAATAGAACAGGTGCGGATAAAATTTCAGTTCTTTTTCATTAAATTGATTTCTGATTTTCTAAATTTGTCATTGATATTGGCAGCTGTAGAAAACTGATCGACATATTGGAATTTCTACTGCCTATTAATTTTATATTGCGCCAACTCGACACATTCGATTATTGTGCAAAATTAATCCTTAAACGTCACATATGAGTCATTTTAATCCTATTGATATATTTTAATAATAAAACAAGATGTCTAAAATTTATTTTTTAACCTTTATTAATTTCTACGAAGATGTCGAGAAATATATATATAAATTTTTCTACATTTCTTCAAGCACTTTGAGATATCAGCGAAAGCTGCGACAAAACATTATGATTCATCACGTAACCAAGAACAGAGCAAAAAAGATGTATGACCTACAAGAATTAATATACCGCGTTTATCGCGTCTGTGCATTCACGTATTATCTCGCTCGGTGTGTTATGTGGACGGAATATGAGATAACAATTTAACGTGTAGCGTACTCGACACTATGCTCCAAATGACAAAGTGACGAGAGTACGTCATTTGCCAAGTGGGCATGTCAGTATGCCAATAAAATGCAATTGAATGCGCGACAGTGTCGAGAATTCGCGACGCTCGAGTTTGTATTTTGCATTCAGTAGATTTTTGTTACGGACGACGCTTAGTGCGATCAATTGTACCGATCAAGTATTTAAAGTGTATTCCCTTCCGTTAGATAACGCTAGCATATATAATTAACGTAAATCGGAAAATACCTTGTCCATGCTACGGATTAAATAATATGATTAATATTATATAATGGGTTCTTTATATCGATAATCAAAAAAAATACGCTATATATAACATACGCTGTATCGAATTTATTTCTACGCGAGAACGGCTTCGTAAACTGTTCCGCAGGGAGGTCGCACAGTAAAATTAATGTCCGTTGGCTCGATAGAGCATGTGTAAGCGCGCCTCTCTCCACTTCCATAATACTTACTTATCACAGCAAATACCTTTCGTAGCCAATCTCTCGTGGCCCCGTGACGTACAAATACATCGTGTATAATATTACCATTTCCCGAAGGAAAGCATGCGAGATTGTAAACGGGACGACACGTTTTTACATGGCCACCAATAGCAACCGATCGATTACCTCACGTCGCTCATGGATACACGAATACGTAACCGATAAAGCTCGTTAATCCGGGAGAAGCGTTAAAGCTTGTTCACGCGAAACGTAGCTAGGGCTGCTGCCAAACGTTCGCCACATCGGAGTTTCTGATCCGAAGCGAGGCGAGACGAGTTCCTCTATTGGCTGGGGATTCAAGCCACCTACCTACCTATATACCCTACCCTACATCTCGCTCGCTTACCCGAAGGACGTTCTTCATCCTCCGAAAGGATCCGACGACGGCTCGCCCGCCACGAAACTTTCCCCATTTCCGAACTCGGCCCCAGCCCGATGAATCGATGCGCGTAATTCGGGCCCCGACGTAAGCATCCGCCGTTTTACTTCGGCCTATATAATCTCTGTAACTGCTCTGCCTTCGGCTTTCCTATTCCCGCTCATTCTTACCCCGTTTCTCCCCGACGACTCGCTCGTCGTCGTCTTCTTCGTATCTCTTTCCGTATACGATGATGATCCAACTTGGGCTAGAGCATAAACGCGCTCGCTCTCTCGTGCTCGTCGGAACGAGCGCTCGAAACTCTCGCTCTGTCGAAATTACAAGCCACGAGAGAAGTACAGAGTGCGCCCAACAGCTTGAACAACGATAGCGAGATGGTATTTTCCGCTGAATTTTCAAGCAATTTTCTTCTCCGTCAAGAATTGAAAACAGAAACGAAAGTCGGAGAATTGTTCGAGAGTGAAAATTGGGGAGGATTCCTGCTGGCGAATGAAAAGTCAAGATACGTGCAGATATAACGAAGCTTCGTTTAAGTAAATCATACAGTGTAATATCATTTTAATATGTAACATATTAAATATGTTCATATTATATATATAATTTACACACATTTAAATGGATTTAGATTAAAGTTAAATAAATTTATAATTTCAAATGCAGCGCGCATCGACATATATCAGAAATTTTTTAAATAGAGAAACATCGTTATATTATAATCAAGTTTCAGACAGAGTCGTAATGAAATATTGTATATTAATGTATGCGTAATAGTAACACGATTATATTTTACATATCTACAGTGAGAGATCTAATGTACGATCGATTCAATGGTATACCGATATATACAATATATTACGGCTAACAAGATACTTTCCCCCCCACCCTCTCTCTCTCTCTCTCTCTCTTTCGATCTATCGAATACGAGACGAGCCAGAAATTAGACGGGCAAAGTATGTAACTTTTTCCTCGCAACCATCGGAAAATCCTTCTTCGAACGATATTACTTCCGGATGCACCTGCCTGCTCGTGCATAGTTCGACAACGACTAGACGACGTCGCGGCGACGTGACATTTTTCGGGAAAATACCGTCGACGTTTTCGAAGAGAGATTATTAACCGTGAAAGCGCAGCGCTTGACAGATAAACGCTATTGTACTTTTAAAGCATATGAGAAGAAAAAAATTAGCTCTTGTACTTTAATTGTTACCGAATATATTCTTTGTCATTTATTTATTATTCTTTAATCGGATATTTAATAAAACAATTTTTCGAACGAAATCAACGATAATTATCGTCTGTAGAAAAGTCTGAATAAAAATTAATGAATAAATCTGTTTATGGTAAAGAGTATTTTTGTTCTAAATTAAAGACACAAGAAAAAAGAAAAACAATTGTAATGAAACGCCAGAACGATGACTTCTGAATAAACCAATAAAAATTTAATGTATGAATATATTAAAAGATATATTAAAATTTTAAACATGGGAAAAATAAGGAAAAAGTGGATAAATAATGGTTACTCGAGGCAAATGCAGTAAAATTCATTTGCATATTACGAAGTAACATTCACGTGAAATAGCGAAAAGTAATAAAAATATGAGAAATGTTTTTGGCATTTGTGTAGTTTTGCGTTTAACAATTGTTATGTAACGTTACTAAAAATATGATGTACAATCCGCAGAACTAAAATTTCTAGAAATGGTCTCTTTCTTTTTTTTCTCAAACATTCCCGATTAATAATCTCTTCTGAATAATTGTCTCTCTCGATGAACACTCTATTCGCTATATCGAATTTAAATTAATTTAATTTATAACACGATACACAGTGTTATATATAATATTTAATAATATATTTCGTAAAAAAACATTTATGTAATGTCAGAAAAAAAAAAAGTTCGACAAAAGATATATTTGTTTTAAATTTATAATCAGTGATTAAAACGCGTTATAGCATAGATGATAATTATACAGTCCACTTTTACTTATAAATTAAAATTTATTGATCACGATAAGTATAATGAAGATTTTAATAATCGAATTATTAATAAACTTTGCTCACTTACTCACATCGTATGAAAGAACGTTCAATATTTTTGCATTACGTTTTGCGTTAGAGAAAATGTAATTAAAATTGTAAAGTTGATGTTGTTTTGTAATTATCGGTTGGATATAAACGCTTTATGAAAGGCGGTTAAATAATGTACAATATCGGATAGTCGCTTTTCGCGACTTGTTTGTCAAAGATATAGTTGTGATGTTAATTGCTTTTCAAATATACAATTACCATCGCTAATTAATTTAAGAACACAGCGCGCGTACATTATAAGTAATCACAAGCAAAAGAACAATGATTGTCACGCGTATACGAATCTTTTCTCATAATCGATTAATAAATAATGTAAAAAAAATGGTTATCACCCTTTTTACATTTAATGATTTCTGATAACTATTAAATATATTACTATTATTCAATAATTTGATCAGAGGAATAATTGAATATTTCATTCGACTTTTTACTCAATAATGATGAAAAATGTTTAAAAATTGCTTAATATCTCGACGACTATTAATCCTGAGGATTGAACTTAAACCTGTCTCTTTTTATCGAGTCCACATCCGGTATTCGTAACGTATCTTATCGCTGCGCATTATAAGATCTCTGTTCGTTTCATTTTTTTACTTCTTTCTCTTCCTTTCTTCAAAATCTGTGTACGTATACCTGTTTTAATTTAAACGCAGCTAAAACACAACACGGACTTATATTTTGACGAAATTCTCTCTACTCGTCATACGATAAAGGGCATTCGTACGCGTGTTACGCGGGTCCCTTTTTCCTCGATGTCTCGATAGAAAACACGAAACAATCCCACGATCCGCGCTGCGTAACGCGCGCCCATGCGTACCGTCCTGTGAGAAGAATCGCAATTAAGAGCGTTGAAATAACCTGCCTGTGTACCTGCCGATCCGAATGGAGATCGCTAGGCGCGAAAGGAAGCGAGCTGCGGTAAAAGACGACGGCGAAGAAGATTTACATCCGGTCGTGCCGCAACCGGCAAACGCGATCCTTTTTCTATACAGGGCGTTCCCTTTTCTCGATGCCTTCGTAGAAATAAAAACCTCGAGGTATTGATTAACTCTCGAGTAACAATTTAATTATCTGCTCCGTGAACGAGTGTCCCGATAAAACCGAGAAAAGTCAAACTTATGAGCGATGACGTAAAGGCGGAATATTTATTCTCTTGTAACACGCGGAGGAGAGTATGCTCGAAAAGTCGCGAAAGAAACTTCTGTCGTGTACTTTTTTTTTTTTTTTTTTTGGAGAGAATTTTGTTACCATCTTTCTCTCTTCCGCAACTTTTTCATTCGCGACATTAAATTTCTTAAGGCAAGTAAGCCTTAAATTATGTTATACGAAATTACAAGCGAAACTAACTAAGAGGAACAAAGTTGTCATCTGTTTACGTTCTTGAAGCTTAATTGCGACATTATATTTAATATATTCCGGCGAATGTATCACAAAGAAGATATTACATGCGGGAGAAAATAGAGTCGCGGCAAATTCTCGTTAAGACGACGAGGAGAAATTATATTTGGGCGTTTCTGCTCCGATAGCCACTTTATATATAGACATCTATCATAAATCATAATTTCTCATCGGATCAGACTGCATCGGTGCTTTATAACCGCATAGAGCGAAAGCCTTCGACCGTGAAGAGTCGCACGATCTCAGTCGACCGTGACTTATAGGTACCTCGTATACAAGCCCCAAAGCAAACATCCATTCGAGGAAAATCTAATATCTAACGGATACGTAGTAACACATTTCACCTGTAACCTGTCGCATATGTATCTCCTGTCAACGTAGCTTCGCTGATCCAAGGGTGCATCTCGATAAATTGCTCGGCTAAATAAGACTTTAAACAAGGTATCTTTGATGTGTCATTTTTTGCGCAAAAAAAAAAAAAAAAAAATGTTTCTTTTCCCTTCTATTAATATACGTTATAAAATTTACGCGATACAATTTTTACTCGATTTGTGTGTAAATCTCTATCTCTGTAAAATTTTTATTAGATATTTATAGATTCATTATATATCGACGTGTTAAAAAAAAAAAAAAAAGCTTTTCAGATGCGTGTTTCCTACGTATTTGGTTTCATTCTGGTCGTTATCGCGCGTTCGCAGTTGGCACAATCATACAACTCAATTATCGCAACGTGATTAACAAAGTGGTGCGACTAATTACGTAAATCGACGGCCTAGGGCTCGCAAGGAACTCGCCCTTCGCTCGATACGGAATGAGACACGTTTCTTTGATAATATCGAGCGACGTCGAGCGAAGGTTGCTCATACACACTATCTTCTCTCCGGTTCACCGCATGTCCCGATGATGGATGGAACAAACGAGGTCGCTATTACATTTTGACGGCCACATTGATCTTTCGGTAAACATATTTCTAACTTTACGGTAAAATTATGTCTTTAATTAGGAATCTATTATTAAAATTTATTCAAAAATAATCTTTGTTCAATATAACGTGTTGGAAATATTTTTCATATATATAGGGTGTCCCAGATCGATCTGCCAACGGCAGATTCTTCAGATCATTTGGAGAGCCTTGAGATAAAATTCCTCCCTCCCCCCTATCTCTCTCTCTCTCTATTAAAGTAAACTATCTGAAATTAATTGAAGAATGTAGTTTTAGTAATCTTTTAGATCTATAAAGTTTAACATTAAAATTATTGATTTTCTCGACATTTTCGCTGAAAAAAAAAAAAAAAAATCCCTCTCCAAACTATCTCGAGAATTTGTCATTAACAGATAGTGCGATGATACCTTGGTATATAATAATTCCATATGTTAATTTCATAGAATTTAAATCTTAACAAACCGTGAATACACGCGTGGCGATGATCAATTATATCGCATACCGATCAATCATTGTGCCGGCAACTCTCTATCTACGCGTGCATTGTTTTCTCCCGATCCGTTTCTCTCTCATTTAAAATAACAATACGAGATATAATGTTATCGCATTATTCGCATTTGTCTGTTTTATGGCTAGACTTTAGACGGCAAACTGAAAGTAAATCTCGTGCGTAAGTTCGAATTTTTAAGTTAGCATATATGTAAAAAAAATTGTACATTATATATCAATTATTTTATTACATTTTTTATTATACACGTATTATATTGTGTGATTCTATTTTAGTATTAATTCTGATGAGTTTGATTTGTAAAGAGTATTTTATTCTTATATGCCATATATATGTCCGCAAAGAAAATAATTATTCAAATCATTCTGAGAGAAGTAAGACAGAGATAAAATGATCATAAAGCAATTATATATAGATTAATGATGTAAATTGGAAAAATTATCAATATTGATAAGATCGATATTTATGACGCATAAGCTATATTAAAAAGAAAAAAAAAAGACAATAAAGACACTTTCTGAGATATCAATAGCGTATCCGATTAAAACGGTACCGTACCGTGTACGAGAAAACCGAGAGATATCCGGTCGCGTCCTTTTTACCCTTATATCGGCGCAATCTGGTTGGAAACTCTGGCGCGAATTCCCTACATAATGTACGCGCGCTCCCTCGTTATGGTCGTCTCTTTCGTTGCGAATTACCACGGCTTATTCAACGGATATTCTCGGGCAATTTCGTACTTTAATTCGAGATCAGAGCCTTGACGCGCTTACAATAATTTTTCCATACAACGTAAGATTCCCTCTGAGAAAAATGGACGACACACGGAGATGAGCCGGAAGAGCTCGTCGTCTTTAAGGAGACTCGTACGCCTTCCTGCTCGAATGAGAAACGAGTCGATAGTCAATCCCGGCTGTCTTTGTGCCCCGTAAACGGACCCCTTCTCATTTCGCGTACTATGCACCACGACCGAACTGAAAATGAAATCGCCGACAAGGGGGAAATCGGCACGAAACGACAGAAAGGACAAAGAGGAGGACTCAGGAGGGGGGTTGAGACTCTTTCATTCTCTTATTCGCGAGAGGAGCTTCCTTTCTTGCAATCCGAATAAAGGTGAATTTACGCTCGAACATAAAAAAAGAAGAATCACGCCGGATCGAAATTATTTAAAGCGATCGTCTTACCTATGCATTGCTTTCTGATTTTCTTGCCATTTCTTGATTTTCTTTCTCGGTGACGAAATGCAATATGCAATGTTTCAATGTAATTTCCTACTTCCGGTGCAATAAATGAAATTTAATATTTTATAATTTTTATTATTTAAAATATCCGATATATCATCGATTATATTGTATCACGTTTTGCGTGGATAAACATTACGCACATCTAATGTGGAATCGAAATTTTTGACATTTCCAAAATTACATAAATCGAATTTCTGATTTAAAACGAGCGGTAAGAGAGAAAATATTCCGATTTCTTCCACCACGAATGGTCAGCTGCTCGGACCGTTATTCATACGATTCATTTTTTTTTTTTTTTTTTTATTTAGTTTAGACGACAAATCGTCGAAAGCGTAAATTCGCCTTAAGACTGAGATTTGGATGCGGACACAAAAGCTGGGAAGAAACGGCGCGGATTGAATTAGATGTCCTCGCAATGCTGGAAATTGCATTTTCCGAGCGTGAGGGAGAAACGGTGGATCATCTTTTCCCCTTAGAATAGGAGAGTAAGAAGAGGAAGGGGAGGTGGAAAGAGATTCTGCATCCTTCCCTCATCTATTCATTATGCTACCCTTTCATTGCAAATAACAGAACCTCGCCCCGATCGTGATGTGGAAAAGCGAGAAATGCGGCATTTGTTATGCCTGCGGATTTAACGACGTTAATATTTGTCTCGCGGAAGATACACGATAGGAACAACGAAGATGTTTCGAGCTAAATGACGATCCCGACGATAAACGCTTCCCTCTATTAGAAAAACACAATTATCGCGAGCAAACCCTATGTTGACACATTCAAGCACTCGGAATATAAATTTCGTATCAATCGTCTTCCATTCCGTAATTTTCGGCAAATGATAAAGAGTTTGTAAAGAGGTTCTAACGTTTATTCGGATAAACGTTTCGATTTCTTTCTTTTACCGCTTGTACTCTATAAAACCTTTCTCGCAAATAAAATTAATAAATCGAGACTGATAAGATGAGCTGTGTGATTAGGCGATGAATAAGGCTCGAAAAATACGTCAGTTTTGCCTTTCCTCTAAAAATCAGAAAGAAGGAGAAACGTGAGGTGATTTTATCGAAAATTCCGTGAGCCGGATCCACGCTTGAAATTCTAATGGCGGAGCACGGGAAGGAAGCGAGATCTACGTAGAATTGCCCGTAATACGGTGGAAAGGTAAATATGTACGGTTCTCGCGCTGACGAAAAAGCCACCGGCAATCGTGTTTCAGGCCGGATAAAAAGCCGCGCGCTCTCAATAATTGATCGGCGCGGCGCGGCGATTAATCGCGCAATTTATGTGAACGTCAATGACGTTATGTACCTCTCTACGTACCGGGCGATACTTTTGCACGGTGAAATAAGAATGAGAGACGCGATTTAATCCGAGCCCGTGCTGAAATAAACAGACCGGAGGAAGAGAGACTAAGCTACATACATATACATATATATATCCGGATTCCATCGCTGCGCTTCCTTCCGTTCGTGAATTCCTCCCAGCAATTTTTGGACTCGATCTTTCCTTCGTGCTTCGTGCTTTTTTTAGTAAATTTTCTCCTCTCATTTTATGTATATGGATATATATTTTTATGATGTCGAATTAAAATTTAACCGTCAAAATAACATCCACTCAAAATTCCTGACAGATAACATTTTATTTATCAATATTTAGTTAATTTAATTTCTGCAAATCGCGAAATTTACGATCGTTTAAAACTCGAAATTCATCGTTGGGCAATCGACATTTTTATACAGGACAAATTTATTGCAAATGTGCAGAGAGCGCGCAGGCATCTGTGCGTGAAGCTGCGTTACGTATCGCAGGTTGAGCGGAAAAAAAGTCGCCAAGCCGATAACCGCGTATTCCATACAGCGGATTTACGCGTTTTCGTTTTCTCTCTCTCTCTCTCTCTCTCTTTTTTTAGAGTTGCGAGATGTTTATTTCTCTTTAGGTCGATTATGCGCGTTTTTCGTTCAATTAAGAATCCGCTGAAAGCTTTCGCGCATTAAGGTAAATTGTACTTGAACAATCGGTCGACTCTTGTTACATACATATTCCGGCATTACGTTTATTCTACGCATCTGTAGAGGTATGTTTATTATATTATTGTTATTATTTATCACTTTTAAGCCAGCTCTATACATTCGGCCCGATATAAAATAGTTACAACGACGCGACACTTTAAACGATATACGTTTTATCATAATATATATGTTTGACAAAATTTAATTTATTATTTATAGTTGATTTTTTTATGTCACCAAGGAACTCGAGAATCAAGAGATTAAGAAACTCTTGGAAATAAAAAGCAGATTGGAAAGATAAGCCATGCATACATTTAATGTTTAACCTAAAAAATAAATCTCGTATGCTGCACATTCTTTTTTTTTTTTTTTGCAAAAATTTTAAGAGATTAATTTTTGTTCGTCTTTTTTTCATCGAATTTCCTTGCACATATTTCTACCGATCGTTGATAAAAAAATAATTCAAAGACTCGATTGGCTAACGAAAGAAAAAATTTAAACTTTGTTTCGCTATCATTAATAAATAAGTTATCTCTTATTTAATCGAAAATATATTTTAAGATTAAACGACAAGAGTCACGGACAGTTTTTAACTTGGATTCAATTTTTCATCGAACGAAACACTTATTCTCCACAGGTAGAGATAAAGCTGATCTTTTTTCTCTTTTTTTTCTTTTCGACTTATTCTTGTTGTCTAAATGAAATTTTTATTCGGATAATACGGGAGAGCCCGCATGATATGAACTCAATTATAAACTTTATTTTCGTATTTCTCGTTATTCGTCTGTTTTCGAACTCTCGACTCGCGACCACGGACGGTCGGCCGGCAGCGTCGCGTCGTTTTAATTCGTTCTCCGCAATTGCGGCCAATCATCGAATCCCTTTGGACGAATCCGAATGTCGATCGTCGGTCGATCTGTGCTACAAAATTAAACGACACGTCGAATCGCATTTAGATACCCCGACCGGCCGGTTCACCTATATTTTATTGACGTTCGGATGGCGGTATCGCGTAAATTCGCGGACGGGCTAGACGACCGTCCAAAAGCCAATTTACACGATCTAAACTAAACGATCATCACGGATGAATCATTCCAAGTGCATGTGCGTATTGCGCGAACGTGGATTTTCGCTTAGGCGCAAATTCGCTATCAAATGCGATGCGTTTCGCGAAAATTAATGGCCTTTTGAAAAATATAAACACGAGAGATACATAGGGATTTGTTCGCATTCGGGAGCTCCCGCCATTGATTATACAATACTGGATTTTGTATAATGGCATAACTAAACTCGCTCCTTTTAACAAGGATTGTTAAAGCAATTCTATCAATTTTATAGCAAGCACAAAACTCTTGAATAAAATTTTAATAAATTATGTACTTGTAACGAGAA
This sequence comes from Polyergus mexicanus, assembly GCF_030449975.1. Classification (NCBI taxonomy): domain Eukaryota; kingdom Metazoa; phylum Arthropoda; class Insecta; order Hymenoptera; family Formicidae; genus Polyergus; species Polyergus mexicanus. The sequence goes on from NW_027223344.1 coordinate 4,504,724, forward strand.
AAAAAAATTTATCTCCAACAGTTTTGACATCACTCATACTTTTGTTTGATTTCAAAAGGGAGTACAGTTTATATATAATTTACTTTGTTGCTATTTTTTTAAGAGATATTACGATATTAAAATATATACAAGAGATTAAAATATATATAAGAGGTTTTCAAATGAAAACCTACAAAATATATATGTATATATGTATAAAACTATTAAGGCAAGTTAATATTTCTGCATCTCAAATGCAACCAGCAACAATAATTCATAATCTGTGCTGCCAAAACTAACATTGATTCGTGACAGTACCTATGCATCGATGCAATGATAAATGATAGACACATGTCCCTTTCAGACAAAACACGAGTACAGTGAAGAGAGACAGAGAGACAGACAGAGAGAGAGAGAGAGAGAGAGAGAGTTGAGGTATTGAAAAGCATTGTTGATTCAATTTGGTTAAAAAACGAGAGCTATGCCGTTTCCAATATAAACGATTCAATTGTAAATCACTTCACATATACCAGCCTATACCAAGGCTTTTCATTCCTACTGCAATATGTGTGTGTCGATTTTTCGTGATAAGCCGCCATATGGAAGAATTGTTTGTCAATAGAAAAACAGAGAGAGAGAGAGAGAGACTTTTATGTATTAAAAACTGATATAAATTATATGTAATTTACCAATAGTATTATTTACAAAATTGAGACATGTAATTAATGTAAATTGTCAGTCGACGAAGGGGGAGTTTGTCGTGTGTGAAATCGTTTCTAATATCATTTATATTATCCCCGACAAGCGAAAGATTCGGGTTCGATTCCCGATTCAGCGACTTTGCTCCGATATTTTTCTCGCCTTCGTTTCTCCTACGGGGTAAAGAGGGATTATTATAAATCTCGAATTGAGATTTTAAATACTCTTGACGCAAAGAGAGAGAGAGGATCAAGAAAATTTCGCTAACCTGCGCACAGTGATCACAGTTTCATAGAAAAATATCATTCGCGTCTGACCCTTAATTGCCCGCGAATTTTTAAAAGTTGTAATTTTTATTCGATAGCCTTATTAATTTATCCTAACTTATCTTAATATTATTGTTGATCGAAAAAAGAAGTAAATACTCGCGATGCGTAAATCGATTTCGTGCGTCGTTGCGGTATCGCGTTGCGGCGTGGACGCGGAATACCACGCGTTACAGGGATTATCGATCATATCGCGGCCAAACCATCCGATTACGTTGATTCTTCCAGCGGCGATTATCGGTAAGCTTTTAGTGGCTTGCGTGACCGCTAACATTATCGGAATAATTGTTCTCTATTTCTCTCTCTCTCTCTCTCTCTCTCTCTCTACGTTGGCGGAACTTAATCGATCCTACATCAGTATAAAGAAGCATCGGCTCGCGATGATTAATAAGGCGGAGATCGCGATTAAAACACTCGCCTCTTAAAAATAAGGAATTATACGAATCTGGTTTAAATTACTTTGGTTCGCATCTTTACAACTACATCTTTTTATTCCATTTAATGTCAGATTCAATGATTAAATATTTGTATATTTTCTTATATTATTTTGTTTGCTAATATTTTAATTCCAAAGACTAAGCGCTAACGTAAATTAACATTCCTTCTTTCGGATGTATGAGTCTTTCAATTCTGTTTTTATATATTTTTAAATATAGAGAAATAATTTTTTTTTTTTTTTTTTGCTTCTTGTTGCACAAATCTCTCTGTAAAATATGTAATAAATTTGCTTGTATCTTTTAGAGCGTTAATGAAACTTGTAACTATTCGTCTGAATGTGAAATTATCGATTATCGAAATATGGTAGGTAATTGGTAAATTTTCACGCACACCATTTCTGCGATGTAATAAAATGTAATTTTATAGTCTATGGCACGTCTCGTCCCCCATTTTACCTCACCCTCCCCCCCTCACCCTTTATCGAAGCAGTAATAAAACGCTCGCAAAGCGGTAGCACGCGGAAACACCACGCTCGAGCTTATCGTTCCTCCGGGACGCGCTTTCGGACCGAAATCATCTTTATCTTTCTGTTACAGGCGATGGCGGACAATATTTCCGGATTAGACCGAGCAACAGCTCCGTGCTGGAAGGTGGCGAGGTGATAATTCCTTGCGAGGTGGGGAACCGAGTCGGTACCGTCCAATGGGTCAAAGACGGATTTGCCTATGTCATAGAGCAGAGTAAGTTCGATAAGTTGAAGTATAAGTTATCTTTTTTTCGGGAGCGCGTAGAGTTTTCCGAAGCAGTCGTCAATTTTACAGTCGTCGATACTCTTCACGAGGAGATATCTCCTCGCAATAAAAATATCCACCTTGTCATTAGCAATAATTTTTCAATCTTGAGATACCGAGAGAGTTCTAAATTAACTAATAAAAATTTTGTCATTCATTATTTTTTAACTGGATCTAAATTCAATTTCAATGTTAAACAATAAAGAATATATTAAATGATTGTGATAAAAATACTGTATTCAATTATATTATAATTGTATTATTTAAGATAACGTAGTTTTTTCCCAATGAAAATTTTGCTACAGCATAGACGTGAATTGTATTTTGTGTATATTAAGATATTTTATGAAATGGAAATTATCTAACGCCACGCCCATATCTACATCTGGACTACAATGATAAATCCACTTGAAAAGAAAATAGCTCGGAAAGCTTTGTATTTGATATAAATGTGTATAACAGAGAGGTTAAACGCGTAATTGTTATCGCGAGAGCGCAAATCGTGTACGTTAAATTCGATAAAGACAGATTGGTGTGTTTTGTACTTGCACAATTAAAGCCACCCTAAATCCATCAATTAATAAAAGCACGCGCGACAAAGCTGCTTATGTATTTTCAATGGGAAATTGTGTTTTCGTATTACCAAGGATTGGTTTACACAGGAATTTTCGGAAATACATTAACGCGCTAATAAAGAAACGCTCGCGCAACTCTATTGTTTCCTACCTGATTCCGTGGATTTACATCGCCGTATTACAACAACACGGCGCGGCGCACGAATGTAGACCTACATTGTTGCAATTTAGTTGACGTTGAATTTTAAACCTGACCTTTCGGTGTATTGGAACTGAAATTTTGTGTGTCGGAAGATTTCTAATTTCTTTTTCAAAGAGAAAATTTTTGTAGAATCTAATACAGCTTCGAAACAATATATAAAATATGTTAATAGCTTTCGAATTTAAAATTTAAATAATTTTTGCGTGAGTTTGAAGAAGAAGTTTGACATAAAGTAAGATACCGATAAATTGTGAAAGTTTTACTTATATATATATATATGTAGCATGTACATACATAAAACGGTTTTTACGATCTTAGTTAAGGACCGTAGCACAGCGGTGTGGATTTATTATTTAAGCCCAGTTGTGTAAAAATAGACATCTACGAGAGAGAACGGGCTATCGACGCCGCGTGGTTAATTAGCCGGCGGTCTCGTCGACTTCCGGTTATCGTAATCGCATCGTTTCGCCGAGAGCGCTCGCATACCGGCCGAATAAGCGCCCGTAATAAACAGAGCTAAAATTAGAATCGATATATTAGTTGCGTATCCGCTCGTAAATCACGATTCTCACCTTAGCCGCGGGACGAAAACCAAATTCGTTGACCAAATCGATTCCATTCAACGATCGTCGCGTTACCGAGACCATGTAACAATCGAAGCGTAATAATTAACGATTAATGTTGCAGACGGCGAAATCGTGGGCCATCCTAGGCTGAAGCTGATCGGTGATCGAAACGCCGGTATTTTCAACCTGAGGATCACCGATGCGTCTCTAACCGACGATGGCGAGTACGAGTGTCAGGTCGGACGATACCTGCGGATCAAACCGATTCGCGCCAGCGCTCACCTCATCGTCACCTGTGAGTCGAAATACGATGCATGAATTAAACGTTTCACTTGTCAATGTAGTTACCGTCAAACTCGATGATGATTTGTAATAAATGCCTAAGGCGTTTTCTATCCTTTTCCGTCTTTGCTCCGAGAATTTCGACGCGTCTAGTTTAATCCTTTCGTTATTGAGGATAATATGAATACTGAGTTATCTGAGAATTACTTTATCACTTTAATGCGAAGATAATCTTCGAAAATGTAACGTGCGCATGTTGACTCTATAGTCGAAAATCATCTACTGTCGTAAGACGAACGGCTCTATGTTAATTAAAATTTTCTTGCCGACAATTCTGAAGAAACTCCAGCGCAGCGATGGGACGCGCAAAAATACTCGCTCCTGCTTGGGAATAATCGCAGCCGTTTCTGTCGCATCGACGATAGCCCCGTCGACGGGCGTAGCCCGTTAGTTAAAATGCAAAGCTTGCCGTAACACGAATTACAAACTCGCGATCTCGAAATCGTGCTTAAAGTTAATTTACGCGGTCGTACCAACGCGTATTACGTTTGTGTGTCGCCACGAAAGAGCGACTTTCGGGGTTTCGCGGCAGCAGTTTGTACGCCCGCCGGCAAGACCGACGACGACGACGACGACGTTTGTTAGTCCGGGCGCGTTTTCATGCCATCGACGATCTCTCGGTCTCTCTCTCTCTCTCTCTCTCTCTCTTACCAGTCGTGAATTATGCAAAAGTTATTAAGCGTGACAATATGCATTCGCCAGCCAGCCAGACTGTCGCGCAAACTAGTTCGCAAAGCGGAACGAAAGCTAGTTTTCGCGCGCGCACGAGCGTACAACCGCGAGCGAGCAGCATCCTTTCCGGTGCGACATCCGAGTGTTGACACACTCGCTCTCGAGGAATGACGCTTCAATACCCGAGAATTCGCGGGATCGCGAAATCTTTCTTCTTTCATTCGCATATCGCGAACGGGCGCGTCTTCGATTCGCTACGATCGGGATGTAAAATTAATTCCGACAAAATTTATTCCCGACAGGCACACCGGCGGCGGTCCTGATGACAAATTTTCGTTCCAACATGGATTTTTCTTTCACGCTTCGCGAAATGTTGCTTTTTTCGAATTTTTTATTCTGTCCGTTTATTTTGAAAAAAAAATATGCGTGTATAGGTAATTGGCTGCTGCAAGTTCGTCGTACATTGTGCAATATCTGTGTATAATTTTTTTATCGTCACTAATTATTTAAAAAAGTAATGTACGAATCTGCAGAATATTGTTATATCTAAACCGTAACTAATTTTCATCGGCTGGATTCTCTTCCCTTCTCTTCCCTTTTTTTATCAGATATACGTATAAATTATGGATTATGGAATTACCATAACGAGAAACTTGCCGAGTCAATATGATTTATCTACTTAATGCCTCGATGATTTGGTGAGCAAGCTGGAGCTTCCCGAGACGCGACCTACTTTTCGCGACAGATAGTGTATTAAAACATAAAAAATAGAGAATAATATTTTATCTAATCTAAAAGTTATATCGCTATTTTTCTCCATATAAGACTATTCCTTAAAGACTCTCGCGACTTTTTTTTTTTTTTTTATATATAATATTCGTATATAAAATTCGAAAATATCTATATTAAATTATAAAAATATTTCGATAGGAAAATTCAAAACTATAAGCAATATTTTATAGCAAGCGTATAAGCATAAATAATAACTATGAACGATTATTAATTGAACAATGATATTTAAAAATTGCTACGCTTTTTTAATAAATCCCTAACTTTGAATATTTTTTTATTCCAGTTTACAGATACCACGTATACGAGATGAGAGCATGGTTAGAATGATATTAGCCGCGATATGCAAACTATTCGTTCTCGGCAAGGGCAAGTTGAAAGGGGGTACCTGCGCCACGCTTTTAATAAAACGGGCGCATTACTAAATCGTCATATCCGTCAAATCCATCTTCCTCGTTGCACACGTCAGCGTTCATTATCGTCGCCGATACGTATACCGATGACGTTGAAAATACACGACGGCATTGGCAGACACACCGTCGACGATAATCCACTGCGGATCAAATGGATGGCGTGAAAATCTCGGGCGATCGTGTATGTATGTACAATAAAATGCGCAAATACAGGCGTCGTTAATTACGCGCGTAACGGTATTTTGCCGATCCCGTACACCCGTCGTAAACGGATATAATCGTATTTCGCTTTACTCTATCGTTACCCGACCGACGTGTCGTCGTCATATTTCCTCTGCCTTCGATCTTCGCTCGTTTCTCGTCGATCGTTTTGCCGCTATTATCGCCAAATAGCCGAGTTATCCTGTCGCGGACAGACTTACGGGGATTCGAGCGTAACAAGTTTTGTGAAAATAATCTTGTCGGAGGGGAAAAGGTCTTTAACCTTTCATCGTTTACGCGAATGAGACGCATTTGAAAATGAAAAATAAAAAAAAAATAATAATAATTGTAGATATTTAGAAAATGAAGAAAATCCGATTAATTTGACGAATGAATTATCAGAGAGAAAGATTTATCGATAAAGGATAATAACAATAAATTCGGTATATATACACTTCTTTGACGAGAAATATTTTCAGATTATACAAATAAACGAACTTTCAAAGACATTTCAAAGATTAAAATTGATACCCGAGATTTTTTTAGCCTGTTCAAGATACCTCTATCAATCTGAAAGTATTTTGTTAATTGTTACGAAATTGCAACATGTTTTTCTACTTTGAGGTAACAATATGACGCTTCACGCTTCTCGACACAATGATACATGCGCAAGTATTCCCATGTATGTGATTATTCATTCTCGCGAAAGAGGTGACTATTGGGATACGCGTAACGTGGCCATCGTGTGTGCCTGTTCTTAAATGAAACGCCACTAAAAATACACGTCCGATTCTTTATTTTCCAACATGGGGAGTGAATTTCTTCGTTTTATGATAAAATGGAGGAAACATAGTTCGATGACGTAAAAAAGATCATGTAAAAAAGAGATGCCTTGACTTGTCTTGAAAAAACGCTCACGTATCCCTTTAGGCATCGGACGAATTCGCAGTGCGATACAAAGAATGAGGCGAGAGAATGAGAGGAAGAGAGAGGGGGAGGGGGGAGATGGAGAGAAAAGGGCAGGACGAATAAAAATGTCGGAGCACGAGGGGACATTTCTTACGATCCAACGAGCAAATGAGGGAATTTGTGATAAAGTAGGGTGAACGAAAGTAGGGTGTGTGTGTGTGTGTGTGTGTGTGTGTGTGTGTGTGTGTGTGTATTGTATATATATAGATATAAACTGGAATAAGATGACGCTGTTTTATTAAAAATAGCAAAGCATAGAGACTCCCGATGAAATGTTTAATTTTCTTGCCGACATTAAAAAGAGCATTGTGTGATAACGGTATTAGTTAGCCTCTCTCTTTCTAATGGTGTCGTTTAATATGGCGAGAAGTTCTATGCGACTTTACGTGTATTTTTGACGATATAATTTCGCCTCCTTTTCCATTCGACCACATTTTTTGCGTACACTTGTTTCAAACGAAGATCTTAGAAAGTTGCCATTTTATTTTCTTCTGTTTTTTTCTTTTCTTTTTCTTTTTCTTTTTTTTTTCAATCGTTTCCTCTGACTTTATTATGCCGATAACATTCTTAGCTATATTTGTAACTCGGTTTATGCAAAGTTTTATTCTTTCAATCACTTTGAACTTTTCCAATTATTTCCGTTGTTTATTTTGTATTTGGATCGTATTATTCTTACGAGATTCTGAAAGCCTGCTTTATATTTAACAATATTTATCTATTAAATGTTTCAGCGCGTTTACATTAAACGAGATTGAGTATTCTACCTAAATAACAAAGTACCTTCCCGATTATATATGTGCGGATTTGAGATTATACATGCATTCGATTGTGAACGATTCGTTACGTATTGACTGACATTTCTACAATACAATTTACGTATCGATTAGTTAATTCTCTCTTTCTCGCTGCCGGATAACAAATGTATAAACGTCATTCACAATGCATGCTACAATCGCTCGCAACAATACTCCATTATAAACATCGGGCTATTTCGGATAATCCAAGTCGCGTTTACCAGCGTTTATATTTATCTTATGAAATTGAAATGCAGAACATCTATTTAATAAATAATTATCGAAATAAAATAATGTGGATTTTCGCTCAAGTGTGCACTGAAGCTATCATTATCAATGCAGGCAGAAGCAGACACCTGTGATATAAGTGCCGATGTAGAGATAGCGATATCGCAACATCTTGCATTTATTTATATATGGGATAACTTATATATATTTATCTGCTTATCTATATTATATTACTTCGAGAAGCTTACGGATAATGACGCGTTTGCTTCTTCCCGATTTTTTTTCATCTTTCTTTCAGAGAAAGACAGACATCGCGCGTCATGATCGGGACGACAGAGACGAAGAGAGACTGAAGGAAATCGAATCTCGTGAATTATTCGTCGGTGAAAAGGCAAAGATGTAAAGTTACATCCCCCTGTCGTTTCTTCTCCAGCGCCATTTTGCGCGCACTCGACCACCCTAACGTTTCTTCTTCTTCTTCTCCTCCCCATTCGAGACACGTATAAGCTGTGGGATATTCCGGATCGTTCCTCGTACCGTTCACGGCCGCGAAACTTTGCTCGAATACGCGTGTTTCTATTCATATATGTACCATGTGCATGCGAACAACGTGACACGCATTGTGTAAAACTGGCGGATCTGCTTGTCGCATTTGGAAAATGAAGTTTTGAAAAATTTTGCGCTCCGGAGAAATCATTGCGCGTTCTTCAGGACTTGCAAGTTATTTCTTTTTAATTATTAGAATTTCTTTCCAAATATTAACATATGGATATGATTACAGTTTCAGAGAATGAGAAATGGTGCGAGATTCTTCACATATCTTTAAAAAAATCTCATCTTTATAACATAAAGTATGCCTCGTAGTGGCGTAAAAATTATCAAGCATCTATACTGCAGAAATGTAACAGCTGACTCTTATTTTTTAGCATCGTTATATGTACTCTGTCAAAATTACAACAATCGCAGAGAAATGAATAAATTTGAAAACAAATATTTTTTGTAGAAGAAAGAAAGGAAAAGAAATGCCGCTAGAGGCCCCGTTCACATGTTCGCGTTTTCGCTCACCGGAAAAAAAGAAAAAAAAAATCCATGTTCCTTCAAAGGTCACGTCGCATTTTCTCACAATGGTTCCTGAAACGCCTGTTGTTGCTTATCATCCCTGCTTATATGCCATTTCGCCATGCCAACTCGCTCGTTCTTGATATATCGCACATTCTGTATGATCGATACCGCGTCAAGTTCCTATCCGCTATTTACAAAAGGCTAGAGGCGACAATCTAAATCGCACTAATACCCCTGCGCGTCTATAAAGCGGGGCAATATTCGTTTCCTTTCTTTTTTATTCTTGCGCATCTTCTTTTGATCTCTCTCTCTCTCCTTCTCTTTTTCACCATCTTATTCTCTTTCTCGAACGTGCATTTAAACGACTGATGCTGTTTGGACGCTCAGTTTTTCAGCAGCGGCGATATCGCGCGTCTTTACGAGTGGCATTTATTTCTCTTTGCGCGCGCGCGCCTGCGGTAGTTTTACAAAGGAAAAGCTCTGCTCGCTATTCTCTCTCTCTCTCTCTATTCCTGTACCCCTGACACAGGGCCATCCGCTTCTCTCCATTACCCTCTTCTTCATCCCCGCTGTATATACATTATTCTCGCCGCCCGGCGGTCGCGCCTCGCCCTCTCGTCGTCCTTTTGCGTCTCGCGCCCGCTACGGGCAGCTTAACGGTAAAAATGAGACTTATAAGACGCCCCGGCAAAGAAAAATACTTTCTTACCGGACCGAGACGCCGCGAATAAATCCCTGGTCGCAAATGCGAGGATAAAAATGACACCTAGATGAAATGTAGCCATAAAATATAAGCAGGGAGCTATATGTAAGATAGAAATTCAATCCAGTATATCGATATCATTTTATGTTATTTTTATTATTATTATTATTATTATTATTATTATTATTATTATATACCATTATTATTAACGGCAGAGTATTGTTACTAATAAATTTTTATGTGAAAAAAAGATGATGAAAACAAATTCATTCAAAATAATTACTAATAATAGATATAAATATCGAATAAATAACGAATGAGCACGAGCATTTAAACGTGTACTGTATATTAGGAAACAAAATTGTTTATAATTCGTTGTGTAATTTTTAATGCGGCACTATTCGCGAAAGTTAATTAATGAGTCCTCGTGAAAACGCATCGTTTCACTTGTTATCAATTATACAATATAATTAGGAATTTATTTCCTTTCCCCACCTAATCGAATAATATAATTAATTTTATTTTTTCTCGAAAGAGAGATATTATTCGTCGAGTGTTCTCTCGTTCGAATTCGATGGATCTATAGATTCATTCTTCCGTTACATCCAATCGCGTGGAATTCGACAGCACTTTCACGATTCGCACGCGTATCGCGAACTAATGCCGGTGTGAATGTCGCGTCTGTGACAAGTCTGTGAACGCTAGCTAAACGCCGCGAATGCTGTTATAGAGAGGGTGAGGAGGAGGAGGTGATGGGGGTGGAGTTCCATTTGTCGGTAATTAACTTTGCAAAACGTCGGCGTTACGCGATGAAGGGTGCGCAGCCGTTAATGCCAATGACGCCTGACAGGAGACGCGGCTTGGCGCTAACGCGATTGCGTGTACATACACGTGCGTGTCGCAACGCGCGTAAATGCATTCCCGCGGCGTTATCATCGCCGGCGGATATAATTGAAGCGGCGCGAAAGAGATAATTTGACAAACGTGCGGCGAGACGTTGGGCGAACGAGGACGATAAAATTAAGCGCGATATAGCAAGCGTGTCGATATATAACGAGTCGCGTATGCGGAAGAAGGCTAATGTCGCGCGACGCGACGCGACACGAATAATTTAACGATAAAATAACCAGTCGTCATAAAACCGATACGCGTGTGCCCGTATGAGTCAATGAAAGAGAGCTTAAACTGAGTTGCGACTCGAAGCAGAAATTGCTCTATTGGCGTCGATGTTAACGAGGGTAATAATCTTTATTATCTTCGCGGACATATCATATTTTTCTTTTTATTTGCAATCGATTTCTCTTAGCAAGAATCTAATGAGTGTGGTTGTTTCACACTTCCGATGCTTAATTCGTCTTTAAATTTCAACGTTGAGCAAATCGGAATCCAAATTTCCCATCAAAATATTTTAAAAGGGAGAAGCAAAAGACTCTATTATTAATAAATAAAAAAAAAACCGGTGAGTAAAAAAATCTGCATCTATCGATCATATTTACTACACATGACGTCGCAATAATTATCATCGTTATCTCAACATCGTACACTATTTTTCCTCGTTTACCCATCATGACGTTTTCCAATCCCGGTTTCCGTCATGAAGATAATATTAGCGGCGTGGATTTGCAAATTTAAATGGGTCTCAAGAAACAAGACGGTGGGTAGTTACTCGCATATAAATAACCTGAATAACAATATCCCGAGCGCGATGCGGAGCGTTCGTCTTAATGGAAAAATTATTATCGGCGCGATATTACCTAACGCTAATGATGCAGCTCGCTTTTCTTCATCGCAAGGAAAAGATAACTCGCGATGTCGGCCAATGGAAAATGAGAGCAATGGTGTAGCTATTCACGAAAGCGATGCTTCGAAAGATTCAGGCTGCCACGGTTAAACCCTCAAATCGCGTGATATGCACAAGTTTTTTTTTTTTTTTTCATCTATTTGTCCCTTTTATTGTAATTCTCCAATAATCACACATTGGCGCTTTTCAATTTTGCAATTTACGTATAATAATATAATGTACAATATATATCTTGGGATATAATAAAAACTATTGTAAGAATGAAATTTTAAATATTGATAAAGATGAAAAAGAGTCTTTTCTCTCTCTCCCTTTTTTTTTTTCTTTTTCTCTTGTCGGAAGGTTTCGTTCAAAGGATTCGAAACTCCCGGCTACGCCGCTGGCAAGGAGAATATCCTGCGGCGCAACCGAACCGTGAGTTCCCCGTGAGTGGCGTCGATGAACCGCAACAGAGACACACGGTACAGCTGGGTGTGTAACGCGGTTGCGTTTACGTTCCGTTTATATCAGCTTGAATTTTCACGAGTAACGAAAATTGCACGCGGTACGCAACGTTGCCGGAGATAATTGAAAAATGATTGAATGCGTGATTGAAATTCGAGGGATAGTAGTTACTGCTGCGCAGAAAACGAGCGAACGCATCAAAAGGGACGACATAAGGGATGCGAGATTAGCCGAGCGTAGAAATGAATGTATTTAAAGTTCATGATTTTTGAGAAAATTAAAATGAATGGATCTTGACAATGATAAAAGCTGCAGTCTTCTTTCGCTGCGTATAAAATTGAACTTGAATATTAGAGAATAGCTTCTAACTTAGAAATATTTCACGTGAAATTTAATAATTTTATTAACTTTTAATTAATCGAAATTTTGTAATAAATGTGTCGTCGTATCGATAATTTAATAAGAAATCAATATGTTAAAATAATTATACAATTCTTAAAACATCTCTCTCTGCATTAAAAAATCTCATGTATGTATTATTCAACTGTTTGATTATATATATTATTAAATTTAATATTATTATTATTATTATAATACAATATATCATTAAAAAAAAACTATTAAAAATTATTAAAAAAATATACTTTATATATTTTTATTTAGAATATTTAAGTGTGTTATATCGAATGTCAGAGATTTTTAAAATACGCGCAATAAATCGCATAAAATACGTTTCTTTAATGAGAGATTTGTCAAACGGTATATAATTTGTTGTCGCAGCTAACGATTCGATCATTATAACACTGGAGAGGGAGAAACTCGAGAGCTTAAACTCGATGCGCGTTAGACAGATTCGATATAAAGCGCCGTAATTAATTTCAAACTTCTCCAGATTTAATGCGTCTAGAGCGCGGCGGGACGTATCGGTTGATCTGCCAAAGCGGGTACGACAGCAGTTACGAAAACCATCTCTCTCGGATGCGATGAAACCGGCGGGATAGAGTCCCAAAGCGAAATCTCACCGGTGACGTCTAGCAACGCCCTTCCATACGCGATCACCGATCGCGTTAACCGATGTTGCATCAGGAAACGAGGAGGCGTCGTTGTATTTGTACGCGTCATAGACGCGTTATTATCTTCTATTGTTTCTTAACAGCTGTCCGTTAATAAAGCCGAGATGAAAATTTTAATTATAGATTAATAAATCTATAATTAAAATTTCCATTAAATTATTAATGACAAATAATAAATAATAAACACTGATAGCCCTCATTTCATTTTGGATTTTGAATTTAATCAATGCTTAAATATTATATTACTTCAATATTCTTATATAATAATATATTCTCTCGGAAAAGCATCTACAACTGTCATCTAAAATTATTGTCTCTCCATCAATAAATATTGATTTCCACGAGGGCGATTAAGTTATTTCCAAGTCAAGATTTTCTGTTAATAATCTTTATCAGAGATACTATATGAGAAATACTTTTTTTTTTTTTTTTTTTTTTTTTTTTTTTTTTTTTTTTAATGTATTTTGTTAATATAAATATAATCGATTAGATACTTTGCAAAGATAAAATTTCGATTGCGAGCGACCTTGCAAAGCAATCGCATTCGTATATTTACATTTATATTTGCAACGCCGAATCTTAATATTTCACAAAATGCTGTTTATATAAATTCTAGGATTTAATACAATCAATATGAGACTTCCTAATGCCCCTTCCTTTGCCTTTGGTTTTTTTTTATAAAAGAATAAATATCGGCACGATGATACATCGCGCTTAATGTTGTGATTACGAGAATGGCGAGAAAAAGATTTTCTTTCGAAAAAAAGGCGAGCGCACACTTTGTCAAAGTATACCTTCGACAGTACAGAGCCAGCTATGCTTAGATAATTGAGTCTGATTAATTTTTCCCGGCGAACAAACATACAATGCGCATTAGGTATACATCCGCAGAATAAAATTGCCATTGATACGTGTATATATATATAGGTATATCTTTCTATAAAATTTTTTATATATACTCCGAGTTCTTCCGAGCTTCCTTCAACCAGCGGCTAAACAATTTTTCCTTAAGAAAAATGTCAAGAGAGATCATTATTTATCGCACTTTCCCGATTTTTAAGATTATATTGTACATCTTCTCCAGCGCTATGAATAAAAGTTTTACTAAAGTTTCTTAGAAATGAACTGAAGAATATGATTTTGATCGTATATCTTCCGCTTCCGAAGTCGTCTTAATTCAAAGTTTTTTTATTTCCAATCGTTAATTACTTGAAAACTATAGGCGTCTCGACGTTTCCGTCGAGGAAAAAATTGATCAAACTTGAGGAAACAGTAATGAAAAGGTATCAAACGAATTCTAGAACATTCAGCAAACAGAGAGTAAAGCGCAAAGCCAGGAGAGCTAAAGAGAGCTTTATTTTTATCTTATTAACATAATTCCCCGTTAAGCGAAAATTTTATACTACGCGGACTGACTTTTTATAAAGTTATGTCCAACTTTAAAATCATAGAGCAATGTTATACGGATATCTAAATATAGTATCATGTTTGCACACATTAATTGCATTTTGAAATAATTAGAAATATTGTAGTTCGTCAAAAGTATATGTAAAGTGATATTTAATTGTAGCAAAAAAAAAAAAAAACGTGTATTTTACAAGAGAGAATTTCGTAAAACTAAGCCGTAGCTGGCTAACGCATTCGATTAATTTTTTCCAAGTTTTGCGAGATAATATCAATTGAAAGAATAAGATATTGTTCTTCAAAGGAATTTCGCACTTTTCTTCTTTTTATTATAGATTCTAATGAATTTGAAAATCTTTCTTTATTAGCGAGATTTTAATGAGGTGGAGAATACCAACTTTTTAAATCTTTTAATATTAATCCTTCAATTACATTTTTTTTTTTTAGATTAAGAAATTTATGACTTACTCTCGATAAAATTAAGAAAAAAATTTTTTTTTTTTTTTCTCTTCACGTTTGAATTTCAACCCAACGTATATTTTAACTTGATTTATCTTAATTTAAGATCTAATACAAGTTGTACTAGTTAACGAATTATATATTAATGGGATTTGTTAATTACAATCGAGTCAACTTAACTCAGTCAATGTCGGGATAATCGGCCCTTACAACGATTACAATTATATTTGACATAAAAAAGAGCTCATGTTTTCTTGGGAAACGAGCTCTTCATTTTCTCGCTGTTAATTTTTGATGAAGATTTTGCAATAATGTATAATTTTCTTACAACTAAATAATTGTGTTATTTGTCTGGTAATGTTAAGTTAACTACGAATACTTAACCCCCCTTTCATTCTTAAATTTTGACCGCACAGCCGAGCCGGCTCGACTGACCAAAGATCCGGGTTAATTTGCGGCGAATGTGGGTCGCACAAGTGCGCACCGTACTTGAAGTTTCCGGTTGCTTTCAATCTACTGAGAATGTTTACTTTTTTTTTTCTAATTTAAAATGTGGAAGAATTTTTGTTCCCTTTTCCTTAATTCGTTCAGATGTCGGCAAGTCAGAATTTCGACTAATGACGTAATCTCTAATTGCAAAATAGAGAGGCCAAAATGAAATGTTCCCGATTACAACGAAAAAGAAATATTTCAAATATCATTAATATTATTAATAATGTCGGATGCGCGTGTATGTGTTATTGGCTCTATTTATTTTAGAAAGGCGAAGTAAATTCGCAAACGGTGCTTCTGCAAACACGAAAATGTTTCTTCATTGCGACTCGGAATATTATTTTTTTTTGGTTACTTGTATTAAGAGCTTCTACTCTCTTGAATTAATAAACGGCAATCAAAGGAAGTGCAGTATATTTGCTATGCATCATGCTCAGAGCGAATATAGGCTCTGGATCGTTTCAACCAGCTTGATTTGACTATTACACTCCGTGGGC
This sequence comes from Polyergus mexicanus, assembly GCF_030449975.1. Classification (NCBI taxonomy): domain Eukaryota; kingdom Metazoa; phylum Arthropoda; class Insecta; order Hymenoptera; family Formicidae; genus Polyergus; species Polyergus mexicanus. Next base: position 4,520,643 of record NW_027223344.1, read on the forward strand.
TAGTAAAGCAGCGCCGCATTAAAATATCAAATTTAATATGCTTCCGTCGCGTTGCGTCAAATTACAAACGTTAATGAATATTTTAATATGAGCTGTGCGCGATTTTCTCTGATATACAAGTTGCAATATTTAAAAGCAGATAAATAAACATTACGTTGGAACGCTCGACCGCTTTAATTATCATAATTGATGGATTTCGCGTAACGGTATGCTAAATTATTTAGAGTGAATCCTATAGGAAAACATGTAAAAAGTTGCATAAATTATTAACGAAGCCGAATATCTCTTTTCCTTACAACTTCTTCTCCCAGAGTTATTCTTTACAATAAAGATTAACTTCTAGAAAGGAAAATACGCACTGCGTATTCTGAACATAAAAATAATTAAAAAATGAAATTGTTTTTTTATGAAGAAGATCATCTTTCTTTCAAGATTCAAATAACTGATAGAGATTAAAAGTATTAAGAGGCACCGCTTTTGAAAAAAAATTTACTCTAAAAAGACTATTTTTAATAGAAATTTGGATATCGCCCAAAAATACAAGATTACAACCGTAGAAATTATTATATATCAAAAAGAAGAATCTGCGAATGAAAGTTATGCAACTTTAACAACTCGTGCGATTTGCACACGATATGCACGATATACAATATACGTTGTACGTACCTTCTCCTCTTCCTCTTGTTTGCTATTTATAATAATTGCTCGTAGCGTATGTAGATTTCGCTTTGAAGCACGATGCGCGCATATACATACACTCACGCGTATATAAATAACGAAAATCAAGTTCGTAATTATGAACACATTCGCGCGTTACTTATACCATTCACCGTCACATTAATACTAAGGACTCGTCAAAATTTTGGCACGCAAGCAGGATACCTTCTCCCACTTTGCCGCCTCTCCCACCTTGACATACGTAAAAGAAAACAGAAACAGAAAAGAAAACAAAACGACGCACGTACGTAACGCTAATCATCATGCGTCGTCGTGTAAACACACAAGTCGCGTTGTATACAATCGACGGATCTGCGTACGCGCAATGTTACATTTAATATTTAATAACTGAAACACATAGTTATGAGAAGGCGAGTTTTTATTTTGAACTCGATTTCCATTGCCTATGTGTGAGTGTGAACGTGTAATCGTAGGTACGAAAGCGTTACGGTCGATTAGTTGTGTATTGTTAGGAGGGTGATGTTACGACGCGAGTGTTTGCGCAAGGATATAAGGAGTCCCTCCGCAACTTGAACGCAGGATCTCTTGTGGAGTATAATTTGATCTTAATTGGCGCAATAAAGGTAATTTAAAGTAAACGTCCACGAGTCAGCGTTCATTAATCATCCGAGATGAAGCTTTTAAAAGCTATGAAGAATGTAATTTTAACACACAAGCGTAATAAGAATAATTATTGTAACCTTTCTAAAAAAAAAAGGAGCTGATAAATCTCATAATTGTTGATACTTGGCTCGTGATATCTTTTCCAATGTAAGCACATGGTATATTGCAGAGCAAAAAAATAAATATAAAAATGATCACTTTCGCACGATTGCAAGAATCTTTTACATCATTAATATTGAAATCTATATAAGTAAATTACAATGATAATAAAATAAATATACATCTCGTAAAAATAAAATTTATTCGATAATTTTTATACATATATCGTGGAAATTACAATATAATAGAAGAGATACGAAGATTACAACATTATTTTAATATCAGGTTATAAAAAATCAACATATTATTAACTCTATAGTTTATAAAATTTTGTATAATCTGATATTAAAATAATGTTGCAATCTTTATATTTTTTCAATTATCTAAATAAAAAAATCTAAATAAATCTAAATAAATAAATTTAAATATAATTATTATATTATTATAAGTAAATATGTGAAACTCACAAGTATACATCTCTATTGCAAAAATTAAATTTATTCAATAACTTTTAGATTTACATATAACGTAAATTACAATGGAAAGGATACGAAAACTATTTTAATATCGGGTCATAAAAAAATTGACATATTGACTCTAATTTAAATAATTTCATATGACTTGATATCAAAATAATGTCGTAATATTTGCATTTTTTCATTATCTTGTAATTTATGTATATTATATATATATATATATATATATATATATATATATATATATATACAATATAAAAGTTATCGAGTAAATTTTATTTTTCCAAGATGTATAATCCCTTTTGATTCTTACTGTATTTTTAACGCGATTTTCCCTAATAAAAACATCTATATACCTACTTTAATCGCGATGACTTCTTATATCGCACCAATGTTCAAGTCGAAATAAATAAATTACCAATTTAATAACTATTTTACTCATTAAATATAAATATTTAAAAATTCACAAAATCATTTGTGAAGAATTCATCAACATTCGAAGCTATCGTTTAGTTTAGACATTTAGACAGATTTATCGATCAACATGTGGCGCGACAGTTTCCCTGGATACTGGTCACGAATTAATGAACCGATCGACAGACCCCGTGTCTTCCTTTCCTTTCCTTTTTTTTTCCTTTTTTTTTTGGCGCCTATTTTTTCAGTATCGATGCGCCAAAAAGAGGGTGTACACGGTCGAATCGGCTGGCCGTTGGGTGACGCTCGGCGGTACGTCACGCGCGTTTTTAAAAACGCGCGACGAGCGCTTTTGTCGGTACTGCCTACGGGGAAGAGCGCCGTGGTGGAGTAGCACGGATGACAAACGGACACAGGGGATATCCGGTCACGCTGGCAAGCGTTTATTTATGATGCGTCGAATGCACGGGACGGACTCGGCGCGAAACACCGACTTTCAAAATCGGTATCGCGTGCGCGGAATCGACGCGTGAGTGCGCTCGGTATATGCGTGCGAAGCGTGTATGTAGACGACCCAGTTTATATAAGCAACGCGGCAGCAATTTTCGATACTCTCCGACCGTCATCCTCACTGTCGATGAATCGCGTTCCGAATGCACCGCATCGCGAGGATGAACGGATCATTGCGCGACACCACCTGTAATAAAGCTCTCTCGCAGCTCCGAATTCGCGACGTCACGTCCAGCGGATAGCCGAGATAATTGAAGAATGGGAATGGAATGGCGGGCTAAACGAGGAAAGAAACGGTATCATGTTTTATGACCGGAAAATGTGTGAATTTATTTATTTATTTTTTTTTTCTCTCCGAAATATTCAAATATCTTTGTGAATCGCAAAGAGGATGATGATTCTCTCAAAGAATCGGCTTTCTCTAAATATGTTTATTGTTATGTAACTAAATGTCGGAAGAAACGAGGGGATAATTCGATATAAATTACACTGCGAATTATTAATCATAATTAGAATTTTTTTTTTTTTTTTTTTTTTTTTAGATATTAGAAATTGATTTTTTTACGTACGTTTTCATTGATGTTTAAGTACGATAGTATCTTTAAATCCTGGATATTTAACTGTTTTTGTTCAATAGACGAGCGTATTCAAAAATCACGACATGCTGCTTCTCCTGTAATTGTCTGAAATGAAAAAATTCCGTCTAGTTTTATTCTGTAGGGTATTTTTAGGATACTCTATACTTAATTTCATTGGAAAAAATTAAAAAAGATAACAAAATAATATCATTGTAAAATTAGATATTTCAATTTTGCTGAGATTTTTTCATTTCTTGGAAATGAGAAAGATATTAAATACCAATTATTACAATTCTAGTTAGGTTTAGTATCCCCTCAAAAAAAAATTGAAATTATTCCATCTATTAGTTTTCAAGATATCTATCGCACCAACTTTGAAAATAACATTTTAAGAAAAACGCGTTTAAAGTTTTACAGGCTCATTTAAAGATACGCGATTTTTCAATAAAATTAAAAAAAAAACATTCTTCAAACACCATATTTTCAGAAAATGTAAAAAGAATCGCCTTTTTTACTCTCTAAAATAGACTGGGCGTTTAATGAAAAGACGTTTCTCAATTTTGCGACTTTGCGAATGAAAATGACATTATTTATCGAGAGAGAGAGAGAGAGAGAGTTCTATTGGACGGAACGACAAGTTAAACCAAACTAGCGACGTTCGGCTCGATTCTCGCGCGCGTATCACAGTCGAGAACTCGGCGTTTCTAATTACACGCGCTAATTTCGCGGAATGAAAAGGGCCGAGTGTGAGAGAGCGAGAACCTCGATGACCTCGCCCTATCTCCTGCGCGGCAGGAGGAGGGAGAAGGAAACGGAAGCAGATCGAACTGTGCACGATGGGCCAACTCCGATTACGCAACCTTGATTCAGAGCGAGCTGGTCGACAGCCATAAGCTTCATACGAGTCCGAGTTGGCGAATCGTAAAATCCACAACAGACGGTACGAGTATATCGTTGACGTAAACGTTAATATTTACTGCGAACCTCTGGTCACACTCGAACGCGATGAGCCAGAGAATGCGAAATCGACACGCGAATAGAGAGAAGATGTACGGAAAAGAGAGAATTCATTTGAGAGAAATAATCGCCTATAAAAAAATCTCAGGAAATAACTTTGAATGTTGTAGTAAGTAGATATGGAAGAGAAAAACTATATACGATATAATATTCAGAGTAAGGTAAAAGATAGTTATACCCGATGCCTATTTTCTTCTTTCGAAAGGATCTCTCTTCTTTTGAAAGAAATTGCAGATATGTTTAAAATTCCATATATATAACCTGACGTAAACAATGATATGCGATATAATAAAAATTTGCCGCACGTTATAGAATAATGTGTAATTCTTAAGCTCTATGTAAAGAGATGCCTTTATATAAGCTTAATAAATCGTACACGAAGGATGAAAATCTATTAATTGTGATTACGATAAAGGAACAAAACTTGTCAAGAATTGTCATTAAATAATTTAAAAATGATTGTAATATATATATATATATATAAAATTGTGACACAAATGCATACATATAGATAAATGAGTAAAGAAAATAATGTTATTACGATAAAAGTAGAAAAACATTGTGCGCACCATACATATTTCATACACCGCGAAATCTGATTTTTCATTATTCGTAGACATAATCCGTGTTTAACAGAATCTTACATCCGAGGAACTCAATGTACGAAGTTTTCGTTTTTATTTTTTCCAATAAGCTCTCTACATGTAATAACTGACATGTATATCTGACGTGGAATATCCGCAGTCGCGTAAGCTCGCGAAGAGTAGAGCTTCGGCTAACCCCGAATCTTTCCAATTTTGAGACTGAAATTTGTTTCGCGTTCGTACGTAACGCAAACGTACTCGTCGCGGCTGTCGAATAAGTTGCATCTATCCCGACGTGTACGTACACATACGTATATGGAACCTCCATCGCGCACCTCTCTGCGAATCTTACGCACGCCCGTGAAACCCCAATAAGATGCCGGCGTTACGAAACGCCGATAGTAATACGTGCCGCAGACACCGCGTATATACGATTTTCCATCCAGCCGGCTGAATGGATCGGCTTCGCCTTAATAGAGACGTCGCTCGCGTATCTCGCGCCTTACGTCGCTATGAATCTCATTTCGCGCTCAGTTGCGGACATGGCCTGAGTTTCCGCTGCGAGAGGACCCGTCGTAGAATTAAAGCGCGGATAGGGAGCGACGTGCGAAGAAAGATTTGGGTGATTTTTTTATCCGCGAAAAAAATATTTGATCGCCAATATTTTCCCCGAGAAAGGGTAAATCTCGCCACCGCGAAACAAATTCTTATTCGACGTTCGTTTGCCTCGATCCTGCGCGCGTTTTCTTCGAAGCTCGAGAGATCGAAAACTTTGGAAAGATTTACTTTACGAAGTTTCGCGAAACGGTTCTCCTCTTTCTTTTACCTCCTTTTACACTCCATTATTCGAGCTCATTATTCGCTACATATCGCTATCTTTATACAGGATATTTACTCCGTAGAAAATATAGAAAATATGAAATTCTCAGGGATTTCTTTTGTATTTGGAAAAAAATCAGGGAATTTTCATGGAATTTTATTGGGATTCGAGGAATATTTAAAAAATTCTCTCCTTGATATTTTTTTTCTTATACTGTATCTATCTCTATAATATCTTAAAATATTAAATATACGGTACGTATTCTCTGTTGTAATTTTTAATGATAAACAATGAAAATATTATGCAAATGACAAATATGTAGAAAATGTATACGGTAAAAAAACAATTTATTTCACAAATCAAAAAATCTTGAAAATATTCTGTTTTACCCCTAGTATTTCGAATGAAAATATCTGAAAGATCGGGGAACTTTTTTTATAAGATTTCAGTAGCCACACCCTGTTATATAAAAAAATATATATAAAAAATTTGACGCGTGAAATTTCATCTTATCTTCGTCAATAATCCGTTGCTAAATAATGTAACCATTATGTAACAATGAGCGAGAGAGAGAGAGAGAGACACAGAGTCTACTCTGTTTGGGTTAATTAATTAGCGATGCTGCACAGTGTTACACAATGTGTTACAACACGTTGCGCGGTACAACGACACACCGTATATATACGGGGTTGTATCATACCCGCGCGGTAAGTTCGTTAAACATAATGTAGGCCAGGCATTGACGATGACGACGATGATGACCTAAAGCCCATATATACAACGCGCCCTCAGCGCGTATCAGCCGCATTATTCAGCGCGTGCATAAACCCCGTTGAATTCGCGATTCCCCCCGTATACGTTGACGTTGTATCAACACGCGCGCGCGCACATGTGCATATTCGGGATTGATCTCTCTCGTGGCCGCATGCAGAGGCTCTCTCGTTGCGCCGGAAATCGCATTGCGCATATCGAATAAAGGACTCCGCTCGTAATCGAAAAAGCCATTAGACGCGCGCAAATTATTTCGTAACTCGCCAACTCGTCGATCGATATGCTAAATATTATTATCCGATTTCGAGAATTCGATTCGAAGCAAGAAGGTGAGAAAAATGAGTTTATAATAATTCGCAATTGAAAGGTATCGCGATTCAAATTCATTTCAATTAGGTATGTATCAATATTATTTATGTGTTTATCTATTTATGCATTTGTGTGTTTAAAATTGCTCAAATGAAACAAAGTGATACTTGGAAAATACGAGACGAATCTTTTATTGATCTGATATAAAGATTGTGCGAAAAGAGAATACGAAGAATCATTTTTGCAGAGTGGAGGTAAAAAAAAAAAAAAAATAAATAAATAAAATGCGCGACAGAGATTGCGTGCCACAAGTTTATCCGCTTCGGGAAGCGAAGCTTGATTATCGTGAACTTTGAAGAGGCGGAAAAAATCCCAAGTTTGAGCGACGAGAGCAGTTTCGCGGTTCGCCGACCGCAAAATTGCGCAGCGTCCGCGATCAATAACGTTTCTCATTTTCGCCAGTTGAAGCGCAATCGCGCATTAATTCTTTTCTAATTACCTTGTTTGTTCGGCATGTTTATGATCGTCAATGTAATTATCTTCCCCGCTGATACATAATATTGTTTATCGTAACGCTATTTTTCATTATCGCGGTAAAGCCGAAGCCAATAATCGTTTGTCCGTTCGAACGCTACGTTTTCCCGTAATCTCTTGATTAAATATTTCTCGTTAAACGCGAATGTGAATCAGATTGAAATCCTGTTTAAAAAATTCGCCCAAAATTAAATAAAGACAAAGCGCTCTTGTTATACATTTGAATATCTTGATACGCTCACCTTGCGCCCTAGGGCTTTTTAATTTTAAACCATTTAAACAAAGCCATTGATACTTTATAATTTATTATTTATAAAATAAATATGTTTACAATATTTAATCTCCATTATGGTGAAGAAAAAAAAAATGCATGATATCTCGTATATATATCCTTTTCTCAAAACAATACTCGCTGCGAGAAGTAAATCGAGAGATTAATACAATATAAAGAAAAAGTTTATATATATTTGTACGCGTGTCCCCCTAGATACGATGGACATTATTGGATACGTGGACAATGAAAATTCGTTGTCTCTGTAAAAGTCGTTACAACGTTACAACGACATGTTTGTCGTGAAAATAAAGAATGTCTGGTATATTCGCGAAATGCAGAGAAGGAAAAGAAAAGGATATCTTGCACACAGATATATTTTCATCCCGCTTGAATATCCCGCCGGAATATCGGTCCGATACTCTTCCTCCTGCTAATAGCACCACATTTCGATTGCGTTTGATTGACAATTATCAATATCAGCCGCATAATTTAACCACGGGCAGTTTCGACGAAAACGGAATCTATTTTGTGGGATATATACGCGGGATGCTTGAAATGAAATTAATTATGGATTTGACAGAAAATTAATTATGAATGAAATGGGCTATTTAATAAAAGAAAGAAAAAAAGTGTACACGCTACGAAAATAGATATATTACAAACACTTCTTTAATCGAAAAGATAATTATAAGAGCGCGACACCCTCTTCGAATACTGTTTTATGTGAAGTTTTAATGAAATCGTTCAATTTACGAATGTAAATGCATTTTTACATTATTACGTTTTAACGAAATGCGAATGTATCCGTCCTGTTTTTAGCGGGTTAACGCGAATCTCTTGAAAATAACTCGCTTAATTAGTAATCGTCCGATGCGACACGATTGTTACGTCAGCTCGCATAACCGCCACGCGCCGGTGACAGTCTTTTAAAGCCCGCCGGAAAATTGCGTCGTTACAAATCGATGGATCACTATTATATGTAATTCAACGTCGATTGCATCGGCGGAAAGGCTATCCGAAACGCGCGCCGTCCGATTAATATCGATGCGTCGCATAATGCGTCCGCGTTTGCGGAATGATGGACGAGAAACGCGTACACGTGTGGCGGCGGCGGCGGGCTTGATAGGTCGGTGAGGTTCCCCAGCGGTGGACGCGGTCGCTCGGTTCTCGACTGCATTTACATTTCGACATGAAAATAGAATCAACGAATATACGTCATCACGAGTTACGCGCGATAAGCGCAATAAATTCCGCGTCCGGCGAACGGAACACCACCGCGTTGCGATGTATCCGTACTGTAATTTTCCATCTCGTCCGGGAATTCGGCGTATCGACAGTTTCGATAGACGAGATCGTCGTCCATGTCCTCCTCGGGAGTCTCTTCCTGAATTGCGCGACGAATTCGCAAGGAAACGGAGATGGAAAATAAAGCGAGCGATATTAAACCCTGTCATTTCCGAGTTCGGTTAGTCTTCGATGAAGAAGTAAATTGCGATACGACTAGCTCAAACTTTTACGATGCAACGTACGGAGTTGAAAATCATAACGCAATGGAAAAGATTATTATTCTTTTTGGGGAAAAACGATGTAGATAATTGGTGCAAAAATTTGTGGGCGTTTCAAATATTACGTTGCAAAAAAATATAAACCCGCTTGGAAAAATGACCGTGTATTCAGTCGAGATAATTTACGGTTTTCAATTCTTAAAAAAAAAAAAAAAGGATAAACATGAAAAGATGTTGTTGTTTTCTTTAACGAGTACATCATTAAGCACGAGACTTTGTTAGATGAGGAACGCGAAAAAAAGCCGAGAAGAAGAGCGGAAACGCGAAACGGGATCGCGAAACGATCGCGAGAGAGTGTCACCGCATTCTCTCTCTCTCTTTTTTTTTCACCCAACTTTTCCATTCTTACACGGTATTTAATTTGTGCGGGCGAGTCAGCGGCGACAAACACGGAAACTGAAGAAGCACTCGAGGGCTTATGCCGACGTATTGACGAGACTGCATGATTGCAACCGTTCGTTTTCCCCTTTTCCTTTCTCTCCCTCACCTTTTCCTCTTCCCGTTCCTCTAGCCTTTATTTCTCTATCCCGACTGACGCGATGCCCCGCATTCAGAAGCCACGATTGCTCTCGTCAAAGAGCAAACTGTGTCGACGGTCCTTGACTCTGGCAGACACCTCGCTCAAAGCACAAATTCCAGAACGTTCCATGGCAATGACCTCGCTTGGATCAGGATTTTATCAAACCATCCAACTTTCGGAAAATTTGCAGAGCAAAATTGCCCAATTATATCGCATTGAGATTAATTCTGTCGATTCTCGCCGTTTTCTATTCAATTTCTCATATAATATTTTTACGTTAATGTAATAATTATATAATTGTGTTATATGTAATAATTTCATTATCTAGACATATATTTTATTTTACTGGCAATCACTATGATATCTAATATCTTTCACGTTTACTGCTTTCTCTAATTTTCCTTTCGTTTCGTTCATCGGTTTCCGGTCCCCTGACAGGCTTAAACTCGCCAAGATTCTGATCTCGATATATTTGTTAAAAGTTGATATATTTTGCAAAAAAAAAAAAAAAAAAAACTTAATAATCAAACTAAGAATAAAATACGATCTCGGAGCTCCGAGAAGCTACGTCGATTATATCTATCGATTGAGAGACTTTGATCTGCACACAACGCATCTTATATTTTCTAAAATAACATTGTGAATCATAGCGAGATTGACTGTCTGTCAGGCCATTGTTACGGACAGATAAACAATCCTTTCGAATGCAATCGCTGACAATCCTCCACTTTTCGCGATCAATCGCAATCTCGATGTTTTAACGGCGTCGTAATATTCATAGCACTGATAAGTAATTAGTTTGGCAAAGACAAAGTTCAGGAGTTCCGGAATAAAACTTTCTCCCCCTTCATCGCAAGAATAAATTACGCGGAAAAGACGCTCTTGGAGCAGTCGGCGAAGAAATTCTCAACAAGTATGCGGATGCAAAATCAGCGCTGCCTGCTGCACGCGAAAAAAAAAAGAAACGAAGATATAATTAATTTATGAAACGCGAATTAAATAGGAAAAATATGCAATTGCTTAACGCTGCTTCTTAGAACTAACTGAATAAAAATGAAAATTTCTAACAAACGAAACGAAAAAGAAAGAGAAAGTCATGAATTAACTATTTTAACGCACATACAATATATCGTAAATTGCATTTCCGAATATCCAGCAATAATTAAGAACTAGGATGAGGAGGAAAGAAGATTAATAATAGAAAAAGCGAGCGCGTCGGCTTTTATTGCGCGACAGAGCTTGAAGGAGAAAAAAATATCAATTTAAAGCGAATGACAATCTATCATGACGAACATGCAAGTATTCCGGGATCGATTTCACGACCTAATTTCTACGAAATCCGAAGGATCGGTTGCGGAATTAAAGCCTTAGCGTTCCTACATCGCGCAATTTCCCCTCCGACGCCAATTTCTGCTAATTCCTGCATTAGACTTGTATACCGTTCGGAAGCTGGAAAAATCTCGAATTTTTCGTTGCGCAAACAACCCTTTTATTTCTGGTTACCCTCCAGGAGAGGGTGGATCTCACGAGAGGTATTAAAGGATCATGCAAGAGTAAACGAAAAGACACGGGGTACAAACAATGCGCGAGTATCGGTCGTTTTAATTGTTCCTCTCGCAAATCGTGATTTACGACCGTAAGTACGGAATATACAAGTCGAAAAAGGCGCAGAAGCATTTTCGCGTCTCGACGTATCAACGATATTTATTTTCACGGCGGACAAAAATCCGCGCATCATCTCCAGACATTACAGTAGGAGAACGATATAAATCATCGGTGTTTTAATTATTTCGTTTTAATTATTTTCTGCTAGACGCGAATAAATCACAGCCGCGCGTTTGTTGTTTAATTTTCCCCGCGCTGTCTTATAATTATTCGCACTAGCCATTTTCCCGACCATTTCTCTCTCTCTCTCTCTCTCTCTCTCTCTCCCCTCTATCCGCCTTATTGTCTACCGTAACCAACGATATAACCGCGCGAGGGGGAAAATGTCCCTTTAAATAATGTAAAGTGTTTCTGAATAATGCATGCGGAGAGACTCGCGGAATCGCACGCGCTAAGGAAAAGAAGACGGTACGGAAGAGAAGAATAGCCGAGGATAGGCGAACGGTGTAAGTACTGCATTAACAAGCTACGTTATACGCCGCCGTAAGTACAATACATCCTTCCAGTCAGATGTTACGCTCGCGAAACAGAAAACCTTTTCCTCCTCCCTCTCCATCCGCGATAGGATGCCCTCTCGTATTTAATCGGGATTAGAGGAGACGGGCAAATTCGATTATTCGATTCATCGACTCGACGGATTCTACACTATTATTACGCTCGTTAATTAGTACTGTTGCTCCCCGCTCGGATTTTAGACTCTTACACGTTCATTATTCTACCACTCTCTAAGGATCATATGTAGAAAATTTCATTGTTGATATAAAATAATAATATATATAGTAGATTTAATCAATAATATATATTTTATCGATAGAAATAAAAGTTCGTGATATTTACTTTACCGAGAGACATTATTTGACTCTTTTCAATAGAAATAACCATCTATAATAACGAAGAGAATAGTCCTTTTCACGTTAACGGGTTTTGTAGTATAATATCGGAGATATTTTACGTGTTAACTAACTAGAATAAAATTTCTCTAGCTCTAGGAAACATAATGTTACCTCGTACTTTTTGTTGCAATTATCAAGCTTCGTCTAGGAGTATCTTTATACGCGCATTAATAAGACAAAAGGGCATATCTAAGTCTATTACAACTTGTATAATAGCGGTGTTGGAAGGGCTTGGATCTCTCTTCCTCTCTCTCTCTCTCTCGTACGATTTCTTGCGCACAGACGGTGTAGAGCTTGCGTTTGCGAGAGACCTGCCTACGTAACGTTACAGTATTTTAAGAATTCATAGAACATCTCTGCATAGAGAAGCTGATGGTGGCACCAGCGTGTTCTTTTATGCGTTACTGCAACTTTTATTATGCGTGAAAGGAGTAGGATGTAGAACATAAAGAATGGAAACCAATCAGAAAAGAGTCGTATCCTTTTTATATATATAAAAGACACATTTTTAACTTAATTAAAATTATAAACTCAAGTTTTACTTTTTTCACGAAATCTCATTGATTGAGAAAAGTAAAACATGCAACTTTATATTCTTCCTTACGGTTGTGATAATTTTCTTTATTATTTGTGATAATATTATTATTCGTTGACGAATGCAATTTATTTTTTAATATACAATACTTTTTTTTGTTATTACATATTATTTAATGATTACCTAATTATTGTAAGAGAGGAGGGGAAAGAGAGAGAATCGACTGTTCTTCGTGCAAGTTTCTTACATTTAGCAAATGAGAGCAAATTGTAACGAGACGCTTGTTAAAAAGACTACAGTTTTATTTAAATATTATTTTAATATAAGCACCTTGTCTCTCTGCAGTCCCGGTTTACTTTTAGGTTTCGTTCTCGCCACGGTACGGAGAGTAAACGCTAAAAGTGGCCGTAAAAATTTACAAGAAAATTCAGTTTCGCTCTTTCTGAGCTCGGACGGGATGTTTATCGGCGTATGTTTGCAACGGAATTTTTTTTTCTTTTTTTTTTCCCCATTTCCTTTTTTCGACCGTGTCAAACTGCGCGAATCCTGATTTTGCGAGCGCACGAAAATATATATATATATATATATATATGTAAAGAGATAAAAAGAAAAGAATTTAAATTTTTCATCTTTTTCTTTAAGAACTGCAAACTAGCTTATCTAATATACGTTGTATTATATTCTCGAGCACGAAAGATACAACCAATTTCCGGGGAGAAGGAGCAGTCGCGCGCGGTTTGTTCATGCAGGAAGATGATACCGAGTTGAAATTTTTTCGTAATTTAATTCAACCTCCGCCATTGAACGAAGAATGTATGTCGTATATACATGACAAGTCCCACTGCTGCTGCTGCTGCTAACCGTGAACATTGTACGAAACACTGTTCCTCACGACGACGATACGAACCAGCTGCCGCGTCGCGCTCGTATTTCATCGAAGCGGGGTGTCGTCCGCCGCCTTCTATCGACCGTTTAGTAAAGTGCCCTCGTGTGACCGTCCCGTCATCGCGATACGGTACGTGCCCCTTTCGCCAAGAAACGTGCTAGGCGATGAGGGGGAAGAGGGAAGGGGGGGGGGGAAGATCTTTCGACCAGAAGGAACGAGAGAACTCGTATGCTACTATTCCCCGAAGCTGCGTTTATCATCTGTCTGTTCGCTCGCTCGCTGCCGATGAGGCTGTTGGCGGTATCGGTGGTGTTTGGGCGAAATAGAGAGGTATATCGATCGATAGATAGAACGATCGTTAGAGAAATAGGAGCATCTCCCCATTGGCGGAGTCGAGGCATGGGAGTTTAGTTTATACGATTCAAAGACACGGGGAAAGGGAAAAATATGTTGGAACTTGTATAGAATTCGTTGTCCTTTTGCTAAAATGCGAATGGTAGGAATGGGCGAGAGACTTTAATAATAGACGAGGTATTATTAAAATTTATTCGCGCGAGCACTACGTGTTTTGAGAAAGTTTTCCGTTTCCTTGTCCCCTTTTGGCCGTCTCCGTAGGGATAGTCGGATCCAAGGGATCCCATCGCATCGGGGACAGTGCATCCTCGCGACGCGGAGAACATTCAACTTTCCCGATTTTTCATGAAACTCGCGGTACTTGCGTGACTCGTCGGGGCACTTACTCGCCTGGCGAGACGTAGGGGCACGTCCGAGGGAAAAAGTAAAGACACGCCAACGCGGAAAAATGGCGGGTGGTGCACGGGCGACACAATGTCGGTTGCCGTGTTGTACGCCGGAGAACGTTCCAAAGTTCTTCTTCCTTTCGCGTAAAACGCGAAAGACCGCGTAACTGCGGATGTCTGTTGGCTGAGTTTTCCCGCGTCGGTTATCGATATACGTACGACGCAGAGGCTTCTTTTTTTCTCGAACGCTTTATTCGATAAGCGACATTCTATCACGGAAATTAAATTCAAACGCCGAACGGCATTCTTTTCTTACGACTTCCGATAAGGACATAAAAGGCAAGGCTTCTCGTAAGGAAGTTAAAAATGTCCTACATTTCTCGAAATCGTCGAGACATCCCGGATGATCGCTTAAAAAAAGTAGAATTTTTCTACGATGTCCAAGACCTACGAAACATTAAGCTCGTTTTATTTTAAAGTGGAATTTTTGTAACTTTTAAGAATGCAATAAACAGAGCGTCGTAGATATTACACCGTCGTTTATCATGAAAATGTCATTTTAATGTTGGATCGCGTAGACGCGGTTATCGCGCAGTTCGGTAAGGCCGTAATTCGAAACGATCTTCCCTTTAAAGGCAATAAAATACCATCCACTGCAGCACGAATGACGATAAACGCGAGTAAAAGAAGTCGGAGACAACACGGTGATGAAGGAAATTTCCTACGATAAATCAAAATTATGATAACGTGTCATTCGCGCCATCTAAATTACACTAGATTACCTTGTAACTCATTGTAATCGAAATTTTCAATTTTTACAATATTTCAATAACAATAATTCAAGCGACGCGTTAACAGCTTTCATTCGTTCGCGAGCGGAATTTTTCCGCGAAACGGATTATACGCTTTCCTCGCTCCAAATCGTCCTCGACGCGCCATGAGAATAGATTTTCTTTTTCAATATAAGCTTCGCACACATTGTGTTGGAGGAAATAAACGTGAATCGGTCAGACAACCAGTATACATAAAATAGGAAGGTTAAGCGCAACATTAATCAACGTTGATGCCAACCAGGCTCGAAGCTGCCCTCTCTAGCTTTTTTCTCTATTTTTTTTTTTTTCTTTCGCGACGCGGGTCAATGCGCGTTTGCGTTTACGAATTCCCAATGCATGGCGAAGCCATGGTGTGGGGCAAGGTATGGTAGATAGGCAGGTGGATCGATGCCACGTGAAATCCCGCACTGATACAACGCTGGTTCATTCAATTATCACTAAATCCCGGAACTCTCATCCGCCATCTGCGCTCCTAGCGCCGCCCTCCCCCCCCCCTTCTCTCTCTCTCTCTTTACGCATTGTTGCTCCTTGCAAAGCACATACATGGACATGAATGATATAATGCCATGACGAACCAACGCGAGCGAATCAACAATCGACCCCGCTCAAACATCCTATCCTTTCTCTCCCACTTTCCTTCTCCCCCTCCTCTCTCTCTCTCTCTCTCTCTCTCTCTCTCTCTCTCTCTCTCTCTCGGTCGTATCCCGTTTCTCCGACCTTGTTTCACCAACGTGACTGCGATCCATCCATCGACCCAGTTCCGGGCATATTGGCGGCGTCCTTCCGACCCACTGCTCCGGAAAATGTAAAATGGATGTTTTAAGATTGGACGCCGCCCGGTGCGGACTCGGTCGAAAAACGAGATTCCCCGATTCCTTTACGTCCGATGAGAGAGAGGATAGATGAGTCCGGATGTGACCGTATAATGTGACAGCATCTTCAAAGGAGGGTAAGTCCATTTCCGGACTACGACAAACTGCGAACTCATCATTCTCTCTAATAATTGTTTGTCGTCGTCTCGTGTCATGAATTCGATATTATGAAAATGATTACGGACACACGATTTCGCAGATGTAACTCGAGTAAATTGATGTAAAAAAAAATGCGACGATGTATAATTCTCAACGACGAAGCAAATAATCATTTGAGGATGATAAAATAATCGTAAAGTTGACGTTACTCATTTCATTGTCGCATCACGTATATAATCGAATATATAAAAAAAAAAAAATATTAAATAATAAAATTCTTAATATATTTACAATGATATTGTAAAAATTTAATCGTATATTTTAGGCGAAACGATATTCCATGTCGTCGCAATCGACCATTGAAATATTCATTCGCGTATTTTTAATTTTCACCGAGTCCATTACCAAGCTTCGTATGAGACAGGGATCGAATTGCGTATAGAAAAACTGGCTTGTCAACCCGCGAGAAAACATCGAATTAAATTACTCTTGACTCGCCAAACTACACTGTATATTCTCATCCATTATTATTCGAGATAACACGGACACACATTTTCAACAGCTTTTTTAATTACGCTTGTTACGAGACAATTTACGGATTGGTGCGATTGATTGGAAATGTTCCCAACATTTCTTCACGCTGAACATCTCCTTCTTCATTTTCTTCGCGCTCCCCGAGTCGCGAAGATCCCGAAGAAAGAATGGACTACCGTACCATTAAATTAAATAGCGACGTCCCGTGGGAATTTCATGACGAGTCAAACCGGAACTCGCGCTTACGTCCGGGAGGAAAAAAAAAAGAGAAAGAGAATGTGGAAAAGACCCGCCGTTCCTCAATGTGGCCACCGGGGACCGATAAACCCGCCGCCACCCGTTCGATTTCGCGTAAAAAGGATAGAGGGCTTTATCGGTCTATCAGGTTGCCCGCATCCACGCGACTTAGGATCCAATTGCCGCTAAGTGCGGGTGCGATTTATCGCGAAATAAGCGACGAACGGATACGCGACGAGCAAAAGCAGCTCGTTACAAAGAAGCCCATCGAATCGACCTCGCGTAATGAAAACAACCCGTTCTCAGATGGAATATATATATAAAAATGTAAGCATGAAGGAAACGTAAAGTGAGAAGGAAGCGTAAAAAAGTAGGAATATGAAATATAAAAAAAAGACACGAAAGAGCCCCTTTTGAATAAGAAGAATTTTATTGTTATTCTCGGGTTAAAAAATGCATTTTTTTTAGTTTAATAAGAACGGAGAAATATGTAATAAGAAGGCAGAAAAATATCATGCTTTTGAGAATTTAAAAGACAGAAGAAAACGACGCGCGTTGCATTCATGTATATTCTCCGCGTGATATATTGTATAAAAATTATATTATACGATGCACATATCGCAGATGTATCACGGTCTTCGAAAATAAGCGAAGTAGATAATGGTCGCGTTGTGCCACGCTTTTTTCCATTTGAGTATCACGGAAATTTTATAAATTAACGCCTCCATAGAAACGTTAAATTTCTGCATTTAATATGTATTATGCGCGCTTGTACCTGAATTTTTTTAGTATATACAAATTTGCACAACAAAATGGAGAAATGATGCGACATTGTGTGGGATATCTTTTTTCTCCGTTAATTTAATTATACGTAAATAAAGAAAAAGCTTTATATATACACGTAACATTATAAAGGACGTGTGACGCGCTCTTTTTAATCATTGGTTTTTTTTTAATTGTTTATTTTCAAATGTTGCACATTTATTAATCCCAGTCGATATTAATTAAATGACGAAGATTACAAACCCACTTTTTACTCACCCCATATACAGGTTCTTTTCAATTCTTCTCGCCACTTTATTATCCTATAAAAAAATTTTAAAAATCATATTCTTTCTGCAACATACACGACATTATTAAAATTAAATATATAATTAGTACAGATGTTATCGATAATAAAGTTAAAAGACGCAAATTCGCTACTTTTACGTTCCAATTAAAAGATAGATCCGTTACCATTCGCTTTATGAAGATGCGTTTAATAACGACCGAAAGACAGAGATTGCATCCACATTGGACAGCGTCGATGTACACTGTACACGCAACGTGTCATCGGCTATCGATTAGTCGAGAGAAATGTGCCTATTAACTCGAACTAATGACCGTAAAACCAAGCACGACGTATAAATCGTAATGCGATACTTTCGCGCAAGACCGAGGCGATTACATCTACGCATAAGTTTTCTACGAGCAATTTCCCCAGATTCACTATCAAATGTCTTTACTACTTGCCGATTCAATCTCTCTCGAAGCGCGTGTGGATCCAATCTTGTTCATTAAAATCTCTTTGCAGGGGTGTTAAAAAAAAAAAAAAAAAAAAAAAAGGTAGCTTGAATTATTATACGCTCTCTATGTGTACAAAAAAATAAAAAAGATAATTAATATGTGAACAAGTATTGCAAATGATATTAGAAATATTTATTTAAAAAATACCTTTCTTAAAATATATTCAATTCCTCGGCTCGGATCGGGATACACGCTCGAGGGATTCCGTAAAATATTTTCGACTGTGCTATAATCCTTTCCTCCCCGCTTCATCTCCCCGCCTGCCCCGTGTATTCCTATCCTTTCGTGTAATTAGAACGATCCTTCGACCTTTCACGCCTCTCCTTCGCTCTGAGACGCGCGATTACGCTTCTCCCACAGGAGATAAGGAACCAAGAGGGGGATGTCGCCCTATGCTACGGGACGGGGGGAGAGGGATGATCATCGGATGAGAGAAACGCGAAAATGAAATGGAAGCGACGGCGCCTAAATAAGTATTTAGCGAATAATTGACGCCGTCTTTCCCGTCTCTTCCTCGCTTCATAACGACACGATGTTATCTAAGGAGGGGGACGATGTCTCCATTTGTCTCGCACCCCCCTTTGACATCTTTATTCTACTATCTTTGTTCCTGAGATTGTTATTTTATACGCCGTATCTCGAGAGATTCAAACGAGATGGGACGGACGCCGGAAAGCACTAGGATATAAATATAATTCTCATTCAATGACTTAATATATTTTGAGACTTAACTATTGTAGGATATTTTCTCGTCTCCCATTGTTTCATTTATAATATGCTTGTAACATTTAATTGCAGTTGCTATTGTAAAGTACGAGAAAAATGAAAAATTCAATGCGTTTTAAAAATAAATATAAAAAAATAAATGTTACTTGGAAAATCTATTTCCGATAGATTAAATATTTAAAGGCAACGTGCACACACGTTGCAAATTCCAAGGTTCACACAAACTATATCATGATTTTTCACACATTGTATGATTTCGATTTTATAACAGATATATAATCGAAATTGCTAGAATAGACAAAGTTGACAATACAATTCTTTCAAATGTGATTATAAATTCGACATTTTCTTGTTACATGTATAAATACACAGTACAATATATATATTAAATACAATGAACTATAATATTCTGTCGAGACAATTTTACGCAAGAGTTCACAAGATCCTGTTTCATGCATAAAAAAAAACTAAACAGCTTCATTTATGTTGTTGCATTATATATGTTGTTTCGCGATCATAATTCATAAACGAGAGTAATTACATTTTAACGTCATGCATTTTCCTGCTTGGATGACAAGATGTCAAGACCGGATATGAACCGAGAATCTCTGGAATTTTCGTGCCAATGTTTATAATCTTCTCAAGGATGATTGGCGATTTGCGTCGAAAGTGACGTAAACGATCGCTAATCATCGGCGTTAATAGTAATCGTCCGATATTTATCAATAAATACATTCTTATTTCGTTCAACACCACAAATAAATATCTACAAGTTTTTTTAATAGAAACGAGGGGTCATTTACGCTGCGATGCAAATTTCCCACGATGGGTTTATATCGAAGATAACACGTTAGGCGCGTTAACTGTCGCGTTCTCTTTAGCGCTCTAATTTTAATTTAATTCGGCTAATCAGCGCTATTACAGCGTTTTATTCCGCATATCAATAGGATACCATCTCAGGCTCAATATATCGTGCAAGATATGCAATATTAAAAATTAAAATCTTGCAATATCAACTCAAGGCAAAAGTTATCGGGGGAATTTTATAACTGAAGAGAAATTCCCCATACACGATATATTGTATGAGGAAAAATACTTTGCATTATTTACACGGAAGAAGAATCCAAAAACATAAAAGTAAAAATATAAAATGTAAATATATATATATATATTAAAAAACAATAAAACGCAAAGAAATATTTTTTAAAAATTTTATTTAAAAAAAAATAATCTTGACAATTATTTTTCTCATTATGTAATTAAAAAATTTCGATACTTCTTTCGCATGAAAATTAAAAAGAAAAAAAAAATAATGCGTGTATATTGTACGTGCGCGCTGGTATGTGTCGGTTGACACAAAAACAACGGTATTCTTTTTTTTTACGGAAAATTATTATTAAATCGTTGTAAAAAAATTAATTTTTGGAAGAACATTTTTGGAAAGCGACTGAAATTCGCGTATGAAAAACGCACTCGGACGAGATACACAGTTACACATTTAAGTGTTAAAAACAGCATCGCGAGCAATTTCTCTCGACAATAAGATACAGATAGAGAGGAAGAGAGAGAGAGAGAGAGAGAAAAGTTCCACGACAATGTTCCCAGTTACCGCCGTGAGGAAATGCAAGCGTAACGACCATTACCTCTACTGCGTTTGTCTCTGCGGGTACTTTATATCGGCGCCGGTGCATCGTAGCGGAATACACTCGCCGTCCGAAGACGAACGCGACCCCCCTCGAATGCGCCCGGGGGGAATATCGAAGCGAGAAAATTTATCTCGGATCGGTAATGGGTCCTGAGACTCCGGTACGCGCTACATCGGAGGTCCGGCGGTGACGAAGTGGGTTACGGAAGTAACGCGGTAAAGTAGCTCGGCGCGTGCATCCCCCGGAGGATTTCCGAGCGAGTGCCAATATAAACTCGAGAAGGCAGACAGCGGAGGAGCGGCCGGGTAACCGGCGACCTTTTCCTATTCCCTTTCTTCCCTTCGTTGTCGTCGTCGTCGTCATCATTGTCGTTCGGCTACGTCTTTTACGTAGCGAATCGTACCGTAAAAATGGAACCGCTCGCGCATAAATGTGTTTGGCCTTCGATCAAGAGTCTCTTCCTTTACACAAACGACCGGATTGTTGGAGTGAGTTTTTCACGGGGAGAGCAAACAGCATTCCTGTCATCTCTCGCAAAAGTTTGAAATTTTTCACATGGAGAGACTATGTGAGAATATGTATGTGTCGATTAAACTTTTGTCAATTTTTACCGATTAAATCTACGCTAATTTTTAAATTCTTTCTATTTTTTAACAATTAAATTACGGTCAATTTTTCTTCGTTATACTTTTATAATTACATATATAGCGTATATTATATGCAGTGTATTATTGAAATGTCTGTTGCGCAATGTGCAATTTTGAAAAAAATAATTTATATATTCGGATCCTGGAATTTCTGCAATTATATTTGATATAAAGTGCGCGATGCCGAATAAAATGTTATTAAATGTAAAGTTCTACAGGAACAGCAGTTTCATAATGCAGATTTTATTTATTCAATATACGAAATACGTGTTTCATTCAGCTGTATCAATAGCGAATCGATACATTGTCGAGCGATCGAATACGAATGTCTGAATGGGATACGCAAGTATTCCTCGATAACATATTTCAATGACGGCTTTTTAATTTGTAATGGGATCGTAATAAATCTAAAAAAAAAAAAAAAAAAAAAACCGTCGACGACGAAAATAAAGGTCAATAGTATTATAATCATTAAACTCGAATGGATGATTCAATTGCGTGACTGTCTCAATGAATCCTTTTTACTTTTTAGTTTAAAAGTATCACTCTATGAAATCTAAACCGAAAAATTGTACGCGATCACAATTCAAACAAATTTGCACAATACTTTCATTATCCACTTTTCGAATCTCTTTACAAAAAGAGAATTATACGTGATATTCGTCCCAGGATATTATTAAACGTTTCCTTAAACTAAATTATAATAAAGGAGACAATCTTTTATATAATTGCAATGTAAAATAAAAAATTTAATTATCCAAGGATAGGATGTCTATCTTTTTTTATGATATCATTATCGTCTATTATATCCTTATCCCGCAGAATCTGCGTACACTTTCTAGATGGTCACATTCTCTCCATGCGAGTTATTTCGCCTAAGTGGAAGCAATTCGATCAAGTTAAATGCGATTACGCATATAGTGCCACGCCACGTATATAATTATTGCGCCGACGAGCACGATTTTCTATATGCGCTTAATAGAATCCGGCAATAAATCGCGCACGCTATTCTGACATTAAATTAACTCATGGATGAGAAAAAAGAGAGAGAGAGAGAGAGAGAGAGAGAGATTGGTACGCGAAAAGCGGGCGCTATAAAACAAGAGCGAACGCGGATCGTTCGAAATCAGCAGATTGCGTCGTTTATCACCCAAAATGTCCGAAAATCTATGTATATGCGCGATTTATTCGAAAGGACGATTTAGCGGCGCTTACAGTTTTGTTTTTAAACCACCACCCGTGTCACGCTTAACCGGATACAACCGTGCAAAATTAATGATAACATGATTACCGTGCGTTGACGACCCCGCCGAGGGTCGTCGCAAGATCGTCGCGCAAAATTTCAGTCTGCTGTATTAAATATTTCAAAATAATAGAATATATGGACCGTTTATTTTGAAAGTGATGTAAGTCCTTTTTTTAAAAAAATGAGATATGACGTAATTTATGCTTAATTTAGTGTAAACTTTTTGTTTATAACTAGTTAGTATTTAATATCTTAAAAAATGCCGATGCTTTGTTGAATTTAAAATTGGCCGGTAAAAGAAATCGCGTAACCATTGATTATGAAAGTGGTGTAAGTCCAATTTCCATCACGATGCCAGGCCTATTACATACGAAAAATATAAGGATATGCAGCAGCTATTACCTTATATACCTCCTGTGCATCGTGAATATTTCAAAACACTGCCACACGAAGAGCATAAATAATTAATAATACCAATATCTTGCGTTAAGTTTAACAATATATAAATATAATTAACGTTCAAAATAAAAAATACTAATTCTATTTTATTTCTTGTTATTATTTATAAACAAAATTGGATTAATATGAAATATATTTTAAGTGATATTTGTTATTTCAAAATTGAAATTAAACGATATTTACAATTGACTAATTATGAAAGTGGCGTAAGTCCATTTGCAGCCTGGAAATATATATTATTTTAGTTAAATTCGCCTAAAAGAAATTTATATAATCAAATAACATATTGATAAATTAGTACAAACATTCCCAGACTTCACATAATTAACCTATATTTTTTAATTGTCAGATCTGCTAACATTTAATTTTCTCGAAACAAAAGAAAATGGACTTGCACCACTTTCAAAATAAACGGTCCATATATTCGATGCCGCGTATATATAAATATAATATTCCGAAAATTTGACGATATAACATTTTATAACGGGTATTTTCTCTTTTCAGCGCCACCGCGAAAAGTAGAGATCAGCAGTCATCCGAACAAACGGATAATCGAGGTGAAGGTGGGAGAGTCGCGGCGATTAGACTGCATCGTCCGATCGGCTAAGCCGGCCGCCTCGATCATCTGGTATCGCGGAAATGTGCAGATCAAGGGCGGCGACACCAGTATCTCCGCAATCTCCATCCAGGGTGGTAAGTAGCTATCTTGTTACATTGCGCATTGATATTCAATTACGATAATACCGCGCGCGAATGAATATATCACGGTTATTACGCGACAAGGATCAAATAAGCCCGTCGCGCTATACGCGTGTATAGATAAGCACAGATTCTGCTCTAATAACGCGGTATCGCCTAATTAAATTTCCATCGGAATAAATAACGCTCACAATGGCGTAAAAACAAGTTTTAGTCGGTGAAGAATTTTTTTTCAATATCCTTTTTTATCTTGTCACGTATTTGTAATATGTAACATGTGTTAATTGGGTTCCTTCTTGTGTTATTTGCCGACAATTCTGTATGGAGATTATTATAAATATGTTATATCGCAAAAATATAAATATTAAACAAGTAGATTAAATTCTTTACTAATAATCAATATTTAATAATGTAAGACGAGCGATAGCAGTTATCAATAGAAGATTCAACGTTATATTTTAATGTTAGCGGATTAATAGGCTGCAATTCCAATTCACATTCGAGTGACATATTCATCTAGGGGCGGGGAGGGGGGGGGGACATATAGATTATATATTATAAAGAATGGAATATGCTCAAGTAGACACTAAACGCCGAATTTATCCCTGGATGTATTCATATCTATATATAATGTAGTTTTTTTTTTTTTTTATAAAAAAAATTTCTTACTTATCTTTGTAGAAGATAAATTAAATGAAAAAAAAAAATCCTTTATCTCTGCGTTATATTTTACATAAAACGAATAAATTAGATTATAAATTGTATAGATCTTCCATAACTCTAAAAATACAAAGGGATGTAATAATATAAATACTGCGAATATAGTGCAGTCGCTTACCTCAACACGATGCTGAGAAGACGAATAATCTTGAATTTCGACAGAGCCCGGTTTTTTTTTTTCCCCCCCTTCCCCCAAAGCGCTTACCGCGTCGCGCTCGTAAAAGTATAGCGAGCAAAAAGATTGAAGGGATGGGTGTCGAGACGCCTCTCCCTTTCTAACGCTGCTTCCAGTTGCCAAGAGCATCTTCGATCGATCCCGTGACACACAATTCTGGCCGCGTTCCAACTACCGAAATTGACGTTCGTGTCTCGCGCCCCCACCGCTTGCGTTTTTACATTCGGCCGGAGACGACTCGACGAAACTAGAAAATAAATTAATAATCTGTAATATTTTTTGCATTCTTATCTGATAATATATGAGAAAATGAATATAATCAAGGAATGATAATAATAATAATCGACAAAGCGATTGATTTTGCAGATAAAAGGAAAAGAGTCGCTGGCAACGAGGAATCGATTACGATTCCTTACTTTGTCCGAGATGAACGATCGATATGAAAAGCAAACAATAATCAAAGAGAAAATAATTCTGGTAGCTGTAAAGTAAAAGTGGATGGCGGGTAGTATTTATTACGCGATTTGCGCGAATCATGTTACAGACAAGGAGACGACCAAGCCCGGAGAGACGTCCAGGGAATTGCTCAAATACGACACTCACGGTTCCATTACCATCATGCCTACGGCGGACGATAATGGGATGGATTATACCTGCGAGGCCAGCCATCCAGCTATACCCATAGACAGGCCCATGCGGGCGACCATTACGCTCTCCGTTTTCTGTAAGTATGACCGAGCCATAAGTGCGTCGTACGTTGGAGCGACCGTTTATACATCGCAATCGATACGCCAGTAGCGGGATTCGATAACTTGTTATCGACAATTTTCGGTATCGTTAATTAATGACAGCCTGAATGGTAAGGACAATCCTAGTGAGAAGCGCAACTCTCATAGGCTATCGCTCGCTAACGACAACGATAATTGTCGTTAGCAAAAGACGTTAGAGAATCCCGCTACAGGTATCGAATCATAAAAAAGCATAGTGAGCGTTTAAATAAAATTAGATACCGGGCTGTCGTATTTTTAACGGAAAACAAATGTACTTACGAGAGAGAATAAAGTAATATATAGTGTGCTCAAATTATAAATAATACAATCTACTTAATTCGAATCTACATAACATTGTATAACGACGCATCTTGTCCGATCCTTCGCAGATCCACCCGGTCCACCGTACATAGAAGGCTACACCGAGGGCGAAACCGTACAACGCGGCCAAAACGTGGAGCTCGCGTGTCGATCGCGCGGTGGAAATCCGCAGGCGGAGATCGTTTGGTACAGGAACGACGAGAAGATGACGGCGGCCCATCGTAGAGTGACCGGTGTTAGTGAGAATGTACTGTCCTTCGTAGCTCGGGCGGAAGATGACAAGGCGCGCTACAGGTGCGAGGTCTCCAATATCATGAGCGTGCAGCCTATGAAGGTGCAGGTCGACCTCACCGTACTTTGTAAGTGACAATTGCGATTATCGATTATTTCGGCCGGTAATTGACGTTGCATTCTGAAAAAGAAAATTCCCCTCTATACATTTCTCTATCCTTTGTTATCTATATTATTTTTTATTTCTTATATATATATATATTAATTCGGATTAATATACTTCAATCTCATCTACCGCGTAATATTTTTGAAACTTATATTGAATGACAATGCTTTTAAGAATTAGTGATAAATATAATTAGAAAATTAAATAAAAGTGAAAAATATATAAATTTTGTTGGTTTTGAACATTTCAATTTTTTTTTTTTTTTTTTTACATATATCTATTAATATGGATTGATATATTTCACAATTTGATCTACCGTTGAGATATTTTCAAACTTATCTTGAATGATAACGCTTTCAAAGGACCAGTGAATATAATAAAAAAAAAGTAGATAAAAGTGAAGAGAAGAAAAGATATAGAAATTTCATTCTACATTTTGAGGATTTTCATTTTTTAAACTGAATTTGCGGGCAACGCACATTTCTCGCGAGTGATACTTTAAATGTATTTAAGATGTTGGAATATTAATGTCGCGTCTGGTGTCTATGTGGCACTTGTATAGCGTTACTTTACCATAAGGCATAGTATTGCACACAACTAAGGGTGAACGTGACGTATGGACGATCTCTCGCCTTGACGGAACAGCCGCGTAAATAATTCTGCTTCTTTATTTTTGTCGAGACCACGTTCGCGTTACCTAAATTGAAATTTTACCAACTTTATGCTCGTGCGTGATATATGGGATAAAACTAGAAAATACCAGTGGCTGACTTAGCATACTGGCTTGGGATAAAAGGTTACGCTTGTCGACATTATCGATAAAAGAAAAGGAGAGAAAGCCTATTACTAAATTCTTTGCTGTCAAAAGGCGTTAAAAATTTATAACAATGAGAGATATTAGTTTTCGAAAAGATGTTCAATGATTTTCAGCTTGGGATATTTACTTGGCAAAATCTCAAGATACTTAAATGCAAAAATTTTACAATTCATGTGACGCTCTTTCCTTCTAGTATCTCTTTGATCACTATGCCAGTACACGTGCACATTTTTTTCGTCCGAATCTAACCGTTAGTTCGTCTTCCAGATCGACCAACTGATACCTATCAATTTGTTATTTCCACTATGTAAACCATCGTTTCGGGTGAGTGGAGATTTTCTTTCACGTCTTTCACGATCCGCAGTCGCGCCCGCCGGGGTCACCATCACCGGACTGACGGAAGCGAAGGCAGGCGACCAAGTACTCATTACTTGCACGACGGAGAACTCGAATCCGCCCGCGGATATAAAGTGGACGGTGGACGGGCGTAATTCCGAGAGTAACGCCTCGAAGACGGAGCCGGCGCCGAACGGTGGCTGGATCACCAGCTCGAACGTGACGTTCAGCATTAATCACAAGAGCCGCAGCATCGTCGTCATCTGCCACGCTTCCAACGTCAAACTCACAGAGAACGTAGTTGGCACGCATACCATCAATGTAATATGTGAGTCCCCATACACATACGCATATATGTGTGTACGCCTCTTGCCTTTATCGCACGCAATTTCATCGGTCGCTCGCTAGTGCAACGTACAGAGACGGGTACATTGCAGTTGCAGTTAATTTCCGTTTCGCGTCGAAGAAATGTACCGAGTGTCCCGAAACTGTTGCGAGATATTTTACCGGGAAGACTTTTCACAATTGCTGATTGACGATATTAAATTTTTCCAACCAACACGTAGCATTGAAAATTTCTATTGAAACAAAATAGAAATAAAACTAACAGAGATTGAAAAGCAAAAATTTATATTTCTGCTATTTACTTGCTATTTATATCTCTGGAGTTTCATTTATAAAAGTAATTAACGCGTCCCATAGATCCCTTAAAAAAGAAAAAAAAAAAAGTTTCACTATTTTATATTTTTGCTTATAAATGTGAAAACATGCGATTTAATTAAAGTATGAATATAAAATAATATTGCTATTATAAAAATCTTTATTTTCATTATCTTCGATTCGATCATAGATATACGGCTTTGATACGAAAATATATCAGAGAAAAATCATTTAAGATACATCGTTCAAAATAGAAATAATGAGCGCGCGCTTCCCGAAATGAATATTACAACGTGCAGATATTTTCAAGTATACGGTGTAAATATCATTGTAACCCCAACATCAACATAACGATGTAAATATCATTGTAAGTCCTTAAACTTTTCTAACACGTTTGAAGAAATTGTGTAACGATAATGTTGACATCTTTGTGACACGCGATGACAAATTAATTGACCGCGCACTCTCTCTCTCTCTCTCTCTCTCATTCTCTCATTTGTGAATCCAATGATTAGAATTCATTTACCATATTCGACATTGCATCATGTTACGCACATGATACTCTCGCAATAATACAACCGTAATCGACTGACATTAATTTCCGCCATAAATAAATAATCCTTGTATAATCAACTGCGTTTTCAGCTTGTAATTACATGCATTAAAATTGCTCGCTATCTGAATATACTAAACAATTAGTCCGGCAATACGTGATTAATAACGAATGCTACTCGTGTTTAGCGATGTAAAACTGGATTCGATAAATAATCGTTATAAATTGCTGTAAATTCTTCATTGAATGTTGAATAGTTTCGGATTTTTTTTATACACCCGTATGATTTGAAACAAATTTATTACATAGATCTTTTTCCTATTCGCCTATGCATTTCTCTTTTTAATAGGGGTATACATTTTATTAAGCTACGCGGGGATGTGATGGAAAATATATGTGTATACATATAAAATACGGCGTACATACACAAAATATTTGAACGGTTCTGACTTATCGAACTTATCGAATTTATCGAATTTTGTAGATCCTCCTGCAAAATTAACTGTCACCGGATACGATGAGAGTACGACGATAATCGCCGGGACGGTGCTGAAGCTCATGTGCACCGCCACGTCGGGTAATCCATTGGCCACGTTAACATGGTACAAGAACGATCGCAAGGTACGTGAAATCGAGCGACGTAGGTTCGTCGTAGGTAGTTTGCAGATTATACACAGACTCAAAAGGCATAAGATGCAAAAATGTAGAGTACACCCTCTCCTCTCAATCCATAAATTTAATCAATTACCGAAGAAATAAAATAATGTGCGGTAATTATTAATATTCTTACATGATTAATTATTTTAACCCACAGAATGAATTTCTCAAGTTTTTTTTTGGAATTGACAATATTTTAACATTATCGAAAAAAAAAAACTATCTTATACATCTAAAAATTAAACTTGTCGAAGAAGTTTGCTTCTTTGGCTTGAAATTTTTAGTAGCATTTCGTACAGATAATCCCAAAGTATAAAACTCGCCTATTTCACTTTTTATAATTTAACAATTATTAAACAGTAACGACGTTGACTCCCCTTGCAACTTTTTCGAGTAAAAAATTTTATATAAAGGATTCCAGAGGGGGTGAAAATGAAGTAATTCACAATTCATAAGAATTATCCATTTTGGTTGCGACTTAATATTTTTAAAAATTTTTTATGAATTATGAATTTTTTGACTTCGTTCTTTAACTCTGTGAATCTTCTTAAATTTTATATGCGAAGACTCTCTGAAGACAATGGGGCTCAAAACATCAATTTACGCCTCTGAATATTTTAAGATCTACGCCACTGCGTAACATGACTGTATTAATATCTTATTACATAACAGGTACCTGGTACGATAAGACAACGAAATCACGCCGTTTCCAGCGAGTTGGCGATACTCGTCAACGCATCCGACAACAACGCTCATGTACGATGCGAGGCGACGAATTCCGCCACCGAGATCCCCCTGCTGAAAGTTCTCGTGCTAAAAGTCCATTGTAAGACATAACTCACTTTTATTCATATTTATTATCAAAATTTTACTCTCTCTCTCTCTCTCTCTCTCTCTCTCTCTCTCTCTCCGTATATTTTTTAAAATTAATTCGTTTAGATAGAGGGAGCGATGTTAAGTTTTTGTTTTCTCCCCCCGATAAGAAAAGATAGCGCGATTAAAGATGATTGAAGAACGATGTTATTATTTTCTTTTCACCACCACGAATCTCGCAAGAATCTCGTCGCAGAGCTAGAGCGATATTTTTAACGGCGGACTGCCGTCCACTTTTTCCCATGTCTAGTCCCGCCCGAGAGGGTAAAGATTAACCGTGAGCCCCAGGACTTTCATGCCGGCCAGGAGGGACGTATAATCTGTGAGTCGAGCAGCAGCAATCCCGCTGCCGAAATGTCGTGGTGGAAGAACGGGATACCGGTGACCGGCACCAGGAACAGCACCAAGCCCGGATTACACGGCGGCTACCTGTCGTCTGTCGAGCTCGCGCTGGACTTAACCGAGGACATGAACGGCGAAGTGTACACATGCGAGGCGAAGAACACCGAATTGGGGAGATCTATCCACGACGCGACAACTCTGGACGTGTTATGTAAGCGTAGATTCAAGTATAGATTGCTCTTAAACGATGTATATATAATCTATATATATCCTATATAAAGAGATCAACTGGCACGTACGCTCGATGACAGCATTCTATCAACTCGGAAATCTCCGCACCGGAGCGCGAATGTATGATAGTATCATACCTCCTGATATCTCTCTGCGGATCATGTTGGTGTAAATTTCTGGCATTTTTCGCTACAAAAATATCTCGCTATTGCGATATAACATATACTCCCGCGCGCGTACGATATAATATAACTATAAATTAGAAGGCGAATAAATTGAAAAAGTAATGCATAAATATGAAATTATTGACGAACAAAGAATTAATTACCGTATTCGTTTCTCCATATGTAAAAGATAAAATACAAATGTACGATACATATAACGTGCCAACATACTTTTTACATTAATTTATATTAAATATTAAATATAGGAGGATATATATTTAAAAAATATGAAATTATCTGTTTTGCATTTTTTAAACTCATAACTTTGTGGCGCGTTTTACATACTCTAGATAATTGTAATATAGAAAAAGAGTCGCAATTATTTGAGCGATAATAAAGAATGATATCAGTTTAAATTAATTTTATCAAATAGCGAAAAAATTATTTATATTCCCGTGATAATGTATGCTTTTGAAGATGATATTAAAACATACAATACATCTCGCGATTTGAAGCGATACTATTTTTAACATATACTTGTATTCTTTTTAGACAAGCCGATATTCTCGCCGTTAGATCCTTATGAACTAACCGGTCTGGAAGGAGAGCCTTTCGTCATTTCCGTATCGGCAAGAGGCAATCCCAACACGACAGAGTACACGTGGACAAGGGATGGTCTGCCACTGGGTAGCAGTAGCGGTAAGAGAATAGCCGCCCACGGTTCCACGTTAAATATCACGAGATTGGATCGTCACGATGCCGGCACGTATATATGCGAAGCGTTGAATAAGGAAGGAACTACCTTTTATCAACTAAATCTTACCGTGCAGTGTAAGTGTAAAAGATAATTTTCTTTTATGCGATGAAAATGTACAATTAAATTTCGGATTAACGCATTAGAAAAAAATTGTTCGCTTTGATTTTCTCTTTTTGCCCAATTTGTTATAATTTCAATTTAATATTTCTAATCTCTTTTATATCTTCCATCATGATTCTTTTAGATACTCGATAATTTTTCTATTTTAATACGCAAATTTGCTCTCGCTAATACGCAAAATCACACATTTCGCTTTTGTGATCCCGCAGACCCGGCGAAAATCAAACGCACCTCGTCATCGGGGATAGTTTACCCACCGGGTGTCGAGGCGAAACTATTTTGCGAAGTCGATGGTAGCCCGATCGGCGACGAATACGTCACGTGGCAAAAAGTAGGATCGAATCCCGAATTGCCGGGACGTTACTCGACGTCCTTTGTTAATCGGACGTCGTATCTTCACATAGAATACCCTAGCCAGGAAGACGTCGGCGAGTATCGATGCAAAGTCAACAACATCATCGGCAACGCAACATCGGATCCTATTCTATTTATTACGAATTGTACGTAGAAAAAGATTTTTTATATATTTCGATTATTTAATAATATTATCGAGTTTTAAATAAAGAGGTACAATTAAACGAGCGATAAAAATTGATCGAAATCATCAGAATTTAATGATCGTATAACGCATGGTAATTTAATTTTACCACGTATCGTTTGGATTTAATGTCATCTCTAACAATGGTGATCGCACAGCTTAATTGCTAGAAAAATTAATCATATTTTCAGAAAAAAAGAAATAGGAGCGAGCTATATTTAACGCGTGAATGAGCTTGAAATAAAAAACCGAATCGAGAATCACAAGTTATTGGATGAATTAATAATATTAATTATTAATATATTCATTTACTCTTGGTACTTGCAGATTAAACAATTATTAAGTCATCGAAAAGTAATTCCAATTAATATTATTGATATTAATAATTAAATGTTATTGTGTCATAATAATATTATATACAATAGTTATACGTATATACAATACGTTAATAATTGCAATAATTATGCTCGATCAATAATTGATTGATTAGTAACATAGAAGTTATTGATGCAATAATTGCCGCAAGAATTTCACCGTGTTTTTATCATTCTTATAAACTCTTATAATAAAAGAAATTTTTTTTGGAACATAGAAATCGCGTAAGATACATGAAACATGGCGAAATATATCTCGGATACGTTTCACGTATCGAAAAGCAGAGTGTAATAAAGAAATTTACTGGTACTTTTTACGAGCAGTTAAACCGGAAATGACAAACACCCCGCTGACGCGAAAGGCAGCAGCGAACAAAGGAATAAACGTCCAATTGTTCTGTAAAGCGCGAGGATCTCCATTGCCGCGTTTCACTTGGATCTTCAATGGGAAAACTTTATTGCCGAACGCAACTGAGAATAAATACAGTATCACTCACAGCGATGTAAGTCACTTTATAAGACGTACTTATCTCTTAAATAACAACTTCCTTTACCAGTATATCTTCTTTAAAGAGCGTTGTTTGACCGAAGTACTAGTTTTGTAAATTACTGCGTACTGTAAATCTTATTCTTCGTTTAACTCCGTGCGAATCTCACTTTGATAGAATTTTCACGTTGAACGTAGTTAAGAGGATATTTACCGTTGAAAATTCAGAAATTGTAAGGTTGTATGTACTGTAGAGAATCACAAATAGAAAACCTACATACTCGAAAATTATACTTCTAATCTTTTATATAACGACTATAAATAATTTAGAGAATTTAGATCCTTTTTTCAATAATATTTCATCCTTCTATAATATTTAATTATATTTGTTTCTAATCAAATGTAATCTGTGTGTATCTCTTATCCCTTTTTATATTTCTCGCAGTTAACCGAGCTCTATTCGGAAACAACGTTGACTATTTATCATGTGAGGTCACAGGATTATGGAAAATATGAGTGTCGTGCTCAGAATAAAATGGGACAGTCCATAGATGAAATACACTTAGACGTCACGTCACCGCCGGACAAGCCGAGCGACTTAGAGATTTATAACGTCACGCACGATGCGGTCACATTGATTTGGAAGCGCGGTTTTGACGGCGGCTTGCCGACGTCTCACCAGATACGATGGCGACAGGCGTTGGATTATGAGGATCGTTATCATTATCTGGACGTCTCGCCTGGTGAATATAAAGCCACTATATCCGGCTTGTCGCTCGGGACTTCTTATGTATTTAGCGTGAAGGCAATCAACGAGAAGGGAGACAGCGGCTTCTTGCCGGATCTACTTAAAGTCCAGACACTTCGTAAGTAGTAGACAAATACCGTAGTTTTCTCTTTATCGCTTTCTTATTCAAAAAGAAAAGGCTCTTGCGTAGAAAAGCTTAACTATATTGTATTATATATAGTATATTGTATAAGTATAGCAAAGTCGTTGGACTAAATAGTGCTGGAATTTTTGGTACAATTTCGTCGTGGTAAACTACAAGATTTGTTTATATAAATATGACAAGATATAGTCAATAGTACGGTAAAATTATAGAAATCGCTTTGACTCGCTGTTAAATGATAATTATTAGCAACTTTCCCTCACAGGCCAAGTATTTGCGTTAGATGGTACATTGTTAATCGCGCTGGCGGAAAATAACAGCTTGCTAAATCATTATGCAAATCATTGGAACATAATTAAACTTGATTGTCACGCATCCACATAATTAATTATATTCGGTAATTAGGTTGATCGTTTAGTGTGTCTCATGAATGTTCGCATGGCATCCATATCATGGGGTTAGTTACCATAAAATACATTAGATATTATGTAATGTGGCATTTTACGAAAATTACCATTTCATAATTATCATACGTAATATAATAATTTTCAGCATGATTCGTACATCCTAGTAGACGATCATAACAATTCGATGTCACTTTAGCTTTGAAATTTTTCTAATAGTATTTTTTTAAATGCCTCTCACTATGTTATACGAATTACAAGCTCGGCAAAAAAATTGGAAAGTTAAAAACCATAAATTACCACAAATTATTCATGCAATTGACGCTGTTAAGTCTAGTTTAATGAATACGGAAGAAAATGAAGCAGTGGAATTACTGATATTTGCCCTTTTCGAGGGAAAAAGATAACAGACAAATAATGACAAATAATCAAGTTGTTAATTGCTACTGCTTAATTGCTAGTTTTGTATTACCGCCATATTACCAGTATTATGGCATTATACAACTTGGAAAATTTCGAAGTTGGCTAACAATGTAGATTCATTCATTGCACGAATAACATAAGCCGGTGATGGGGCATTGGCTTGGGTTACAGGCGAGGCACCACCAACCGAGTTGACGTCAAGCGAGAATAGTTCCTCCTACATCATCGTCATTATCATCACTGTTTCCGCCTCTGCTTGCCTACTCATTGCTGCGACCATAGTCTTTGCTACAGTAAAATCGAAAAAGAAGGCCCAGCGTACGGGTAAATATAATATTTATCATATGTTCTTTTTTTTCTTTTATTTTCCTAGGACCGAATAAAGAGGAAAACCTGCCGGACGTTCTTTTGGAAAAAGGCGACTTTCCAATAAATTATATCTATACGTTAGCAGCAACTTCCGTCATCATTTTTATCGTTAATGTCTTCATCATGTTGTGGTACATAGTACGAAAGCGAAATAAAGCTCGTAAGTTTAACGACTTATGATATTTAGCGCATATTCTCTCTAACTTAGAGGATTGCACGAACACATTACAAACCTCAATCCAGTATTTGATTACGATCACATCAGAAACTTGAGCGTATAGTAAAATCTTCTTCTAATAAATTTCGAAACTTAAAAATTTCTGGCCAAACTATTTGAAAATATATAAAATTACATCGATATTTAAATAAAGCTAATCAATCATAGATTGATTGTGGAATATGAATTTACAAAAGATGCTATTATTATAAATTTAATCATATAAATATTAAATTTATTATTAAACCTCTTATAGATATTGATTACATAATGTTAAGAAGATTGTTTTTCAACAATGTAAAACTAGTAAATTCAATAATGAGATTAATTGTGTGATCGTAATCTTTTTATTCGCGCTTTAATTTGCCATTCGCATATTCACCGCGCGTTATATTTGCATAGGTATTAATAAATCGCAGACCGCAGACATGTACGCACCGTCCACCGTCAACGGCGACACCATGACCGGCGAATTAAGTTCCATGTCGGATGAGAAAAGCGACGTCAATTTCGACGCTAATGATTACGTGGTCAGTGCCATCAGTCAGTATGTTCTTAGTAACAAATAATTCCGGAGGGTAGGTTTGAGTTCTAGCAACACTTTTTCTCTTCCATTCCTCTACTAATTTTGCTTTCTTTCTTTTTTTTCTATCTTTTATTTGATTTCCGCAATATTTCTTCTCTCACAATTTAATTTATCTCTTGATGCAAGAGGGGTTGTAATAACTGATAATATATCGTGCAACTGCGTTTTACTTGTATTAGCGACATTATTTCTCTTCTAATTTTAATTTTTATTTATTTTTCCAACATGTTTTTCCTCTCGGAATAATATATGCCATATTATTATTAGTTTGATATTATTTCATTTTAATTTGAATATTTGAAAACTACGCGAGAGTTTGTGTATATTTAGTGAAATCTGTGTTGAAAATTTCAAGTTACGAGGTTACTTTCAATAATTTAAAGTAAATTTATTTTTTATTGCACTAGTAATATAATTTCTTTTGCATATATAACCTTGATTCTTTCTGGCATATATTTATATCATTATGATCTCATGTTATCCTAGCGCAAACAGTTAATTCAGCTAAGTATAATCTCCTCAGGTAAATCTAACAGATATCTCTTAAACTCGAACGTTATAATAACGCTGTCATGAAAGTTGTTTGAATTTGACCCTTGCAAATTTTAATTCAATGACATTTTGCGATGCCAAAAACTCTCTACACAATATGCTTCGTAAAGTAGCTTTCTTACTCTTTAAAATATTAGTTTTCTTTCTTGCAATAATATTAGATCTCGTATACAATGAAAGTAAGAATAGTGGAATAATAAAATATGACATAACCAAACTCTGGCGTTAAAAGAAGTAATCCTTTTATTTATTCGTTTCTTCATTATCAATTATCTGAGATAGTAAAGATTTGATATAACTCACCAAATGATGCGGTAGTGATGTTGTAGTTGATCTAGAACAATGATGTAGCTGACGTAGAACAATGATGTAAATTGTAAATGATAACGAAACAGAATTCCAGCACTGCGTGTATTGATCTGCAAACCAAAAAAAAAAAAAAAAAAAAATTAAAATTATTTTCAAAAATTTATTAATCGTGTATTATAATAATATAATTTTTCAAAATCAAATAATTGTATTTTAATCGGCACGATTTACAAACTGACAAATTATTGTATAAATTATTTAATTGACCTGTTTCTCATTTTTTTATTATTTATCTGGTTAAAAATATATTTAAAAATTTAATATTCGAAAATTTACGTTTTATTATTGTGTCTTTACACATTGAACAAGGATATATTTATTTAACTAGAGAATACATAATTTTTTTTTTTTATTTTTTTTTTTTTCGTAAGATTTACGGTAAACTCTTTCGAAATAATATACTATATGCTAAGCCAATTGACGAGATTGAATAAATTTACTCACCAGCCGCCATCGTTGCTCCCCTTCGAGTATTCACTCGAGTGGATAAAAATCGATCGGAAACGCTAATTAACGCGATACGACGATCGTCTAATGCTTTGTACCGACATTGCCGATGTTTACCGCACTCGCGCGCGCGATAATGAAAAAAAAAAAATAACGCGGAACCTTTACTTACTTAATCATCACTTTGTCCAGCCGCATTTTCGTCAGTTCGTTACGTGCGTTTAAAATAAAATTACATACAAACATATGAATACAGATGTATGAAAGTTTTTTCCACTCGCGCCAACTTCACTGATTTGCAAGCTTGGCGTAATACGCGTACCTTGAATTACTATTAAACAGTTTGATGGAGCTAATTATTACTTACGGTTAAGAACTCTTAGCATATCCGATAATACGGAAAATCAAGGGTCTTCAAAATTCGATCGTATAAACTCTCAATGATTAATGAATAACTAAAGTATTATTCATCGCGTTCACGAGAGAGAGAATACGCGCTTCTCGTCGAGCGGGAAAAAAGTGGCGCGAGAAGTAAGCACGAATAAAATTCCACCCGTCAACATAGATTGCACAACTGTAGATCGAAAATGGGTCGTAAATTAAAATAGCGAATTGCGCGATTTGGACAAAAAAAAAAAAAAAAAAAAGCGTACCGATATCACTGCTAGATTGAACTTTGCAATAACATTCTTATCATATATTAATTATATTGTAGATTTATGCTTAATATTATTATCATGGTAAAACGTATAATAATATAAAGATTTGCGGGATAAAAAGGCGCGAGACTAGTTTAAAAAATACAGAAGAAATATACATGAATTATTACATTTAATTACCGTTTTGGTTTTGAATCGCGCGCGCGACTCGCTATTTTAACTTGCGACACGATTCGTTTCAGTTCGTTTACAGTTGAACAATCTACGTCAACACTTTTGTTCGTGTTTATTTCTCGCGCCTTTTTTGCCTCGCTCGACACGAGGACGACACATATATCTCTCGTAATATTTATTTTATTATTTATTCATTAATTACTCAAAGCTCGAATGCGATCGAATGTATTTTTTCTTACACCGATTGATTAATAGTTGGGTATTATATAAGTCATTGATCCTCCGCTATCCATACTTTCGTCGAGAATAAGATCTTAAGTATAAGCTAAGAATACTTTTGTAAAACTTTTACGTACATGTGAGATAACATTTATGATTATAATTAAATTTGATTGATATCAAAATTTTTGATTTATTATAGAAAAATAATATGTAATGTAAAAAGTACTTCTCTAAACACCTTGTATATATTAGAAATAATATTTGTCGTATTATATAATATTTGATCGTATTATATAATATAAGAGATTATATCAATTTTGTCATATAACAGGACGAAGGACGCAAGACCGCAGCTAGTACGTATTTAATAGATCAAACTATACAGGATTTCGGGAAAGGCGGTTTAGAGATGCAGGTTCATCAGGGCACCCTCGGTCGTCGCAGCAATCACATGCAGACGTCCATGAATATGGACTCGCCGCCGCAGCGAACCACCGCTAGCGGGACTCTCTCGGGTATATTTTCACATTATTATATATATTTTTATCTGTCAATTTTCCGTCATTATTCTTTTAACTACGACATTAATGTCTCTTGTCCAATTTCTATTTCTATGTCTAATGTCTATTTTTGAATGTTTGCAACCTTACTTTCTATAACATTCATATTAACATCGATATTACTATGTAATATTACAGTGTCGAAGTCGAGTTATATCGGTAACCCGAGCCCGGCGCCGCCCAACGACGTGAGCTTCTACAGCGTGGAGATGGACAACGGCGGTCGGGGCAGCTACATGAGCTACGACGGCAATCCGAGTCCGGCGCCGCCCGTCATCGGCGATCCGTCCGGCGGACCCTATTATCCCACATCTATGGGCTCGACGGGTCACATAATGGGCGGACACTTGATAGGCACCGGCACTGGCACCCTGACGCGCACCAGGACACTGCCGCGTCCCGTACCGCCGCCCGACGTTACCGTGATGACCGCGGGCACCAAATCGCCGATACCGCCGTCAGTGCCGCCGCCGCCTACCACATTCGCCCGGGTCAGCGCCAATAACGGGGGACCCCATTCTCATCCGCATTCACATCCGGCCCCGCCGCCACCGCCTTGCCAGAGTCACCCGCTGTCAACGTTCGCGGCAACACCGAGTTATTCCGATATCGATGGCCATCTTGTCTGAGGCTCGCCGATCTTCGGGCCCAGCTCGGTGCGCGGCAAGTACCGCGCCGTCGCCCAGGACGACGACGACGAGGACAGTCGACCGGTCGCGGTCACGGAAAGGAGCACGCGTCTTTGAATTGACGCCAACTATCGTAATGATCCTCGTCCGAATCATTTGCATCGTTAAAATCGTCATCTATCATCTCCCTGAGCGACGACGAGCAGGCCGACGGTTCGCGAACGACGGCATCACGGCTTGAAGGTCCTGACACTCATCATTATGCACCTAAACAATCTCCGAAGACTCTGTTTGGTGCACGAGAACGAAAGTGTGTAAATAAAAAAAGACAAAAAGGGAAAGAATGAAAAGAACATTGAGACGAGAGTGTGCACCAGGTAATGCTATAAACACGCCTTTCCCTTCCACGCGGCTACTTTCTAGACGAGTGGAGACACGCGCGCGGGACTCTCCTGTGCGATTAAATTCTAATTTTAGGGATATATGTATAAACGAATGCTCGATAAGCGACGGCGATCCTAGAGAAAGAGAGGGCGATCGCGTTAATACACGCGAGCGTACTCCAAAAAGCTTGAAGGATAGTTTTACTATTTCCGCTATCCTGCCTTTTCTCCCAACTTTACCATTTCTCCTAAATCATTACTCTAACTCATTGTCTTTGTCCGCTCGCCTTAGCGTTAGTTAGTATTAGCTGAAATAGCG
Source organism: Polyergus mexicanus (assembly GCF_030449975.1). Classification (NCBI taxonomy): domain Eukaryota; kingdom Metazoa; phylum Arthropoda; class Insecta; order Hymenoptera; family Formicidae; genus Polyergus; species Polyergus mexicanus. The sequence continues at coordinate 4,561,233 of NW_027223344.1, forward strand.
ATCACAGCGTAATCAGTATATGATCGAAACTCCGAATCGACACGCGTATGTTCGAAACTCCGAATCGACATACCGATTTTATCGAGGAAAGTATATTTTCTGTAAATACACACGTGTAATCAGAGAGATAGATGAATACTCGTGGCAATAATTTCGTTCTTTGGTTAATTCATGTCAGTATGTAACTATATCTATCATAACGATTATGTTTAGATATCACTATGCAGGTATCAACGTCTATCGAGAAATCCGTGAGATATCTTTTTTGAGATATCTTCTCACCCGCAAAGCGATTTTCACTCGGAACATGTGACAGACGCCGAAATGTAGATTTCTAAATCTGCAATCACAGATCGACACTTCATGATCAACACTAATATTATTATCAGTATAAATATCATTGGATATATATCCGTTTTCCTTGGTACTAGAATAACCAACCTCATTCCATAGCTTGAAGTTGGAAGGAAGAAAATATCATGTCCAAAATATTTGATTGATCTTATATTATAATAAGAAAAAGTTTACATTAAATTTGTTATTGAATTATCAACAAATATCGTATTAACATAGCACCAAGCATTATAGAAAAATATTATCATAAATATATCACTGTAATGCTAAGCAACATTTTTATACAGTATTTTATATGCAAAATGTTGTTTTTTTTTTTTTTTTTTTTTTTTTTTTTCAATTTTCAACTTGCGAATCCCTATTTTTAGAATTAATTTGTAATATTTCTTTTTACATTATACAAATTTATCTGCCAATTTATAGGCTGAATTGGTTATTCCAGTTCTAAGGTATCGATACGAGTTTTTCATGCTTATGATCATCGCGCACGATTACTGACATTGATTTTCAGAATAGTGATAGCATTATTAATTAATGATCGCACAATACTGCCCCTTTAGAGCTCGCAGCTACGCAAGAGTGGGCATATCCGTCATGACCGTCCATTGTTTATTTTCGCGTCAGTAAGTCGGTTTATCCCGATGATTCGATGCTGAGGGAGACGAGACAATCGTTATTACAAAAGAGACAGCTTGAAAAACCGTAAAGAATGCGATAGCGCGGCGAGGTTAAACTTTCTTTCCCTTCCTGCCCCCTCCATCTATGTCGTTTATGATCCTATTTGAGTTAACGATGTCTCCTTGAACACAATATCCACGATGCTAGATAGTCGAGTTTAGCGCTAAATGTGCGGCGGTTTGATCTCGAATCTCGACATTTCCATTCGGTGAAACACCATCTAATGCCAGGATATAGCCATTTTTAGCATTAAACGGCAAGAATATCCAATTTCAGAGTCCATGATTCTGCGTTTTACGAGGGAATTTAGGATCTTGCGAGAACAAGTAGGCGAGCCTGGAGTCAATTGTAACAAAGGAGAATTGTATTATTAATATAACATGTCTGAATTGCATTAAATTGTATCTCTGAGAGTGCATGAAAGTTTTGAAATATTTTTTTTTCAATTTACACAACTCGTAAAGAAAGTTCCTTTTTATATATTCGACCTTTATATTTCTCTTTACACTTGTACTCTTCAAATTGACTTCAGACTATCCTATGCATTGCATAGAAATGAAGACTACACTTAAGTAAGGCGTGTGTTAACTTTGCTGGTCCGTTGTTTCTCTAAACAATGTGCAACAAAATAAGCTGCATCTCGAGTACGTTATTAGCATAGTGCAATTTGCATATCATAATTCGCATTCGCGAATTCTTTATTTATTTACGTTAAAGTTACTCTTGCGTTGCTTATATACGTTATACAGCTGCGCTGCGATTCTTGTCCCTTCCGAGTAACTCTTTTACGAAACGAAAAACCAATCTGATACGTAGAAAACAGAGTTTTCACTGCCGATCCTAAAGTCAATACTATAGATAGTACATTGACCGCGCATATACATGTTGATAAATATTTTTACCTTCTTAAACACACGCAATATACATATACATATATAAAACATATGTATATTAAACGATCATTCGCCGTATCACGCCGACTTTTACCATGTTAATCGTATAAGTCGCAACGAATCGCTCGTTAAAAACTTACGTACATTTTATGTTTACTGATGATTCTAATTAACCGAGATGATGAGAGATCCAAGTTTCTCGTCACGAGAACATTAACGGAGCGAGCTTGCATTTTCCAAGAACAACACTGTCGAAATGAGTTTGTGAATAGAAAAACCGGGATACAATATCAAGGCACGCGACTAGTGTAGACTTTAATCGAGTCGTTGACATCGCAATTCGATCTCGTCGCGAACTCGCGATTTTATTTCTTGAGCGATTGTTACGCGAGATGAAGATATAGGCGTAGCGCGAATAATCAACGAGAGAAAAGGATGCTTCAGAGAGGAATAAAAGAACCGGGAGTCATACCAGTGAATGTTTTGGCGTAGTGATATCTCGAACAAAGACAATAGTACATAAGTTTAAATTGCTACGTAATGATTTTTAATTAAGGAGGGATATAAAGATACTCTCTGCCGACAGCGCGAGGAATTCGCGTCATGCGGCATTATCGCGGATAATCGTATTATTAGCTAAATGTTCCACACATATACATATATTTTTGCATTTATTTCCAATTACCAATTATGATTAAATCAATGTAAATAGTGTGCGATAAGGTCTTAATGTTTCACGCGGTTGAAAGAGAGAGAGAGAGAGAGAGAGGGAAAAATTTTTTAAAAAGCCGAGAAAAAAACAAGTAATTCAAATGGATCATATGAGGGTCTTCACTATTACCTAGGCTATAAACGAAATATTGCTTAGAAAGGGTAATATGCTGTATATCCGCGCAAGGAAGAAAAAAATCAATCCCGTTGATTGGACGAGTCTTTCCGTTCTTCGTCGAAAGCCTAAGTAGTCAGCGTATATATATTTTTGAAAAAAAAAACAAAAAAAAATGAGAGATGACGACGACGAAACTCGATGCGTTTGGCCTATCGTAAGAGGGGGTTGGGGAGGGGGGGGGATATTATTGCGACAAAAGAGAGCCATGTAACGCACGATGCGTTTGCATTCCGGCGGTAAAGGGCTGTGACAATGAGAGATGTAAGTCCCGAAGACGTCGCGAGTTTCTCGATTGGGAGAACACCATCGTCGCTAATGGTAGTAGCAGCGATGTGGCGATTTACGATAATTATAATAATAATTATCATTTCGAAATTCCATTGTTTGCTCTCGCGCGAAATCCTGTCTGTACGTTGGCGCGATGAAGTCTCTCTACAATGGTGTTCTTAACCAGAAATCGCAAAAAAAAAAAAAAAAAGGAACACGAAACTGCGACGGGAAGAGATCCTCCGGGATCTTTTACACCTCACCACGAACGATAAGGAATTGTTTGTAGGAAACAATAATTATACTTTATCCGCCCAGACGGTAACGTGCGTCGCATCGCTCATTGCGGAGAAGAGATTGTTTGAAAGTTTTATGAATAACGTTTTTCTGTAGCGCATATATATTGTTGTTTCTCATTACAGCGATTATTTGTTAACACAATAGATTCTACGAAGCTTATAAGACAAAAAGAAAGAGAGAGAGAGAGGAAGAAAAAAAGAGAGAGAGAGTATTGTTAAACCGCCGTTGTGTATGGAGCCGCACAGTTCGGCTTAGACTGATGATAAGAAATTCACGTATGCTCAATTAGAGATGAACATGTTCGCGCATAATTAAGAGTTCTATTTACATATACATGTTTTATATTTGTAATTAAAAAAAAAAAAAACAAATCATCTATACTTAATATTACCTGAAGATTATTATTAGATTTATGTAATCTCCAAAGTATTTGCTCATCAAAGTGCTAGGCATGTTAGACGGACCGATATTCGTCCAAAATGGTACCTTGGAGATGGACATACCATCTAACACGTATGATATTTGATATTTTACATAATAATAACGACAACACTTGTAATTTCGTTGATTACTCTAAGACATAGTCAATCCTAATTATACAATCATTAAGGATATGGAAAAGAATCAATTAATCGTTTTACATGTGTGTATATATATATATATATATATATATATATATATATATATATATATATACAGGGTGAGGCATTTATATTGAGACATCTAAATATCTAAAAAATAAAGCAAGATTGAAAGAAATGTTTCAGACAAAAGTTGTTCGGTTCTAAGGAGATCATAAGATGATGCCATTAGAAATCTCCCAAGCGCCTCCACCAAAGGTCAAACTAATGGCATCATCTTATGACCCCCTTAGAAACGAAGAATTTTTGTCTGAAACATTTCTTTCTATCTTGCTTTATCTTTTAGATATTTAGGTATTATTCTCAATGTAAATGCCCCACCCTCTATAAACGTATAATGTACATAGCACTTAGATAGACACGAAAGGAATGAAAGAAATGAAAATACTTGAACGAATTATATCAAACTACGAAAAAAAAGAAAAAAAACGAATCGAGAGAGCTTTTGTATACTAGATGTATATTGGTATATTCACTTTGTATCGTTCTTTTTATCGCGATGATATAATTATCGATGATAAATAGGAATTAACGACAGCATAATTATTTCTAAAAATGCGATAGAACGATAAAATACGAGTATCGCGAATCGCAAATCGATGACGAAATAGAAAAGAAAAAAAAAACAAATAAACGAAGAAGAACGCATCGGAACAGGTATGCGAATAATGCACGAGAGACATTGCGAAATTGTATCCGTTCCAAAATTGATATCGCCAGTGTTCCACCGCCTTCGCGTCACGCCACGTTTTTCACGACGATCTTTTACGACGATTTTTTACCGCGAACCAGGCTCTATTCTCTACTTTTTCACGTATAGGAGATAATTTTTATCCCTTTGTGTCGAGAGTTGCGCCAATAATAAACGAAAGTACGCTGTACTCTTCCTTCCCCCTTTCAAGTTTCTACGTAACTATTATTATCGCCGCGACTGGTCTAAGTGTTGCTTCCGTTTTATGTGCCAATCGATCGATGTTGTTCTTCGACATGTGTAACATACCGTGTGTTAATGCGAAATGAGACTATTAAAAGAAAAGAAAAGAAAAAACATGATTAGCACCGCGGTCGATGGATGAATTTCTCGGCGCTCTTTCTCCGAGTACAACAAAGGTCAAAAAAAAAAGAAAGAAAGAAACGGAGAAAGAAGACGAAAAATAGAAGCGAAAATGAAAAGCTCTCTGATCGACGTAACGATCGATGTAACATAATTGAATGCCCATGATTAACTGATTAATGTACATATACATAGTATTTTTACATTCTAATTCTAAATTACATTTCCAATTCTAAATGGTATACACAACACTACACTCACTGTAAGCTTCGCTCTGTCATCTGTGTATTTATTCGCGTTGACGACGGCAGCTGTTTGACAGCAGTTGTCGGTTCATCCCTCGTCTAGATGTATTTCGTACAAAAATGCATTTATAATGATTATTGCTCATGCCCCCTCTCTGTTTTTTAAAACCACCCCCCCCCCCTCCCCCGTATACACATTCGCGCTGCTGCACGACGTTCAATAAATATATATATGCCTTGTGCCTTCGCCGCACCATGTTACTTAAACCATAATATGTAAGACAGAATGAAGGTAGAAACAAAGAATACCTTAGGTGCGAAGCATTTACAATTTTTGTTTTTGAGACACGTTGGCGCGATTTATCTCAACTGTGGTTATTGCCAAAATTCGTATCGGAATGTCGATCTTGAACGTTTTCGAAATATATAACAATTAAAGAATGATACGTATATTTATTTATTTTTTTTTTTTTTTATATGATTACGTACTTGACGTTTATTATCGCACAATTAGCACGGCCTTCAACAAGAGTTAACGACATGATTTATGTTCGAACTACTGACAATATTTTTTTATATCGGTATTAAAACGAAAGGCGTAAATGTTGGTTTTATACTTGCATACACAGAAGCAGAGCGAAGCTCGACACGCTAGTCCTTAATTTAAAACCAAAGTAAAAAAAAAGCAACATTGTGTAGCGTTTAAGAATCTCTATTACGTATACACACACACCTGCGTGTCTATACAGACATAATTATAATTAACGATTCCAATCATTGTAATTAGGTAAATGAACTAACCGATAAGCAGATAGGTAAAAATAAGCCACTCATTATGTGTATCATCTTGTTTTTCATTCGTAATTTTTCACTACACGATTAACATTTTACCTAGGGGAGCCTTTCGTCAGCTAGGATTATTCCGTATCTGTATTCTGTATATTGTTTTCTATTGCAACTATTAAAACTGATTGTCAACTTATAAATCGGTCTATTATGCCTTTCTCTCTTTGCCGATAATTTCCATGGTCTTTTCCTTTTTAATGATGCTAATAAAGAGAATTTCGTTTAATAAAATAGCACAAATATTCACACATATATATTACACATATTATAATTTAAAAAAAGCAAGCCTTCGTTCAAATAAAGACATGGTAGACCATTGAAATATTTATATATTTCTTTACATTCACATAAAATCATTTTCTGTAAATGTAACAATCAGTAATTATAATAATTAAACCAAAGAATTGCAAAAAAAGTATCGACTTTTTTTATCGAAAGAAAGAGAAGAGGAAAATATTAGATATAACATATACTCGTGTCCTTATTAAATGGGAATTAGAGAAACTCTATTACTGCTGTATTTCCGTATTTTATAGTCAGACTAATTTAAATTTCCTTATTTAGACTTGATTATTTACAGTATTCCTGAAAATTTTCGTTAAAACGTTCGCCTTTGTTTTGGAATAAAGCATAGGATATTTCGTAGATATATTAATGAAATCAAACATAAAAATTGTTTATAACGCCTCGTTGGCGCAGGGTTACTGGAAAATGGGAAGACTATTACTACGTGAAAAGGCTTGATATATTTCATTGCGTCATTCAATATTTGGCCAAAAAGGATCTGAAGGAAAAATTAATATACTAATCGCAGAGCAACTTATTGCAAAAAACATGAATGATGAATGCTACGAGAAATGTACTGTAAAAGTACATATTTTTTATAACATAGATATCTGTGCTTTTTATATCTCAATATATTGACATTCATCACTTGAATTTTTCTCAAAAAAACTATGTCAAAATTTGCTATTTAACATAGAAAAGAAAAATTTGATGAAAATAATGCAGGGTAGATTAAAAGTAAATTAACGACTTCTTAATACTCGACTTAGTCATTTACTTAACGATGAAGACGTTATTGGAATAAAAAAGAACTTTGTAATCATATACCAATGTATATTTTTCCTTTTGTATAGCACAGAAGATAACAATTACTATTGTATTACATTACATTTGTTGTCATTCTGAACATAGAAGATCATAATGACGATGATAACAATGATAATGATGATGAATATCGAATAATTATAGAAAAACGAAGCACTCTGGATAGATTTTAATAGAAATATATTTCTTAAACATTCAGTTGCGCTATTCTCTTTTTTTTTTTTGTAATTCGACAAATAAAACTCTGTTTTCTTAATACAATTTATTTACTCGGTATGCCTTTTGCATATCGATAGTGTTTTAATTCTTTGTAAAGAATCTCGTTATATTGTGTAATTAATGATCATTAATAGCGGTACTAAATTTGAAAATATATTGTTCTAAAATATTTAAAATCCTAAATGCTCTCCTAAATATTAATCCTGAATCGTCCAAATTATACAAAATAAAAATTTCAAAACATATTTCATTATATTAGAATTTTGCCGATTAAGAACTTCATAGATTCGAAAGTGTTTGTCGCGACGAAATTATATACAACATTCATATTATCCAGAAAAAAAAAACAAATCGGTAATTATAATTACATGATTACTTAACTGCGTATTAAAAAACAATATAAGAGCATTCTTTTGTTTTTGTAATTCTCTAAAACGTTAATTTTACAGTCTGAAAAGGTTTCTCTTTATCCGCAACGAACGTTGGCAAAACTTACTAGACATCTGTACATTACTGAAATCATTTACTACTCGTGATCATCAATGTAAATTCAATTAATATCGACAGGTACCATGCTGATATATCTCAGTATATAGGATATAATGTGTTTAAAATAAATATGAATCGTCTATGTCTTTTTATCGCGCAATGATCATGACAGAATATATCTTAATTAAGATTACGACAACTCTTTTGCAAGGTATTTGCAAATCTATTCAAGATATAATTCTTACATAAAATGGTTCATTTTCGACGATTGCACAATATACAAATTATACACGGGGAAATTAGTTTGTTAAGAAAATTCAATTATCGAATTTTTCATCATTGCAACACATTCAATATAATCTCATGTGAGATTTACAAATGCTCTTGGAAGATCACAAACTAAACTTTGATAATAAAAAGATTTCATTAAAAAAGCGTGATCACTTGATATATTTACATCATTCTTGATTTAATTTTGCTAGCGCAAAAACTACTCTTGGCGCAAATAAAAATATATAAAAATAAAAATATACGCTACTGGCCAATAGTCTGAATAGCTTCATTCTTATTTCACAAATAGATAACATTAAAATAAAAGACGTAAATTTATTCATCTCACATAGCATATGCAGTTTTAATTGAAACATTTATCTATTTTAAATAAATATACCAAGAAAACTAATTTACGTACACATTCATTAATAAATCAATAAAATAACTTGTCAATATCGTTTACACATACACACGATATCTTCGTTATATATCTCTATTTAAAATTTTCTCTTTTAATATTTTATCGTTTCATCTTTTATCTCTAATATAGAGAAGATCTAAATCTCTTTGCAAATTATCTACACATTTAAATCCTATTAAAAGAAATTCTAAAATTATTATACAAAAATAATTATTATTATATAAAGAAAAAAATCACGCAGATTTATTTCTTTTTATTTTAATATTAGCTACTTTCTTTTTATTTCTTGTATATACAGTCCTCTCTTTTGACAAAACAACATTTATAAGATGATTTGTCAACTTCAAGTTTTATTTTTCAAAATACTCAAACTATTGACCAGCAACCTGTATATACTACAGGTAAATATCTAATAAGTCTTTAAAAGCCTTAATTACACTCGGCGATAAGTTGCTTGGTAAATTCAGAAAAGAAAAGTAAAATAAATCAGCAACCGAGACATAATGCCTTATAACATAAGAAAAAAAATCACAGTTTTATTTAAGTCTAGGTTTGTATGTATATATATATATATATATATATATATATATATATATAAATATATATATATATATATATTATATGTATTAAATAGTTGTATTATTTACAATCTCTCGGAAGGCCTCGGCGCGACCTATCGAGCCACATGACACGCTCACGCTCTAATAATTAATTCTCTCTCTCTCGAGTCAGTCCCGTTCATGAGAGAGCACCGTTTTATCTATGAATTAGGGAGATAATATAGCTAATAATATATAACACTTATATAAAATGACGTACATGCGCCTCTGCACTTGTGAGTACAATATATTTTGATCCGGTACTTTGACATGGGTGAGGTTTGCTCTCTATCATAGTAAGATAAAAGACAAGGTATTCTGATGATTCGATAATTGGCATAATACATACAATGCAGTATATAATATTTTTTTTTTTTTTTTTTACAGAAATGCAGAAAATATCTGTGTGAATCTTTCTTTCTTCATGCATTCTACAACTTAAAATAAATCATTAATCGCACACAAACAGTAATATTAAACTTTGATTCGATAGAATTTTATAACGATATTTTAATAAAGAAAAAAATAGTCGCTAAATTCATTATCCGCGAAATGACAAAGTACGTAATTTTTATACAATCTCTGTATTCGTCAGCATACATATATAATCTAAAGATCTTTATCGAATTCCAACTTCTCTCTTGTATTGCGAAAATTAATTATTTTCGATTTTCTTCCGCTAATCACTGCTTAAAACTTGTGTCTCAACTGATGTCTTTTACCTTATTACTACCTTATTAGCACGATAGTCGCTAACAGACACGTGCGCAATCTCGTGAGATGCGGAGAAAAAGGGTTTCGCTTTGATTAAATATACATGTAATATATGCATACAATGACGCTCGCGAGAACATCTCGCATATGTGTATAAAAGTTTATCTCTCTCTTTTAATATCTCGCTATCACTCATTGTCAGAGTAAAAAGTTTTTCCTATACGTAAGGACAGCCTTTCTGCCGATGATGATAATCTCATTTTGCATAATAAATACCACGAGAACTATTAGATCCTTGGATCAATTCGCGATCATATATATTTGCAAGAAATAATATGATCGTCATCACACGATATCAGAAATTTAAATTTCGAAAACGAATTGTGCCAGCGATTGTGAAAATGGTTTAAATAAAAAATATAATTTTTCTTTATTATTTCATTAATTTATGTTTTAATCTCATGTACAAAAGTAACCATCAAGTTTTGCCATTAGAGAAGAAACTACAATAATATGATAAGGTAAATATGTCAGACATATGCAGATATAAAATATATAAATAATAATATATAAATCATACATTTTTATTGCAAAATTTTTAACGATTGAACAAGATACATGTATCTTGTTCAATCATTAAAAATTTTTTCTATAAAGACTATATGATTTTTCACTTTAAGACTATTTTCATAATCACAAACACAATTCTGTATTTACGATATAAAATAATTCAAATTTCAAATCTCAAGAAAATCTAGATTTTTATAACACAAATTATTCTTTGTAAATAAATATAAAGCGTGTTTTTTTTAGATTGTGTAAAAATAATATTCGCTCGCTTCTATATATAATTCTGCGTGGGTTTTCAACTGCGGGAACAGAAAAAAACTATTGTTATTTTTAATAACAATAAAACTTGATAAGTAGACTTTTTGCGCATAATATACATAAAATAAATGTCGCTCATCATTAAATATGCCATTAACGTATAAGATTGCGGACTAACGATTTACTAATGTTAGATATGAATCATTTTTTTTTTTTTTTACAGAATATATATATAATATTCCGACAGCCTCAATATTACATATACGTGAGCATTATTCGATGCTCGATGTACACTTGCTTTCGCATTATAACGACTGCTTTTCTTTCTTTTTTTAAAACTTTAACCCGCCTCTCTAATGCACGACTATGCATTACACACATATATACATCATGTATTCGAATAAAATTAACAAGACATGAATATGATTTGTATGACTCGTTCTCTTTCATCAACATCTCTATTTTTGACGAATATAATTTATACGTTTTTTTACGTACATCATGTGTTATACCGATTATCTTTATGTATACTAATTATTGATCAAGTATCCAAAGTATTCTTCGCTTCCATGGAGCTGTGTTTGTATGTATGTATGTATGTATATATATTTTCATATCAGAAGTTACCCTTGAAGAGTAATAGTTAATTTTCTGAACAGACACTAACATTATGAAAGCCGCTCTTATTCGAAATAATTTCCGCTATCGAGATTGGACGTCATCAGAGAGTAAAACTTTTGAATGCACATCCACTCGAGTTCAAACAAATTCCTTTGTTAGATTATTTTGACTTATTGTTAGAGATAATAAATACGCACGATGCGTCATGAAATCTCCATCTTTTTATTATTGATAATTTTTCTTTTTTTGTCGATAGTCTCTCTTTCTTATATTCTTAGAAGCACATCTATTATTATTATCGTAACCGCGTTAATGCTACACTTTATTATTAACTAACATTATTACCACTGCGCTACTAATGCTACTAGCGTTACACGATCGTTAGCATTTTGTTACTACCAATATTATATCAATTATTAATAACTAGTATCGCCAATAATATCAATGTAATCATTGGCGATATATTGTTAATCTTATTATTGTTATCGTTATTTTCACGTATGCTATTAAAATTTATTGTTGCAGTTGCTGTTGTTGTTCTTGTTGTTACTATTATTGCGAGCATGTTTTTTTGTTCTCAGTGCGTTACAGGCTACGTGTAACTCCCTTGGTCCTGGTCCCAGTTCCTGCTACTTGTCTGCTTATGTTCGCAATGACGATCGAAAAGGATGTCTGTGTCCATACGCATAAGTGAGGGTATACATTCAATCAATCAACGCATATCATTATCATCGAACCATATACATCGTCAAACATGACTAAAACCAAAAACCTAAATTCTACAAATGTACATAACTAAAACATTGGAAGACTTTACAACGCTAGGAGTATTATCCGTAAGTTTAAGAGATCACACATCTTGTAATTAGGGATACCATCTAAGAACCCTAAAATCATAAGATTGTATGTGTGTGCGCGCGTGTATATATATATACATTCTTCTCTGTACGTGTTCTTCACAAATGTGAACATCAATTTTATATTAACAACAATTGAAAACCGAAAGGCGAAAGCTATATATAGGAGACATTGCAAGGTTCGATACTAAATAGTAAAGCGTGATAAAATATGATTATTGGGATCCTGTTCACCCAGTACAAATGCAAATTGCTAACGTTCGTAATTTAAATAATAGATCTTTATAAAAATTTTTTTATTGTGTTAAGAACGGTAAAAAGAAAAAAATTAACATTTCTATAACGATCTATTTTTTTTTGTTTTGTTTTGTTTCATCATTTCATGTTTTAGCGCAACACAGTGTTTTACCTGAGATACACGAATGAATCGTTATATATATATATATATAAAAAAAAAAAAAGATATTATAATATGCAAATACATAATCATCTTTCTTATACCAAGGATTTTTAAAAAGGATTGAGTAGAAAACATTTGATCCTTCGTTTACTTCCATTTCATTAGACATTTTCTTAGGACGTTCCGATGACAAAATCAATTGTATCTTGAAAAAACCGGGTGACGTCTATTCTTCGGCAACGTGCAAAACACATTTTCCTTCAGATAGAGCGTTTAAGCTTGTAGCTGATATACGCAATTATATAAGACAAGGCAGTGATTATAGCACGTATGATAGTTTCTATTTTCTCATCTAGCTAAGATCTTATACCCGATAGTCTGGCTTAACTGAATCTGTGTTTAACGATTTATCCCCTTTTAAAGATTGTTTAAAGATAGTTTTCTACTTCCATGATGTATAAATACAGAACGATAAATACAGAAAAGCTTTTGCAAATGTAAGATTAATAATCTCCGCGTTATATTAATGCTCATACTCGCCCAAAACGGCTCAATTTATTAATGATAATTAATGTTCGTGCCACGGCGATCGTTCAGTTAACACCATCATTCAAATAAACCGTACAAAATGAACTAGGAACCTACAACGGCTATCTTACATATCTGAGAAATATCTCTATTTAATTACGAATGCCTTTAGTTGCAAACAGAATCATTTCAACGGATGCCGCTGACCGTGATGAGATCTAGTCGTAATACATGTATTGTATATGTATAACACACATCGTCGTCCTTAATGGGCATGATTGTAGAAAGTTTATCGAATATACAAAGCATCTCTCTTTCTCTCTCTCTCTCTCTCTCTCTCTCTCTCTCTCTCTCTCTCTCTCTCTCTCTCTCTCTCTCTCTCTTTCTATCTTTCCTTCTTGACAATTTTAGAAACAGTCTCTTGGAAATACGGAACCTCTCAGTACCATGAACCAAATCCAGCATAGATTCCAAACATTTTTTGTTGTTTTCTATCATCTATGTATCTCGGTCATATATATGTTCACATGTTTTTATATTCTTTCTTTCAATGCGGCTTTGTCTGAAATCACATTCATATAATGTTCTATATATTGGATACATATAGAGTATATCGTGTGTATGTGTATCATGTGTTGTGTATATATTTACATTGTTTATTATGCATTTGTTGGACAGAGAGAGAGAGTGGTTGTTTAGTGGGTGCATCTTTATCCTACAATCATTTCGCACTAATCTAGTATCTATCTCGAGTCCGCTGTCTTATTACTGACCTCTTCTTCGGCGGCAGTTTGAACGGTGCTTGTCGGAAGCGGTTGCTGATGCGCCTGCACAGGAGGAGCGATTCCGCTTGACGCCGTCGTGATACCTCCGTGCGACGGGATCGTCTGTTTACCGTACTTGACAGTATCCTGCTGTGGCCCGCTTTGCGATTGCAATTCCGGTCTTCTGAGATAAACGGCCGCCTCCTTTTTCGGCGGTACCACGGGCTTATTCGGTGGTACCGGGGGTGGCACGCCGCGCGAGATCGGCGGCTTTTTCACCGGCGGTAAACCACCGGCGGTGGGTGCTTGAACAGCGGGGCTGACGATGGGACTCGCAGCAGACTGGCCGACGTGAAAGCCGAGCTTCCCCGCTGCAGCGGCGGCTTGCGATGACGTGATAAGCTTAGCCGCAGCGGCGGTATTAACGGGAGCAGGTACAACCGGTTGTCGCTTGTCTACGGCCTGAGGAATTACAACACACAACCATGACCGATTTCAGAGCTACGGAGATTTCGACCAAACTCCGCTTGCCAGGATAAGAGCGAACATACCATAAATAGAAAACTAGGAAGGGGGAGAGAGGAAAAAAGAACCATACCAAAGAACTAATCCAAAGCAAAGAGAGAGAGAAAGAATGAGAGAGACTCGGGGTAGAAAGTAAGAATGAATATATAGATATCTATGAAAAGAATGGTCAAGATCGTGGAGGAGAAAAAGACGCCGTTATTATCAAGCAACAAACGACTCGCAACTCGCTGAAATCAAAATAGTGCGTCTACCCCATTTGAGTGCTGTTAATAAATGCGTATATAATTGCGAGGATACAGGAATACTTTTTCTTTGCATATTCATAAATCAGCAGCAGATGAGATATACTTGAGACGCAATCTGAGTTACATTAACCGAGGAGTAGATTAGTAAAACGTAATACATATGTATGTGCGACTAGATCTTTGACAGACGAATGTAGGAAGAAAGATTAATATGAGGAATAAGTCCTCAGTCCCCTGATAGACCGTGTGCATCGAAATATTACGATGTTCCATCTTGACCTGTATTTACCTATTTATTAAAATATATTGCAAACCAACACTAATCACTGACAGTGTAGTAGTACGCATTAAATATCGTGTAACGAAGCTATATATAATTTAGTAGTAGCGATTACGGAATAGCAATTAGGAAGTCAAGCGTGGACAATTTTTTGGCTCAGAAATAAAGCTCGGAAAACTGAGTTGCATACAACTTTGTTTAATTGTAGGAATCGGTCAATGTACACATGTGAAATGTGATAATAATAATAATAATCTTATATATATACAAAATTAAAAGTATCGTAATAAAATATAACTCTAGATACTGATAATGTGCTAACTTATAAGATTGGTATAGTGGAAGTGTATAATATAGTATCGTGACCGTGTGTCTCATAAACAAATTGTAAACAAATACGTATAATATAATAAAGCAGGCTTTCTCAAAATAATCTTTCAGATATTTATAGGATAATTTCATTTGTATAAAAATTTAACAAGCAATATTTAATTTTCAGTGCACCATTTGATACGAGTGACAAAAGTAGAGAAAATAAATAAACCGATGAATGCAATAGAAATCTTGTGCATTATAAATATAGAATTAGAGGTAAAGGCCAATAATGGTGTTATTTAAAAAACAAATGAAAAAATAATTTTTTTTTAAGATCAAAATTATTTTCTTAACTTATTTTATTTATCTAATATATATTATCAGAATGTTTCTGTGTGCGCTGTGTTATATAAGAGTATCGTATGTCATATAACTTAACAGCGTAAAAACAATCTTCATTATATTAGTCAAATGCTATAACTGCAAAAGTGTATAACAATTTGGCTATTAAAACACATCTGTTATCAGAAAAATTAATAAATATCTAATGTATATATATTACATTTGCATTTTTTAAATTAAAAAGCGATAAGCTACGATTTATAATAACCACATAAATTCATTGCAATAAATATATGATTAAGATGCGATATTATTTATGATTTAAAATGTTGCATGTAAATGTTGTAAAATGTATAAGACTAGAGGGAAACTTATAAAATGCTCGCGTCATAAAACATTAATGATAACAAATGCATTTTTCATTTCTCTATTATAAAATAAAGTTCTATTAGTATGTGATGTAATATATATGTATATTACTCTCTCTCTCATTAGATAAATTTTTTCTTTTTTTTACATAATTTTGCGTATTTCGCGAATTGCAATGTCAAAGAACAAAATAAATCCCGAATTGAGAAAAGGAACACTATTTAACTAATTTGACTAAGATGCAATGTATATATATATATACATTTCATCAATTATTATCCAAATAATAAGCTTTAATATCTATATCAATGGTACACTGCGATTTATCCTTGGAAAATTTAAATTTCATATATTTTGATATTTATAAAGAGCCTACTTATATTGTATTAATAATTATAGTCTTTCTAATATGCATATGTAAGTTTTATATCATTTAAGAGAAGACAGAAATATGTTATATTTTTTATTAATTTACGATCTATTTTAACGTAACTTGTTATTCCTTTACAACTTATTTTTAAATAATATCTATGACACGCAATTTTAATATATATATATATATCTAAGTATTATGTCGAATTAAATTAAAACCTATTGTTCAAAACACAATACTGACTAAATAGCTGATTTCTATTTCAATATCAACTAAATTTTTCTATCGTTACAAACATAAATTATTTATAAATTATCATCTTTTCTTTTGCTCTCCCTTTCAAGAAAAATATTATCATAGAGAATCGCACTTCTTAACGCTCGATATAAAAATATCTGTTGTGACACTTTGCATGTATAAATAGGCTCTTTATAATCTTTAGATTAACGTCGAGTGTGTAGGGAAATGTGGATAGGTTACCTGTGTATCTGGAGGAGCTGTAGATTCTCCACCTACAGATGTTAAATTAGGCGTATAGGCAACCCCACGAAGTGCCTGTCCAGGTGCTACTGATCTAGCAATCCCAGTGGCTAAAAAATAATGATTAATTATATATTATCTTGTAATTCAATTGTTTTGTAGCGCAATGTTTTGTAATACAATTGTTATGTAATTCATGAGTTTAAAACTAAATTTATACACGCACACAGTTATGTGAATTTATATCTTACTAAAGAATTCATTTCAGCAGAATATAGACTTTATATATATATATATATTGTATATATTTGTCACTTGTTAAAATGTAAATTGTTAAACTTTGTATATGTTGTTTTGTATATATTGAGATATTTTTTAAAGAATCTTACTTGGTCCACTGACAGGAACACTGGACACTGTGGCAGTGGGTTGGACTACTTTACTACTAACCATGGGTGTCCCTGTACCCAAGACCGTTCCTTTCACTATAGGGAATATCGAAGATTATCAGATTTTCTTTCTACTCTGTTTATAATATCAATTAAATGCAAATCGAGAACGATTTAAAAAATGAAATAAGTTTTTTCGCAACATTTTCTATTATTAAGATCTTGATATGTACAATTTCTATTTTTATACCATTGCACGCAGAACGTACTTGTTTGCGGTGCACTAGCCGGCCTGAGTGTCGGCATAGCGACTAGATTCGCTGGTTTTGCAGGTGGTGGTGGTGGAGTTACACCAACTCCTCTGGCAGGACCACGAACCTGCGACTCTTTCCACATATCCATCTCGGCTCGTAACTTTTCCAATTCCGTCTCAAAGTCTTTCGCTCTTTTTTCCTCTTTTGTAAGAGCTTGCCGATATTGTTGCCTCTCCATATCAAATTGCGCTAATTGTTTTTCCAATTCCGCTTCCATCTGCAGCGATTTCTTACTCTCTTCCTCGAGGCCCTCGGCCATTGAATCTATCCTTACTTTCTCTTCACTGAGAATTTGAGCTAAATCTTCAGATCGTTTCCTCTCCTCGATATATTTCATGATAATCTTTTTCCGTTCCGCCAAAAGAAGCAATACTATTTGTTTTTGTCGATTTTTCTCTTCCTCGAGATGATCGTTAGCCTTTTTTAATTCCAACTCTAATCTCTTCTTTTCTTGTTTTTCTAGTTCTAGCTCCTTCTTCAACCTTGTTCGCTCCTTCTCAAGACCGTAAGTGATATCATCACCTTGAGCAGTATCATGTTCATGTTTCCGTTTTTCTTCTTCTAATTCTTTAATCACCTGAAAAAATTTTGTCGCAATGAAATAATAACAATCACCAAAAGATAATAATACATTATTTTCTAATAATATTATATGTTTACATTTATAAATCACATAATTTTGTCACATAACATTAATAATAATAATAATAATAATAGTAAAAATAAAAAATTAATAATAATAAAATACATACCGCTCTATGCCTAATTTCAGCATCTCTAAGAACTTTTGTCATCCTACATTGTGCCTTTCTCTGCTGCATTACCAATGCTTCTAGACTAGCTACTTGTTGATCAATTTGATTTCCTTCAATCCCAATAACACCACCTACTATCGCAATATCTCGAGCTAGTGCCGCGTGTGGATCTGCGGTACTGCTAAGATATCGGGAACTTAGAAGATGTTTCATCTTTTCTGACTGGAAACAAAAATCATCATTTTCATATGTAATAATATAGATAAACATTAATACAATCTAAAAATTAAAACATAATACAATTAAAAAGTTTGTGGAACAATAATATAATAAGTCGTGCAAAGAAGACTTTCGGCTTTGTTCATAACTTGTATATTTGTTTTCTTTACTCTTTTATATCTCTAGACAACTAATGCATTAAGAGATAAGTTTAAAAACCGTGCAAAAAATCTAAAAAATCTTTCATCAATTATTTATAATATTTTACATGGCATAGTATATATAACTTGGTATATTTTACCGTCCAAATTAAAGAACTTGTTATAATTATATTCGCAAAATATATAATCATAAAATACAAAAAAAAAAAAAACCATTTAACAATTTGTTAATAAGTTATATCGTTCAAATTACTTTTAATGCTGCTATCACAATGTCCCTCGCCTGAAGCTCTCCTTCTAGATGTCCCAGTAATATCAGCAAATCAGTTTTGCTCAACTCCTTCTTCGGATTGCGCTGCAAACATGCGAAACAATCCTCGGCTATACATATTCCAATATTTCTATAATTATTATGGTATTCGTGTAATTATCACAATAACACCAACAATGATACTGTGTATAACGTAGCTTATTCAGCCATAAAAGAAACATAGGAATGTATGACAGGAATGAGTACCTTGAGAGTATTGGAGGAACTCTTATCCAGCGGTTCAATATTATTGGCCTGCTGCTGCTGCTGAGATTGCGAGGGCTGAGCGCAAACGGCGAGAGTCTGCGTCTTGGCGGCCGCGCTGGTCGGGACGGTAATGCCAGGCGACGGCGCCGACGTCGACGGCGGTCCATTGGCCGTCGTCCCCATCGTCGCACCGGGCGAGGTGACGCTCGCAATGGTGCTCTGACTCTGCGATGCCATTGTACGCGCCGATCTCTATCGAGAGGTATTTACCTACGCGTCGACACCGACGATCCTCGTCGTCGTCGTCGTCGTCGCCGGTTTCCTGGTTCGCGGGCGACTCGGGAGGGAAACTCTCGACTTACTCGTACGTCGACTTCCTTATCCCTCGAGTCTCCGGTGATTCGCCGTGACGGCCGTCACGGGACGCGCGAGGACCGCCGCCGGACATTGACAAATCGAGCGCACAAAGCGCAGCTCACGCCACGGCACGCACGACCAGCGAAAACTCGATCGTCTCTTCTCACGAGAGGCGCCCTCTCTCCCCTCCCTGCGCTCGGATTTAAAATCGATTCCACACCGGTTCGATTATCGATGGTGTTCGACCTAACCCCGACTTCAGGACTTTAGGAATCCAGTCTACTCTGGCGGTGTAAGAAATTTTCTTGATTTTTTCGAGTTTGTTTTTGAAAAATATTAAAGAATATTAGATTAAATATTAAAGGAAATCTTGGGTATTTAGCTTTTTTTTTTCTTTTTCAATGCCAGCCTCTGCGCGTATTTTTAATATTTATCATCGATAACTTTAGTAAATAAGAAAATATATTTTCTATCTATCGATAATAAAATGAAAATCGAGATATAACAGTTCATATCAGAATTATTCTGTTTACATTTTTCAGATTTTTCAGAAAATAAAATATTGATTATATTCATTTTACCCGTATGCTTTTTGCATTCCAAATTAGACAAAAATATATATTACGAAATTGATTGAAAAGAGGAGGAGAAAAAGAACGTTGGAAGATAGTGCAATTGGACAAAGAGAAAATGATCTTAACTGTCAATTATCAAATTACGTATATACGCCAATTATGCGTCAAATTAATAATTGAATAGAAAAGCGTAGAAGCGTGGAATAAAAATTCTTAAGGAGACCGCGATCTGTTCGGAGAACCCCGCGAATTTTCCCCCTATCCAGTGCATGCACACTCATCGAGCTCGATATGTGTACGACACACGCGCGTGTAATATCGGTCCACAAACCCCTATCGGCGTAAAAGTTGCTTACGTCGCATCGTGCTAGCGCTGATATCTCACGTTGTTACGACGTCGATGACGGGAGGATCTTGGCAGTAGGCAGTTGCATATGGTTCCGCGTGCGTTGGTTACCGTGTGGGATGGTATGCGGGATAAGGTGTGCTGCGGGAGCTGGTCTTGATACTACATACAAGTGTAACGCAGAATGGGTAACCAGGTGACGCGCCCCGGGATCGCCTCGCACAAGAAGCTGGAGTCCGGCAATCACGCGAACGCTGCTCCGAGAAGTAATAATGCCACTACGAGCGAGCCGGATCATCACAGCTCGTATACGCAATTTTTCCCCATCGAGAGTCTAGCCAAGGTATGTATCACTCACCACACACACACATACATTTTCTCTCTCTCTCTCTCTCGTGCCAATTTACAATCACATCAAATTACGGATACAGGCATGTTTTTTTTTTTTTTTTTTTTTTTTTTTTTTTTTTTTTTGAGGGCGGAATAGAGGGGAAATTTGCATCACAAGCATTTCTACAGCTGTTTGAAACGACAGCAAAGACAGATATTCTCAGCTGGCCGACTTTTTGGAAATAGTTTCTTATGTTTCGTACCATTTATATCATTAAATACGATTTGCAGAAACGTTCTATACTTTTATTTTTTCTTTTGCGATTGTTCCTTATCACTCTATCATGATTTTCTAAATATTTTCAACAATTGACGCTTTTCTTCTAGTCGGTTAATCTTCCAGTCACAAATTAATAATTATATATTTTATACTCTAGTAACTGTTATCGTACACATACAGCTAATATAGTTAATTTATATAAATAAAAATTAAAAAATTATATGCGTACATTTTTATTTTTTATTTTTGCATACGCAAACATGGAAGCAAATTATATTATCTACAATATATTAAAATGTATATTTAGCGCCGCATAATACTAACATATAAATGTATACTTTGCAGATACTATCGCATCTTGCAAATCAAGAAGAGCATGTTAATGGCATTACCATGTCTGTATTTCAAAAATATTTATTTCCCACTCATCCTGAATTAAGCGAGAAGCTTTTTACTTATTTACATCATAATGCTCATACTACAACCCCGTATATAAGTACGACAGCTTTCAAGCAGCAAGCCGAGAAGCTCCTATCGGTAATGAATGATCAAGCTATATTAGAGAATTATATAAAGATGTATTCCAACATAAAAAACGACGGCAATGTTACTCATGAAACACTGAGAGCGTTATTGATGTGTTGCTACCAACTGGCAATGGAAAACAATAGTACCAGCATGTGCCTTCATTCGGAACAGATAATAAATGCTGTCGTTATTTCGTGTGTTAGTAAATTTATTTAATTTAATAAAATATATGTAACTAAGATTTGTGATTATTATAGGTATTTATATGAACAGACATAAGTCTAAATTAATATACTCAAAATTGAAATGAATAATTTCAATTTTTACTATATATCAATATATAATTATTATAAATCTTTAATTATTTTACAGTTTCACGGTAAAACTAGCTTATCCACGAATTATGTGAGCAATTGGATTGGGCAACATTGTCCGCGCATGGTGCACGGCCTACAGCGATATGTGGTACACGTATTGACAACTGCTTATCGCAATGGTAAAGCACTTTTGTCGAAGGAACAACCGCAACCTCCTATCGAGATACCGACGCCGGTGTTGGAAAAATCGAATTTAGAATTTCCTCAAACAAACGTATTGCCTATAAGCTATGTCTGGTTGTTGTCGTGTACATTGCCACAGTGTTACCTCCAGGTATGTTGTCACAAAGTACAGAATAATCAATAAATATAGATATAGATATAATGATTACATCCTATCTACAGAATATTTAAAGATTGATTATTATATTACCCGTCTCTATAATCAAAGTCTATCGCTATATACATAGTTAAATCTTCGTATCTATGTGCGTGGTGTGTATGTATAGACCAACGATTCACCCAAGGACATAACTCACACTTTGATAGCCAGAAGAATGGGCAGTATTTGTCCAAGGCATTGGACGTTACTATACAATAGCGGAGAACATGGGACCGGAGCTAATCGCTTCCTTCACCATGTATTAGGTTACAGAGGTCCTACTCTACTAATTATAAGAGCTGCTAGTGTAGAGAGGGATGAGGAATGTCCGACGTATTGCATATGTTCAGCCGTCGAGTGGCGGGAGAGTCATCTCTATTGGGGCGATGAAGACTCGATGGGTATTCAACTGACTCCGTCCTATAAAGTTATAGAGAAAGGTGCGAAGATACTATACCTCAACACGAATATCAGGGGTTATCCGCATGGTTTACGACTTGGTAGCGATCCGCGTTCACCGTTTATTAGTATCGACGAATCATTCCATTCGGTATGTATTGCCGGCGCGCCTTATCGCATTGCTAGCTTGGAAGTCTGGGGTTGCGGTGATACAAAGTTAAGGTACTATCCTTTTTATAAATGTATTTTTCTTTATAAAATTGATACAGAAAAACGAGAGACACTATTAATATATATTCACAGAGAAAAGCAGTTGGAGATTAAAAAGTGGCAGGTAAAGGAAGCGGAGAAACAGAGAGTTGTGAAATTAAGCACCAGTGATTGGCTTGACCATCCTGATCGTTACTTACTTGAGTTAGCTGGTAGAGCATCTTATAACGAATCCAATAAATAGGGCAGACAAGAGAACACGCGTAAACTGCTTATATTATTTTATTTTGTACATATGTATATAGTGTCAAAGATATTATTGGAATTTCTCTGTACTTACACGGCGCATGTTAAAAACGTGCCCATGAAATGTGATTATGTGATTATTGTGCAAAATACAAGGGACTTATGCTGGACGTATTTAAGTACAAGTGCCAAGGTTTGTAACAGTGTCTATTTTTTTTCAATATTTCCTCCATGCCACGTATGAAATTAAAAGTTACCAATGAAATTTATCTTCTAGATCATAAAACAAAAGATCATGCACATATTAGATTGAAAAAAAAAAAAAAAAAAAAAAAAAATTATATATATATATTTATTTTTTTCGTACAAAATCACACAAAAATCATACGTTTATATCTCAATATATAGTTGCAAACTTTTCGGTAATTGTACTTTTGCGATTGTGCTTTATCATATTTTACATTGTACTTTAAATTTGAAAAATTTCAACTATTAATTTATTATTAATCTATTTTTCATATATATTATTAAATAGTGTCTTTTGATTACTCTTTCAATTCTTTGTCATTATTGTCAATTCTAGAAATGAGACTTTCCCAGCTAAAGTCTTCTTCGCCATTATGTAAACTTATCGTATTCTTCTCATCAATGACATCAAACAGATTTTTAAATGGCGTATATCTCATCAAAGTGATTTTATCAGTGATTATAATCAGCTTATGTCTCGCGCGAGTGATGGCTACCGTCAAACGTCGCTGGTCATCCAATATCTCGAATTCTTTCTTTGTGTCGTATTCCATGCTCTTTGTACACGAATACAATATAACATCTTTATCGCGTCCCTGATACTGATCCACAGTGTTCACTTCCACTTCCCTGTCTATAACCTTTTTTAATAAATTTATTTGAGCGTTATAAGGTGCAATGATTCCTACATTTCTACTGCTCACACCTGCTTCAGTAAGCACTTGAACGAGGCGCAGGATAATAGCTGCTTCCCAGACATTTGAACACACCTGGGCATTTATTTCGTTGCCAGATTCTACTTTCAAGTTATAAGTGCTACCAGTATCGAGCACCACCACTGAATCATCTAAATTTCTGGAAAGTGTGCTACTTATCCACCTTTCACAAGATGAAAGATATTGTTCCATGTTAACGCCGGTTAAAGTCGCATTTTCCACTTGTTTGTTGCCCGATACTAACTGGCCACGGTATGTCGCGTCATTGGCCAATCTCATGATTCTCCCGTTCATTCTATACTGTTTCGACAAATTAACAGTATTGTTGTCGCTATCGAGCCTGATGAATAGGGACTCGTCCCCGCCAAGCCTCGCAGCCTTTTTGTTCCTGATAACAGGCGGCAGCTGATCCGGATCCCCGACGAGGATAAACTTGCGTGCGCTATACAATGGACGCAGCACCGTGGGCTGCATGATCTGCGCGCTCTCGTCCACCACGCATACGTCGAAAGTGCGTCTCCTAAGAAGTGCGTGATACGCGCCATAACAGGTCACGCCAATGATCTGTTTGCTATTGTAAAGTATCTCTAAATTCTCCGGCGAGTCACAACTCGCCAATGCGTATTCCTCGCTCTTGCATGTCAATAATGGATGTATCTGCTTCGTTGAGCCCAGACGTAAAAAATCAATGTTACGTTCCAGCAATTTTAACAGAACGTTATCCACTGCGCTGTGCGTGTGCGCGGTGATCAAAACGCTGGATCCCAATGCTTGCAGCAGCTCTATCAATGCTACCAGTGTTTGTGTCTTCCCTGTGCCCGGCATGCCCTTTATCAGAATGTATTCGTTGGCGGCTAATGCCTTCAGCACAGCCCTCTGTTGATTCTCGTTGAGGTCGCTTATTATTTTGACGCTAGCTGATACGACTGAGCGAGGCAACTTCTCTGCAAACGTGGCCGGTGTCCTGTCGATGATGATGCGCCGAAGTCTGACGCTGGTCTCGTCATTGCTCAACAGACCAGCTACATTCGCATAATTGAAAGTGGATAGACCCATGGAAGAGTATTTATCGATATGGAACGTAGAATGAGCGTTTTGTCGCGTAACATCCTTATCTAATAAGACTGCGACAGTGTCATGCGAAACATGCATTATATATCCGGCGGCTATATTAATTCGTACGTCGGTACTGATGATAATATAATCATTCTCGGTAAATGCGCTGTTGAATGTGCCGTTCTCGACGGTCTCACCCTTAATATTAACACGGGCAAACTTATGCCGATACCTATCTTGCTCCATCATCACTTTGCCTACGACCTTCAAGTTACAGATGCATGTTCCTCTCGCCTCTCTTTTCTCCGGATCCATCGTCCATATATTGCTTAAACTGCTATTATTATTCTCGTAAGTTTCTTCCAGTTGCAGTAATGCGAGCCACTTCATAACGTAATTCAAGTGACTAGATTCAAAATTGTCTAGAAGTTTCTTCATCGGCGCCGTTAAGGGATGCGATGGCGACAAATTTGCATTTAGGTCCCTCGTCAAATACGCACAACATAGAGTCTGATAGGGACATTTGTTGCATGCACTATGGTTTATAGGATCTGGCAATTCCATCGCCTTTAAATCCGATTCCGAACTTATGCTACGAAAGTCCTCAGGCTTTTTGGAGAAATAATGCACCAAGGTATTCCGTAGCAATATCAGATCTCTTTTCTCGTGATGACTGCTTTTAATTTCTTGCATCGCGTTTTCTTTCAGATACAATAGAAGACCAGTATCGATATTCTGATCTCTAAAGTCCATCATCATAAGATAGAGAATAACTTGGCCTTTATGCTCGGGCGAGTAAGAAGCTTTTCCGGTTTTCACTTCCAAAGGCATGATTTTTCTTTTCGAATTAATATTCACCTCCGCCGTCACGTCTATTCTTCCCTTTATACCTAATTTCGGTATGTAAATGTTCTCCTCGATGTCTTGTATATTACAAATATTCCCCTGAAAGTTATTCTTTAAGTCGCTTATACGTTGTTGCTTGTTGCCCTTGATATAATGCTGAATAAACTCGAAAATTCTCGGCGCATACTCCATCATGCGTTTCCGACAATCTGCGAGCGACAGTTCCGACGTGTAGAGATAGTCTATCGTGCTTTTCGATTGTAACATATCGTCAAGCAACTTGATCACGTCGGACAGCGCGTAGATATTTTCCAATAGAGCTTTTTGTAGCCACTGATGAACTAAGGATCCTATGGTCATTACAGAATAATCAGCATTCAAACTTGGCAGCGACTCTATCTTTCTAAATTTATCGGTCAATACTGCTCGTCTATTGCAAAATAGACCACTCGTTATTGTCGTGCCTGATATTAATATATCAGGCTGCGTGATAAGAAAACCATTATTATTATCAATAATCCATTGCTGCAAATCTTTTTTAGCCTGTATCATGACAATATCATCAATTTTCGCTTGCACATCTTTCCAAAATCCTGAACATGCGACAGTATCGGTATTTTCAGATTCTATGTGCCGCAGTGTTAGAATGGTAATTCTCGGTTCATGTTTGATATCGATTATTTTACATCTTTGCAAAGTAGCGAGATTGATTTTTACATGACATTGCTGATCAAAGAAACTATCAAATTCATCTCCATTTATCATAGAAAAGTACTGAGAAGATTCCATTTTTTTTAGATTAATAATTTCTTTACGGATAGATATTTCGGCACATGAAGATGACTTTAAAGCAGTAGTATTTAGATCTTGCGATTCTTTAAGAACATAATCATTATTATCCATGACTTTTGAAGTATTTGTATTTCTAGCATTTACAGAATTCTGTGATGTATTTATCTTCATTTTGGTTTTCACTGTATTTACTTTTTTATTAACTTTTTCAAATGGTACATTATCACAAACTACTTCATTCTCTAAAAAATTATCGTATGTGTCTTCTAAATCTTTTGTTACAGATAATAATACTGAATCTTCACGCGACACAATATTGTCCGTCTTTACGACACAATGTTCCTTCAATATATTGTTACTTGCATTACATGTTTTCTTAATACTTATACACGATTCTTCATTAAATGAGTCATCTTTTTCTTTTCTTTTCTTTGCAATTGAGACTTGAGATGAGTTTGAATTTGACACAATCTCATTGTTGCTTACATCAAGCTTTGGAATTTTTGTAAAAAATGATGATATTTTTGTCTGAGATTTTTCAACGTTATTATAAGCAGATATCTGTAAATGAAGATAAATTTTACTTTATTTTATGATAAACTTTTTAATGCATTTTTCATATGAAATATGCTGATATATCTAAATTCTTTTCTATTGTCAAAATTACTAAATCTATACTAAAATTTAAATGTATAAATAAAAATGTATAATCTTATAATCTATTACATTAACTATTATATTAATCTATTTATCATACAAAAAACGATATAGCATTAATGATCGTTATAATAACAATATAGACATGTAGTATACAGACATTTATAAATATTAATTACCTTTCTCTGTGACAATTGACGTTTCTTCATGTTTACATGCAATATGTATATTTAAAGTAATTTTATATTGCATTACATATCATATATGATTAATCCTGTCTCAAACTAAAAATTATGATAGAATTATCATTCCCGCGCAAATATCTCGTTCGAGTGTCGCCATTTTAATAAACACAGATAATATAAGAAAATAGATACCTAATCCTCGTATTTTGCTTCGAAATAATGTTTTAAGCGCCATCTAGGCGAATATTCAATATGGCCGATTTCTAACAAAGAACGTTTACAAAGCCCGTATCAGACTATGCATTGAGATTGAAATTTGACCAATCAGGAAATTTTAGTTCCTTTTATCCTGATTGGTCAAATTTTAATCTTCAATATGTAGTCTGATACGGGCTTAATAATGTGCGCATAGAGACAATGGACGTTTTCCAGCAAGGTATACAGATGATACAGTGTACTACACATTATCACATGATTAGATGTCAAATGATGAAATTTAAAATTCTGTATTTGATAGCCAATCGCGTGATAATGTATAGTACACTTATGCCATCTGTGTACCTTGCTGGAAAATGCGCACTGTAATCAGAGACTGGCGACGAAAAGGCCACTTGATTGGTTCGCAATTTTTCATCTATTATCGCTGATTTTTAAATCTATTAATTACATTAATCTTAAAGTGAACCGGATAATTATTACTTAAATGTGTAATCAAAATTTTTTTATTATTAGTTTTGTTAAAAATTATTTGATTTATGTTGCGTTTGATGTCATTTTAATCGCAAAAATCTCATTGATCCATAAAAATTATTTTCAAAATTTTTAAAATATAAGAATCTTTTTTAAACTAAGAATCAAAATGACAGATATCTAAATTATAAATTATCCTTTTGTTGCGATCCTTACAAACAATAACTATTTTTCTTTCTATCAAAATACTTAAAGTAAAGATATTTTCTCGCATGCTTTATCGTACGACCTTTTGGATTATTTAAAAAAAAATGGAACCGCAGAATCGAGTTATTATAATAGAATCGAGAATTAAATTCAAATGAGATCAAAGTTATTATAGTTTGTTCCATAGGTTTTCGAAAAACCGTCAATTGTCGAAAAAACACTTTTCGATACATTTGAAATTGTTTATTAACTGGTTTGCTTCAAAACCTATGGAGCGAACTACAATCATTTTCATCTCATTTGAAAGATAATTTAATATCGAACAAAAAGTTCTATAAACATGCGTCGAAAAATGCTTCCTTAAAAAGTTAGCGCCTAAAAATTGAATCTGAAATCACTGTTATTTTTTACATTTTTACAAATACTAGAACAACACAGACGCGCGCTTTTATTTACGGACATTTTCCAATTTTTTTAACTTTACTTTCTTAACTTTAACTTTTTCTTTCACAAATTGTCAAAATTCGCATAATTTGACAGTTTCAAATAACACGAATAAAGATCAGATATATTCAAGTTCGAGGTTTCATGCCCTTTTTTTTAGAAAGGGATTTATATAATTTAAAATATTCCGCTTGTATATATACGTCATAGTACGGAAAATATTTCGGCAGCAAATTGTCAATAACATAGTATTTGGCCTTGGCAACAATAAATATTAGCGCGCTATTGTTGATGTGTTACGGTTTACGATTTTATTATCATTCGTACAACGACGCTCGAGCAGTAAAGTAGTGATGGTATAAGCCGCTCCGTGTCGAATTCCTTTTCTAAACGCGACCGCGATAAATATCGGGAAATATAATAAAAATAAATAATTAATTATCTTTTACATATCTTAAATAATACGTAATTATATCGCAACGATAAATCTCGAGACGCGTATTTCGCGCGTGACGTATACACATATAATCGAGAGTCGAAGTGACAGAAATCGAAATTGTAAATTATCGTTTTGTCGCGACTTTTTTTCTCTTTTTATAAACAATAATTACTTCTTTAAAAATACTTAAAGTTTAATTATATTTCGTCCGATACCTTATCGTTCGACTTTTCGACGATTTAAATATGATTCGGATCGAGAACGCGCAATAAAATAGTCGAATCGCATATCCGAGTAATTAACGATAAGCTCCGTAATATTATTAATCGTAAGTAAATAATTTAAAATACTTGTACGATTTAATATTCCGCGATATACGTCATAGTACGCAAAATATTCGGCTGCGAATTATCAATAACATGGTTTTCGGCCTTGGCCGTGTAAACATTAGCACGCTATTGTTAACGTATTATGGCTTGTCAATCGCACGGCGACACTCGAACAGTAAGGTGGTAGAGCGCGAGACATTATCAAATTCCTTTTCTAAACGAGATCGTAACAAGTATCGGAAAATAATTTGATACGATTATTGTAATTAACAATTGATTAACTTTTAAAAATAAGAAATAAAACAAAATAATTCAATAATAGAGATAGTATTGTTGTAACGATATATTTACATCGCATCTCTTTTAATCGAGGAAAAAAGGGATATATGCGATATAGTTAATCTCTTAATTATACATAAATAAATATTATAATAAATATGCGTATAATAAATTTTTTTAAATATTTATTATTTTCAGCGCTGCTATAATTTAGATCTTCTATTTGCATGTTACAGAACAACGTAGCGACTCTGACATTATGAGAGGAGGAGGAGGCCTAGGAGAGGCATCCTGCACCGGCGGAGCAACCCTAGGGTGAGTATTTATTATTTGTATATTATCTATTGTTAAAAATTGCGTACGTGCATTAATTCTTTTTATTCGAATGAATTAAACAAAAGAAAATTAAAAAAAAAAAGACTTTTACATAAATCTTATAAAAGTTTCTACGTAAAAATAATCTCTTTACAATTTATAAAATTGTTCTATATTTATATAGAGTTTCTTAGTATCGTTCGCATCGGATATAAAATATTCCGCGCAAGATATCAATTATATTTTGAAAGCTGCTATAATGAGAATTTTATATTTGTATGTTACAGACAACGTAGCCTCAAGATCAACAACTCCGCTGTTGCGCATCAGTGTCGGTGAGTGACAAATTTTTATTTTCTTTCAAAGTAACGGATTTGTAGAGATTATAGATGTAGATTGTAGATTGTAGATAGTAGATTGTAGATAAATCCGTTACTTTTAAATGGATGAGCTGAAAGCGGATGAAGTTGAATAAATTTTAATAAATTCTTTTAATATGCATTGCATCTATTGCAAAAATAAATTAGTCTAAATTAAAGAAGAAAGATTATAGAAAACATTTTCTTCCCAATTTGTAAATTTTATCTGATTTATTGAATAAAAAACGCTAGTAATTTTATCAATTATATACGTGTGATGGGGTAATTTATTTTTATAAGGCGCGGTGGATCTTATTCTAATTTCTTACAGCTTATCCATCGTAGAATTTGTTTCTATAGACATTGTTTTTATTGCATAGACTTTGTTTTAACTGATATAAAAGAGACCAAATGATCAATCAATTAAATTATCTATAATATCATAATAGATGGCAGAAATATTGTATAAATTAATCTTATTTCATTATAAATTATATATTATTATATATTATTATATACATATATTATAATATTATTAAATAAATCATATATTAATCTTAATTAAATTTATATATTTATTATAATTTATTATAATTTTTTAATAAAAATTTTGATTGGTAACTTGGTTCTGTCTCAGTTAAAATAAAGTTTTATTAAAATAAACGTCTAACGAGAACGATCATAAAATCACGCGATCGTCATCGAGCGTGAAATATTTACGCTCATCTGCCGATGACAATAATTACTCGGCAGAAGAAGGAGTTTATCTCCTTACGAGCGCAAGAAAAATCTTGCGCCTATTCGCCGACGATAATAAATAGCCGGCGATAAAAAGGAGCGTGATCTCCTTTTTCGATCTCTGTTTAGAGATTGATCCAGAAAATGGCCAGGAAGAACGAAAGGTAGGTCCAACTGGCCCGAAGAATGAATAGGCTACGCAAAATAGGCCCGCCGATACTGGCCAAAATGCGTAGCGAGAGATACATGAGGTACGATTAGGGTGCGCGAATAGGGCGTGCGGTTAGGAATATTTTTTCCAAATCTCCTCTGGTTTAGCCAGGAAATGGAATTGTTAGGGCTATAGGGATTATTAGGACATCAGGAAAAAAAAAACAAAAAAAAAGTAGAGAAATAAGATTAAAATATATATTGTAATAATTACAGTAGCATGTTACAGGTACATATCGAGAAAGGTATTTCAAGTATTGATTTTTCTCAATACTCTCTTAAAATGCATACAAAGGATCATAAAATACTTGGGGATGACAATTAGGCTTA
Source organism: Polyergus mexicanus (assembly GCF_030449975.1). Lineage (NCBI taxonomy): Eukaryota > Metazoa > Arthropoda > Insecta > Hymenoptera > Formicidae > Polyergus > Polyergus mexicanus. The sequence goes on from NW_027223344.1 coordinate 4,593,318, forward strand.
TTTGCTTTCAAAGAACGTGCACCGACATCCCCTATTGAGAGACAGGAATCGTTATAGGTCTATTGAAAAAGCTTCGTCGAGTGTATAAATAATGCGGTCGAGGCATGACATTATCCGTAGGTCACGAAATATTTCATGCTTTTACTTTCCAATGATTATCCGCGACTCGCGAATTGTTCCGTTCTGAGTAATTATCTTAGTCGCTAGCAAATCGTTTTACAAAATTTTACGAAAGGACGATGCAAAGATTCAGTCAATATGCAGATCGCGTGCATCTCTCTTCGAGCCAAACGACATGAATAATCGGGCAAGGACAATAACAATGGATTGATAGCATGCGAACCATTATAATAGCTTTTCCGTTAGCGATCGGGGATATACATATAGTAATAGTGATGGTAAAGAATAAAAATAGAGTCATCCAGTTATTCTTCAGTTACTGTCCTTTTCTTACGCTTCTCTATCGATCATTTCTCTTAATATGCGTCGAGGTAGGGAGACAGGGCGAAAAGTACGGACGAAAAAGTTTTGCCTGCCAAGTTACGAGAATTTTAAGACGCTAGGCTGCGATTGGAACGATACGTTTGATATCTTGTAATCTGCGATTTTATCGTCATCAAATTGATCTCACTTAAATAGGAAATGATTATTATTATCACAAATTGAGTATATTTTTCGTGATTTTTTATTATTATTATTATAAGTGATAATCGCAAAATCGTAAGTATATTTTGCGCCGGTCATTCTTTTAATGAAATGTAAATGATTAAAATTGCGTTCTTTACTATTTTTCTTACTCTTAAATTAGATTTTAAAGTTTTAAATTCTTTTCTAGGCTATCGTGTCGTCAATATTCCGTCACATCAACTTTATCAATCGCAATCTTCAGTTTTTAGTTTTTACTATATATATATACATTGTTCTTTAGTTTCATTCTCTTTCTCTCTGAAAATGTTGAGAGAGCATCATGTATAACGCATTTTATATCATCACCTATTATCATAATGGATACTTTCAGATTCTCGTTTGATATATTTGTCAATTGTTTAGTTTTCGAACTTTATCGCTCGAACGGATAAATCATACAAGTATCGAGACGATATGGTACATCATTTGAAAAAACAATCAGCAACACGAATAAAGCGAACCTCCCTTATTATACGAAACACACTATTTGCAAACGAAGCGACTGTTCATGTAAAAAATGGGAATTACAATAAAGCCATATTTCTGTACAATCAAGTAAGTTCCACAAAAAAATATATATTTCTAAACGGTCCAATTAACTCTCTTTACTAATTCTTAATCAACTATAATAAAATATCGGAACAAAAATAAGTTTGTGTTATAAAAAATAAATATAAACTAAAATAAAAGCTAATTATTAAAATAAATTAATGTATTATATAAAAATTTATATTTATCTTATTTGAATAGTATAACAGTATATTATATGTGCGTTTGAATATATGGTATATAAGATATATAGGTATGTGTAATTTAAAAGATTTTTGAAGAATGCCTGGTGACATTAAAGATATTGCTTAAATATAATATAACGCAATATGCATGCGTGTGTGCGCGCGCCAGTGTGTGTATATTAGAAGAAAAGTGATGATTATATCAAATTTAATTTAATATATCTTAATATTTCGGCCATGCAAAAGAAAAAGAAAGAGAGAGAGGAGTGAAAAATTATAATACGTATCGTAAGCAAAACAAAGTGTAAAATTATATATGTTATATACATTTCCATTATTTATTGTATAGTTTTATACTTAATAATGATACATTATAATAAAGACATTTTTTACAATGTAGTGTGTAGTACGTGGTACAAGATCGGAAAACAAAACAATTGGAGTGAGGTATAAAAAAATTCTTTAAATTAACATGTATCTCCAACAAGATATACAATCCCGATTTTCTTTAATAAAATTAATTTTGTTATTATAATAAATAATAACAATAGGTTATATATATTTCATGATATGATACATGCAGCTAAATATTTTATCTCTTACGCAACAAAATCGACAAAATTATGTAATCTATCAATTTTTAAGCTAGTTTAACATTTAAGTTTATATTAGGTTGAACCGAAAAGTTCGTTTCATTTTTTTCCTAACGGATGAAGACTGAGGAAATCGTACGAACTTTCCGTTACAACTAATATAATGCGCGATAAAAAATGTGCAATGTTGTCATCTAATAAATTTTCTTTCCACTTAGAAAAAAGAAAAAGTTATATATTTATGTTTAAGATAAACTTAAAGACGTGCATAAATTTTCTAGATAATATATTCTTGCACAAAATTTTATCGCAAATAAAAAATATTTATATAACGTAAAAAAATGCGACCGAGATTTAAAAGAAAAAAAGATATATCTTACAATTATATTATCTATTTTCATCTTTAAGAATATGAAATATCAAAGAGCACTTTATACACATATTTTTCATATTTCGTAATAGCCAAATATAAGATTTGTTTTTTCTAACTAAATTTCTTGCAGTATACTAAAAATAAGATATATATACAAGCTAGATGCGTTCAAAGAGACGCTATTATTCCGAACGTACCCTAAATTCAGCTAGAAAGACAAACCTATAGATATTTATCGTATTTGTCCGTGTTGTTACCCGTTTCTAAGGAAACGAGCTTCCTATTTCGAGGTGTCGACAACCACACGTATGCTGACACGTAGATAAATAGCTATTGTTCCTATACGCAAGGTGCCTCTCTTTGTTTTCCTCAACTACGTGAAAAGAAACAAAAGGAGAAATAATTTGAATATATCTCTAAATTAGGCTGATTGCAATATAATATTCTAATATAATCGAATAAAAAATCAAGGAGCTTTCAAAATGAACGACGATGTATCGCGAAGTGTCAGCAAGAATGATGTAGCGAGCACAGTTGAACATCACGTCATGGACATCCTGAATCCCACATTGCATCATCACGATTTATTACAAAGTTATGTGCGGACGCGCGTGGAAATTGGTTCCGATTCGAAACAGGATGTTGAAGAATTCGAGGAATCGAGCAAGGAAGCGCGTTCGAGCAAATATCCGACGAGGACGAATGGCACCGAGAATTCTCGCTATGACGATAGAAGAAAAAAGAATAATGACCGAACGGCAAAGGAGAGGTCCAATATCACCACAATCGCCGTGGTTGAATCGGAGATGAGAATTGAGAAATCGAAAAAAAAGTGACGCCAATATGACGGCGACAATCGTCGGCAGGAAGAAGTGTACACCGATAAAGATCGCGCCGCGGCCGTGAACATGGGTAGCACGGACATAAAGCAGTCCCTGAAGATGAAGCAACGTCAAGATCTCAGCAGAGATTTACAAATCCCGGAGGAGACCGAGCCCGGAGCATTGCTGACACTTGGTCTGCGCGAAATGCGCTTCGGTGATTTCAATATCGCTATCGACTGCATCAATAAGGTTCATTAGCTCGCTTCCTTATCCGATCTTGTCAATTAATCGAAGCGCGTAATTAGAACAAGATTAATATATACATATATCTTTCATTTATATCATATTTAATCGCGCGCACCGCGTCTGAATAAACATATAATCTTTTGTGTAATCAGATATATAGTTAAATCGATTATAACAATTTACACATTATGAAATGAAATTAACTTAACAAATAATAAATATAACTTTATATAAATATTAATAACGATTTGATATAATAATAAATAATAATCATTTTTTTTATACTTAACGTTCTCTCTCTCTCTCTCTCTCTCTCTCTTTCTCAATAACAATTTCATTAATATTATAATAATAATTCCAATAAGGACATTAGGATAATGGAAAAATTTCTTTTGACAGGCATTGGATTTGAATCCCAATGATAAGAAGGCTTTAATAGCGCGAAGTAAATGTCATCTTTTATTGGGTGATGCACGAAAAGCGCTGGACGATGCTGAGGCAGCTTTACGATTAAATCCTAAAGATTCTAGCAATGCCAAAGCTGTATACTGCAAAGCCGAGGCTCTTTATCATTTAGGCGATTTTGAAATGAGTTTGATGTATTATTATCGCGGAATGAAGATTCGTCCAGAATTCGGCCAATTTCGTCTAGGTGTTCAAAAAGCAAGAGACGCGATACAGAACATATTGCGTAAGAATTGATAGGCATTCTAATTAACGATCGTGGATAAGAATTAAAAACTAAAAATGAAAAATTAAAAAGATATCTCGAGATATCTTATGGAAATATAGAAATATGTCTTTAGATTTCGTAAATGTTGATAAATTCATTTGCTGTACAAAAAGAAAAAATATAAACATGTCAACATGTATTAATAATATAAATTGGTAAAATATATATAATATAATAATCAAACTTTTTTTTTCGATCGAGTAAATTAATAAATAGTTGTAAACTGTAACCAATTGTTACGAAGATTATTTTTATCGTATAAATGTAAATAGTACATTTAGATTGTTTTATATAGGCGTATATGCAATATAATTGAAATATTATTTTATATCTAATTTTTAATATTTTTTTTAATTTTTATATAATGATTCAGAAAGAATAAATAGCATGCAGATTATATTTCTGATGTCAAATTTGTCATGTTTTTATGCTTGTGATCTCGTATTTATTGTTATAAACAATAATAAAACATGTTGATTATTACATGCAATAGGATGAAGAGATGTTGAGCAAAAACATGCAGACCGTGAAATTTAACGATGACTTGAAGCGGATATTTTGCATAATTTATTTATTTAATTAATGGATTAAGTAAAAAAATCGTAATGACAGGAATCCAAAATAATAAATTTTGTTGCGATCTCTCTCTCTCTCTCTCTTCCTATCTTCCTCATTCGTTATCTCTCTTTATGAGAATTAATTATAATTTCAATGCACACTGAGGAAACCATTATAAAATCTAATATATTTAAAAAAATTTTATTAAACATTTTTTATGTGTCATAAATTAAAATATTATATTTTACTATTATCTAGAAAATAGAACGCTTTCAAGTTTAAATACAAATAGCACTTGAATACTTGGAGTTTTTCTCTGAATTTACAATTATTATTCTCTTCATTATCATTTCACACTTTTAAATATAATTTTATAATCAATTCAAATAATTTTCAAGTCTCTATTTCATAATATAAATCTTCCCTTATCTCAATTATATTCGTTATGCTATAAAATATGAATATTGTATTTATTCTAATTTGTAGTTTTTTTAACAAAATTTAATTAATTTGATTTTCTAATTATACCTTTGCAAAAAAAACAGCAAATAATTTCAATGTGCAGTGAACGTTTTTTTAATTATGAACATTATTTTAAATATAATAGATAATTAATATTTTCCCTAATTATGTGTCTGTTACTTAGATTAAATTGTAAATGAGGATTAAATTGTGCCACTTGACTTCAAATATGAAATATATTGATGGAAGCAATAAAATATAAAAGATTTCATTTCTATGCTAATAATTATCTTTAATACATTTTATCTTTAATACATATAAATATATAGCAAAATATAATCAATTGTATATCTTAGTTGCAATTATGTATAATCTCACATTTAATTCTTATTTCAAATTCAATTACAACGCACAACAGTCTGTTCTCTCTGTGAAGCAGTAGATCGAGATGTTAGAAGATCAGTCCTCAATCGGCGAAATAATAGAACGTGTGGTTCTAAAAAAGAAAACATTTTAATTTGTATATTTATAAACAATAATTATAGATGTAATTCATATATATTTTTATTTGTCGAGTCGTACCTGGTCCATGCATCATATAATGCACCCATCCAGGACTCTGTTGGACCCCTAAATTCCTCCATTCTGTTTCTGTCATAAGATGAGTCTTGGGAACGTGTCTGGCAAGATCAATCGGCAATATTACATGCCTATAAATAATTCAAAACTTAAATTAAATAATCTCTAGTTCAATTTTGTTAGATTTAATGAAATTAAAGCTTTTAAGTATAATATTCCTAAATTTTTAAATTAATTATGAAATACTATATATATATATAATTAATTAGATATGTATTGTAATTAATTAATTAGAGATATTCGAAAAAAAATTGTGTTCCAATTATAATATGGAATGTTTATTTTTAAATAACCATTTTGCTTAACTTTCCAAATCTCATCTTCAGTACATCACTCATTAGATATATTTATAATTAAAAAATTTACCTATATTCATACTTATCATCGCTGTACTTTTCTGAATATTGAATCTGATCTACTGGCATCTTCCTGCTTTAAAGTAAAATAATTAAACCAATAATCTGAAAAAATTTAGTCTTAAAAAAAAAAAAAGAAAATAACATTATTTAATCCTAAATTTTTTAGACTAATAAACATATCATTCATATGCAAAGCTGGTTTATAACATATTTTGATTGTTCTATAATGATTAAAAGAAAAATTCTGTTTATGATAGACCATCTCATTAAGTTAATGTAAATTAAATACAAAATTAATCTACAGAAAAGAGCAATTATTAATAATTATACAAAATATAGAAAGATTTCGATGAGATTAAAATTTTTTATAATAACACACAAAGCCTTTAATATTAATATAAATGTTTTACTTTAGCAAAATAACAAGTTTATATTTTTACATAAAAGAAAATAAATAAAAGTAATAAAAGTAGAGATAAAAATAAAATAAAAATAATTACAAATTAATATGCATGCATAAAGATATTCCTTCTCTAATTTCAATGTATAATAAACTTCTCATTTTATTAAAACAAAAATTCTTATAACTCCATAAAACGATTCTAACATTATTATTAAAAATCTTCACACATTTGTAACAAATATACTCAAAATTTGAATATAAATAGAAATTAAATATTAATTATATTATAATTCTGTTTATGCTCATATATTTGATCGATAGAAAAAATTGTCTAACCTAAAATATAATGATAAATTTCCTTTGAGCAAACACAAATGTCATTCATCAAAAACATGCAATGTTTTGTACAAACTGATAAAAAGGTATTACGTATATTTTACATGTTTATTCAAATCACATGTAGAACATGTATCAATATATAAATATAAATAATCTCAAATCCAAGATAACCTTTTGATTAGATCCTAAATCCAAACCGCTTTTTTTGATCCGCAAACCGGGGGCATTAAATATGACGTTACATTACAGTAGTTTCATATAGCTGTTTTGAAATTATCAGAAATTACTGAGCTACTCGGGACGAGATCTATTCTTCATCTCTCTCTAATTATAACTAGATATGGAATACACTAGTATCCGCGACTCAGATCATTGGCCAATCACAGTCGAATATTCTCGAAATAATCGATTGTCATTGGTCAATTTACTAACGACTAACAACATACGACTTATTTTAAAACAGGCCTTAAAGTTGTGGTTAACGTCTATACTCTTTTCGCTTCGAAGCATTTAATGGACCAATCGGGACAAAGAATTTTACATCGAAGATATCATGGAGTGAAGCATTTACGCAAACGCAAAGCCATATTATAAAGGGTCACAACTTCGAGCTTCAATTGGTCACAGTTTTTTTTCGCCTTGTCCCATATCTAGTTACGTATTTGATACAGTTAAACTGCGTACGCGTCTATAGGTTAGATGTGTTGATAATGATATATTGTTATATTTTTGTGACAGTATTGTGACTGATTTAAAAAATTTATATATAACATTGAGTAAATTTCGAAGAAAAGATGGGTGTACCAGCATTCTTTCGTTGGTTAAGTAGAAAATATCCCTCCGTAATCGTCGAGTGCATCGAGCAAAAGGTAGGTTAGATTGCTCGATACTCTCTTTTTATTTGCGTTATGTATTTATATATCGAAATTATTATTATGTTTATCTTATGCCTTACGAAATTTTTGATTCATTGAATAAACAATACTACATATACTAACGTTTATAAGTAACTGATGGAATTTTTCTTTACGATACGATATGCGTATATGTTCTATAATTTGGACTAGTTCACAAATCTAAACATATATATATATATATATATAAGCATAATATATAGCTTTCTTAGAAATTTTGTAATAAAAATATCCTTGATCTTTTATTTGGAAGATTTTTAGTTATTATAAAAACGGAAGACACTCTTTCTTTATTATTGAATCATATGTTATTTATATAAATATGAATCATATGTTATATACTATATACTATGTGTGCTTTCACAAACGTAGAGATTTGTTTTAGTGTAGAAAAATGCAGTTCTATATATATAATATTTTTTTCTTTATTTTTAATATTATATCAACCTTTTCGTTTATCAAATAATATTTTGTAATCTCTATTAGATAATATTTAAGATACCATCTTCTCTCAAATTTTTGTAGTTAAAGAAATGATGCAGAATATTTCTTGTAAATCTCCATAATTTGAAAGAATTGTGTATATATTATATAATTATATATATATATATATATATATATATATATATATATATATATATAAGATGTTTCTGTGAAATTGCTAAACATTGGGAACATTTCGCTTTGAAAAAGGATTATATGTGTTTCCAAATCATAAATGCTTTTATTCGTAACTTGAATTCTTGGTAAGATTAGAAATATTAGATATTTCTATCAAGTTCTCTCTTAATGTCAATAACAGTATTGATATATTAATTACTGATATATAATATCATGTTTTTGTTTATTACTGCTATACAATATCAGTAATAAACAATAATAGCATGTTGCGTTCTGATAAGTTTATAACTTAATATTGCGTTATATAATAATAAATCTCAGTATACCGGAGCAATTACAAGTATCGGTTTATTTGTATTTAGACATTGATTTAAAATGTGCATCACTATGTAAATGTCATTTTCAACTCATTTGAAACAAAAGAAAAAAATAATATCTATCTTAACAAATCTCTGCAAATTTTCTATACATTCTCATAAATCTTTGTCACGGACAAATGACATGTACAACTTGGAAAGGATATATTTACAGATTTGTAACATGATCTTTTTTTATTTTTGCGACTAAGATATACCACTTGACGATTTATTTCAGGGATATCTTATACAGCTCAATCGTATTCTTTTTATGTTATGATCAAAATTTTGTGGACATTTTTAGGCAGTAACTGCAGATGGTGTATGTATCCCTGTGAATTCTGCCGATCCAAATCCGAATGGAGTGGAATTTGATAACTTATATCTTGATATGAACGGTATAATACATCCCTGTACACATCCGGAGGATAAGTGAGTAAGCGAAATCATGCAAAAAATATGTTGTTAATATAATCTCTTATTTGTATAAAACAGGCCAGCGCCCAAAGATGAGGACGAAATGATGGAGGCTATTTTTGAGTGCATTGACAGATTGTTTCGTATTGTTAGACCAAGAAAGTTGCTTTATATGGCAATTGATGGAGTTGTAAGTATTTTGTATGAAATATGTAAAGGAAAAAAATGAAAACAAGAAATACAAAACTATAATATGCAATGCGCAATTGTCACATAGGCGCCAAGAGCTAAAATGAATCAACAAAGATCTCGACGATTTCGAGCCTCGAAAGAAACAACAGAGAAAATTAATGAAATACAAAAAATACGTTCCGAATTAGCCAATAAAGGAGCGCCCTTACCTCCTGAAAAACCGAAAGAAGAACATTTCGACAGTAACTGTATCACGCCGGTAATAATATAGAAAAGATATAAAGAGTAATATGTTTTTATTTAAAATATTTTTAAATTATTTACTTAAATTATAAATGTGTAATATTTTAGAACTTTATATAAGCTATATCTATATATTTTATTTTTATATAATTGAAACTGGGATTAATTTTTAATTTTAAATCGAGATTTTACTAATAAAAATATGTATATTATTTATATATCAAAAGCTTTTTCCTAGGGCACACCGTTTATGGCAAGATTATCAGCATGCTTGCATTATTATATTCATGAACGTTTAAATAATGACCCAGGTTGGAGAAATATTAAAGTGATATTAAGTGATGCTAACGTTCCCGGCGAAGGAGAACATAAAATAATGGATTTTATACGGCGACAAAGATGTAAATTTTTATATTTATATTTACATTATATTTCTATAAAATTATAGAAATACTATGAAATTTTATTTATTTTATAGCACAACCCGATCATGATCCCAACACGCAACATGTTTTATGCGGAGCAGATGCCGATTTAATTATGTTGGGTCTTGCTACCCACGAACCTAATTTTACAATTATTCGCGAAGAGTTCAAACCAAATAAGCCAAAACCATGCGATATATGTGGTCAGTTAGGACATGAAATGCGAGAGTGTACAGGAGCGGAACCAAATCAAGGACAGGAGGAAAATGCATTTGGATCTGAATGCCAGTACATATTTGTGCGATTAAATGTTCTCAGAGAATATTTAGAAAAAGAATTATCTATGCCAAATCTACCATTCAAATATGATTTTGAACGAGCTGTTGATGATTGGGTGTTCATGTGTTTCTTCGTAGGGAATGATTTTCTACCGCATCTTCCTTCTCTAGAAATTAGGGAAGGCGCAATTGATAGACTTGTTACTTTATATAAAAAAGCAGTTTATAAAACAGGAGTATGTAATATTTCTTACAAGAAAATAATGAAAAATTAGTAATTTATATAGTGATCGTGTTTTTTAAGGGATATAGTCATTATATAGAATGTCCACAAGTATTTAGTCACTTTTTTATTGAACATTTATTTTTTCATCATTTCTTGAACTTGAAGATTTAATATTTTCCTATTTTTTAATTTCTACAAATAAATATTGTTCTGAATAAGTTTTGAAAGTTTAAATCTTCTTAAAGATTATTATCAAATTGAATAAAAACAGCAAAGTTTTAACTTTTACATTTCTTTGATACTGATTAAAAAATTAATGAGTAAAAGATTTTATTTATATTTAATTGATTGTAATTAAAAATAATATTTTCTGAATTTAGATTGAAATTAGTATGGTGCTTGTAAAGTTTTTTGTACAAATTTATTATTAACTATCATATTTATTATTTGTTGACAATATAGCTATTCAGTAGCATATTAGTTAAATGATTCGCTATAATTTAAAAAAGAAAAAAATCGATTTTAACTAGATTTATCTGCATTTATATATTTAATAATTAATTTGATTCACATATATATATATGCGTCTTTTTAAATTTAGTAAATTTGGAAAAGGAAATCTATCAAATATTTTAATTTTAAGCAAATTGTGGCAAGTGTCTTTTACAGAAAGTATATTTGTAAATTATTTGCACAGGGTTTTTTGACAGATAGCGGCGATGTTAATTTAGATCGTGTACAATTAATAATGTCAGATCTTGGTGATGTAGAAGATGAGATCTTTAAGAAAAGACAACAAAATGAATTAGCATTTAAGCAACGTGAGAAGGACAAGAAGAGGAGACACGAAATTATCAGTAACTTTAAACCAAAATGGATTCCCGCAGGACAATTTGCACCGACTGTAAGATTTCAAATTTATTATAATAATTATAGTACTTGAGAAACTAGTATTAAATTAAGTATAATCAATAATTGAGATCTAATTTGTAACTTTTGTAAATAAAATTTCTGAAATTGATTGATGCTAGAAAAATTGATCAAATAACAATTATTGAGACATAAGAAGAAATTTTCAGGATATTCTCTGTATACAATATAATAATTCGGAAAAATCTTTGCAGGCCCTTGGACAAACGGTGAAACCTATAGAAAATGCACGTTATGAAGCTTATCAGATGCGCGTGCAGGGTAGAAATTACAATACGAATGCTGCCGACAATACAAACGCTAATCATGCCTTAGAGAGCATGTTAAGACCCGAGGTATCAACTTCAACTTTTTTTTTCTTTTTTTTTTTCTTTTTTTTTTCCCCCTAATAATTCTATACGCCCGAGATTTTCGCAAAAATCGTGTTTTTTATAATACATATGTAATATATTTACATATAATACTTGTATATCTTGTCTTTTACTTTTACATATTATTATGTAGAATGCAGGCAACAGAGGACAAAAACGTCAAATTGAAGAAGCAACAGCAGATGATAATGATGACCAATCGCACGATGAAGTACGATTGTGGGAGGATGGTTTTAAAGATCGGTATTATGAATCTAAATTCGACGTCTCTCCCGATAATCTTGCCTTTAGGTAATAATGAATGACAATTTTTATATTTGCGAACGTGCGTTTGCCGATTTAAATAAATAATATTTATTTCGAAAAATTGACACCACCCCATACATAGATATTTATCCTACTCGTTTGTTTTTAGAAATAACGTCGCTTTGCAATACGTACGTGGTTTATGTTGGGTTTTGCGATATTATTATCAAGGTTGCGCGTCGTGGAGATGGTATTTCCCATACCACTATGCACCGTTCGCAAGCGACTTTATTAATATCGGTGGTCTCTCTACAGAATTTGAGAAGGACACTGTCCCGGTAAGATTTTGCAAAATATAAATATGTTTGCGTGTATCTATTTCATGATTTAATGATGTTTTCTTTTTGCAGTTTCGTCCATTAGAGCAATTAATGGGCGTATTTCCTGCTGCTAGTAATAAACATGTACCTGCACCATGGGCAACATTAATGACTGATCCAGTATGTATAACGATCAGAGAAATGGTTGAAAAGCATGATACTATACTAGTCTATCTTTACGATAGAATTAATACGGCTTTGCAAGCTATTATATTGCTGCTTATCGCATTATTCGAAATAATTTTTATGTCCTTTTTTCTAATATCCTTTACTCTCAAACTAGAAGCAGATATAAGCATTAGATAAATAATAAGAATAGTAATTAAACATATATTAAAATAAAATAGAATTGTAACATAAAAAAAAGAATTGGATCTCAGATAGTTGTTTATTGTTTTTAGTACATTTATTGTTCAGATATATGAATTTTTTGTAGAATTTGGTATATATAAAACATGTCATCTTTATGACTTCATAGAGTTTCTTCTTTTATATATATATTTATTTATTTGTTTATCATGTATTATATATTTACAGAAATCTGAAATTATTGACTTTTATCCAGAAGATTTCAAAATCGACTTAAATGGAAAGAAATTTGCATGGCAAGGCGTAGCTCTGCTTCCGTTTGTTGATGAAAAAAGATTATTCAAAGCTTTGGTGCCATACTATGACAGTTTGACAGAAGCAGAAAGTGAGTGATATATTTTTTAAACTGGCATATCTCATAACATACATATCTAAATCGTTTAATCCTTTCATATAATTATCTCCAAAACTTAGTGATTGTTAAAAAAAATGTTACTTTATTCTCTCTAAGAAATACATTATATGTAAAAGTACATTTTATATATGTGTTTAAGAGTACACATTTTAATATAACTTTGTCTCTTAATGTCCAAGATTCAAGTTTCTAATATTAATATTACATTTTTATTTTTAGAAAAAAGAAACCTTCGCGGTAATGACAGACTGTATATTGGTATAGGAAACAATAATTATAATTTTATAAAAGGTTTATATACGAATCATATAGAATTTGATAAGGAAATTGATATAAGTATAGACGGTATGCGAGGCACTGTACTCTTATCGGAAGATTGCGTGAGTGACGGAGGCACGTTACCTTCACCTGTGAGAGGTCTGCCAGTCAGAAATAATAAAGTGTACTGGTTCGTATACACATTTATATACACGATACGATGATACAAATACAGTAGGACATGGATAAGTTACTCCTCGTCACGACGTATCATCTTCATTAACGCTAATGTCGCGTTACCTCCATATATTATCAGGTGACGCGCAACCACAATTAATCTCGTATATTCGAGACATACTTGACAGTGTGGTGTGTGCAACTGCCTTAATGCAATTGTAATTTCGCGCTGTAGTGAAGATAACTTTTTTTATTTCAAAAGTTTTCGCTTCTTCAGCGCTATGTTGCAAAAGTTATCTAGATCCTGCTGTATATCCGAAAACTAATTACAATTATTTAATATAATAATTATAATTTTTTGATATTACTGAAGATCTAATTATATATCTCTCGATATAGTATCAAATTCAAGGATCCCGTATACAGTAGCAGTCACATTTTCTTCGCTCGAAAACTAGATGGAGCTAAAGAACCACTGCGCGTCTTGAAACCGCAAGATTTTGAGGCTATGAATCGCAATAATGGGAATCAGTGGAAGCCACAAATCGGTTTTACTCGATCTACGCAATCCGCTTCGTTAGGGCAGGCTGGACACAGAATGCTCGAGTAAGTATCATTGTTACCGCAACTAAGCATTTATATGGCATATAAATATAGTAAATCCTCGTATAGTACGGTAGATAAACCTCAAATTTTTTAAAAATTTGTATACTTATAAATTCTCTTTGATTATACTTTGGATTATATAATGAAGAAATTTTATTAAATCTCTATCTGTTTTGTTTTAAAATGTAATGAAAAAATATGTTATTGTTATAATCTTAAAAAAAGATTTTGTTTTTTTCTGTCGATTATATTGTCATAACTTGTGATTATGTTGTCACAACATAATTAAGTGTTCACTTCATTTACATTTCATTTTATTCAAGTACTTTTCATTTCTTTTTACTGATTATTTTGTGAAATAAAGAAATAATAAAGAACACACGATAAAGAAATTAATTTTAAAAGGAGAATTTTTTACAAAATTTGTAGATACTAACTGTACATGTAAAGTCAGCTATGCATTTTTTAAATATTACACACTTTACATACATACAAACTTTATATATATATATAGAAAGAAATGATTTGATTGTTATAGAAATTGATACAGTTATCTCGATTATAATACAAGTGAAAATAATAAAAAAGTCAAATATTAAATAAGAAGTTGCTTTTAAATATTATCTTGTGTCGAGATATGAAAGTAAAAAGCAAAATAAAAGTAAATAATAAAAGCAAAAAGCAAAATCTTATATAAATATTTAATAATACATATTATATACAAAATATAAACACATTGTCAAGTACACATATATATATTTATTATACATTTGTATGGACTATTATTCACATATTAATGATGTACATAAAAAATTCTTGTAATTATTATAAAAATTAATTTGAGGAAAGTATTATTTTTTTTCAATGAGGAATATTTTATTAGGCTATTGCATTAATGTAATTGTTAAATAAGATAAAGCATTCGAACAAACAAAATTTACATTTGCAGACATCATACAAACCATAACAGACCGCCGATGTATGCGAATGTCCCTCCACCGGTGAATTTATATCAGCAATTTCATGGTAAGTCATTTTATTCTTATATACATGCACATTAAGTTTATCAAGATTCAATGATACATCTATCAGACATGTAAAATTATAATGGTAAAAAAAAAATGTGGAGAGGTATGCTCGACAAAATATATCCACATAAATGGCTTCTTGTTTGTGTGTAAATGTGATATCGATATCTTATTTTTAGTTTTCATTAATATTTAGAAATATTACTCTAAGTCATTATTGCACTTGGGATGTCTACAGATATGCGTCTGATGTAACAATGCCTAATATATAAGTCCAATAGAAACAAATATGAATCTTTTGGACTATAAATCTGATAAACATATAACGGCCAGTTAGATATATTACGAAGACATATTGCGCTATTTTATTTAGCCAATTTTGCGGCTCGGAGATTGAAAGGGGGGGTGATGTATCGATCGATGACAGGTCGTCGAAACTTTTGGCGTAGGTAGGTAGACGCATAGGTGATATGCGGGACGTGTTTACATGCTGAGAGGGAACCTCGTCGGATGGGAGTAGGAAGGGAATGAATCGGAGGGTTGAAGAGAGAAAGAGACAAGATCTACGCGTGGCGACCCTAACGAAAGAGCATTTTGCAATCAGTCAGTCAGTCAGTCAATCGTTTTCTAACTGGAACCAGTTTCTCCCACTACTTGTGTCGCCCCTTGTCCTTCTTCAACAATACTGAGATTATAGAAGAGTCGCGAAATTAAAGCGCGCACACGCGACTCCTTCGGATTTTCTATCTATTAGAACACTTATCTTCTTTTCGCGATACGTGAATTTTATTTAGTTAGACTTGAAGGATCATTTAAAATATTGATAATAACTCGTTTCGATCAATAACGAACAATACGATGCATTTAGCAATATAAAATATTGCTCAGTCTGTTTATGTAAACTAAAAGATGATTTGGACATAAGAATCCACAACATATAAAATAAGAGGGGAAGAAGAAGCTAGCATATATTATCAACTATCATCATCAATTAGAAAATAACATCAAAAAGCACTGTATAACAATAACTGACACTTAAAAAAAAAAAAACACTTATATATAAAACTTATTACGCGACACCTGATTAGTCAAAGATGGTGCAGGAGCTGGCACGGAGAGGATGAGAGAAGCGGGGGACACCGGATAAGGAGGGGGCGGGACGCGAAGTCGAGGGGGGCCCTTCGGTCCCTGGATTAGCTCCGAGGGTAGTTCGTCACGTAGAGCGTGACTCCGGCCGTTTTGTTGTTTGGCACGTTGTCGACGCGCACTGACGGTTCCCCGGGTTGCGCCCAATTATAAAACAAACGCGGCGCACTCCATAATTATCCAATTAGCAGACGTGCCTACCTACCTACCTACCCCTCATCCACCGTCCGCCTCTCCGTTCTCCCTCCTCACCGTTCTCGGTGTCCGCTTTCCTATATTGTCGCCTTCCCAGATTGCGTTCGCTCGTAGCTATTGTTAATCTCGGAATATGCGCACAAGTGATGGAAAATATAATTAAAAGAAATAACGATCAATATATTTTATTCCATAGTAATTTATTTATTACTTAAACTGCAAATAACGATCATGTAATTCGTCTAGAAAATCGAGAAGGAACCTTTTTGTTTTACACCAACTTGCATGGAAAAATAAATAAATTTTACATTCAATAAGTAAATTTTTGTGGTAAATGGTAAAAAAATATGCAAATCTAAACCATGATTTTTGAAAATATAACGTCTCAGATATTAAACGTTTAAGTAGGAAGATTTGGAGAAAACGTATTTGGTCCATTTTACTCATATGGCTCATATTGATCGTAGTAATCATTATTATTTTATTTTCATTTTATTTTTTGCTCAAATTTCAGATTTATATTGATTATTTTTCGTCATTCTTCGTTGATTTGCAGTATATTATATATAATTCCTTTATACGCGTTTATATCTCAGTCTTGTATTCTGTTGAGCCGCGAAACTTATCTATCGATTGTCTTTATACGC
This sequence comes from Polyergus mexicanus, assembly GCF_030449975.1. Lineage (NCBI taxonomy): Eukaryota > Metazoa > Arthropoda > Insecta > Hymenoptera > Formicidae > Polyergus > Polyergus mexicanus. Next base: position 4,610,648 of record NW_027223344.1, read on the forward strand.
GAGCATAAAAACAAAACATTATATGGGGTACGATGAATGTGTGTGATTGATTTACCGAGGGGAGTAAATGCCACGCACAGACAAAAGCCGAACCCTCGAGAGAGAGTAAGTGTCGCAGATACGAAATGGCCTTTCCGTGAAAAACGTAAGAAGCTCGCATTTTCGTCCTCGTAGATGCGATTTTATTTTAAGACCCGTGACTTTATTTCTTAGTTCAAAATTAAAAATCGTAAGATTGATGATTTTCAATTAATTAATTTATTAATTTGAAATCTTAATCTCAGATAAGATGTTAATATTTATATTACTTTACTTTTTTTTTTTTTTTACTTCAATTAGAATCTGGGAAAAATTCATATTTTAACGCGCGAAATATATTAATTTATTTATTTTAATATGTGTTTTCCAATAAACAGAGTTGCGAATTTTTAGCTCAAGTATTCTTTTTGGATTTTGAAGATCAACACATTGCATTTACGGATTGAATACACGAGAGCCACATGGGAGAGTTTTTACTTTGCATAATTCATAACAATAAATTTTTTAATAGAAAACATACAGCGAAGGATCTGAAATTTAATCTACTCTCTGCTGTCAATTGACTTGGTGGGTAAACGGAAAAAATTTTTTAACAATAGAAAGAAGGAATATAGTGTTAATTGATAGAAATGGAAAAAAAGTATAGCTTAATAAAGTATAGCTGCGTGATTTTTTCTTATTAATGTTACGATAAGTAATATTATAACATTTCGTTTCCTTTATTCATATTTATTGTTTATCTCTATATCGCTTCTTTTATTTTTGTAATTTCTTTCTTCTGACAGACGGGACTTGCTCCTGAATATATATGTATATATAGTAAACAAAAAATTATTATGCTCTCTTGAAAATGCCCTTGCGCAAAGGTTTCTTAAGCTGCATCGCAAATCTAAGCACGCTTGCATCATGTATTATTAACCCGGTATGTGATGTTAGGTAGGCGACGTAGGCGAGCGAGTAAACAAGTAAACGGTATCTCCGTTGGAAGGGATGGAACGATGAGGAGGGACGGGGGGAGGAAGAAGACGGTCATACTTTGTTCATTCGTCCATCTCGGTGTTCGGATGACAGGTGCAGGGAGCCCTCGTTAGACAAATTAAGCAACCTTTCTGGCCTCGGTGTTATATCTTCGTCTACTTTCATCTCTGTGTCCATCTCTCTCTTTCCCTCCACGAACGCGCGCGCGCGCGCGCGTTTGTTCGTCCGGGACTGGTTTCAAGTGGACTGCAAACACTCGTGTAGCAGCAGCAGCAGCAGCAGCAGCAGCAGCAGAGGCTCCGTAGAAATCGTGTAGAAACCGAGCATAAGACGAGTCCCCGGATCTGTAGGGCTACCGTGAAAAGATGCCGGTGACATGGTAGTTTCATCTTGAACCCCCCAGCAAAGTTCTCGAAATTATCTTTAACTCTTTTGATATACGTCTCGCTTGCCTGAGGGAAGGCAACTATCGGCAATTCTCGAGGGGAGCGATAGAAACGATTATAGTAAATATTGTGTCATAAAGCGAAATTTGATGAATTTTATCTACTAGTTAAAAAAAAAAGTCCGACTAATATAATCGAAGATTGAAGCAATTATATTATACTGCATCTCTTTCTATAACTTAATTCTTATTCAAAGGTATGATATTTTTTTTAGCATATATTTTTGATACAAAAAAGCATTTATATGGATATGATATAAAAATCATTTCTTATTTCAAATTGATGTTTTACCCAGTGATACGACATGTTATTTATCTATCACTAATTTCATCAAAAAAAATTTTTTTTTTTTATTTTAGTTTGTTATAAAATTATTTCGTATATTTTTCAGAGAGGAATAATTTTAAAATGTCTGAGAGAACCGCTGAAAAAACACTTTTATCTTAGAAAAAATTTTCGCTTTGTTATAGATCATATGAAAATTCGAATTTGTCATTAGTTAGTATCTTGTGGCAAATTTTTAAGATTGATTAATTAATAAGATTGATTAAATAATTAGGTTTTTAGAATAATAATCAACGAAAATTTTTGCTGTTTCATTAGATGTTGCGTTTTTAATAGCGTGTTGAGGGATGCAAGAACTAATTACAAAGTGACATGCTTTTCAGTGTCAACTTACTAGAAAACGGATATACGCGCGTATAAGTATTATACACGCGTGAAGAATTTTAAAAGAAAAGGAAGAGAGAGAGAGAGAGACGCGCAAAATGAAAGGAGAGAGGATGAAAGGTGCGCGCCTTCTCTTCTTTACCGTTTCTTCTTTAACCGTTTATTCAACCGCGGCCTCTATTCATGGTACGTTTATCTACCTGCGCATCATGGGATCCCCATTAAAGACGGGCTCCATTCACCTACGCGTGCAATGACGAATTTATCCCTCGGATCTTGGCAGAGAGAGGCAGTCAATGTCTACGATTCTCTTTTGACCCTCGCTTCGAGATGGCAATGAGAGGAACATTTGATAATCCTTGACGCCAAAGACAGGCAGAAATTTAATCGCCATTGACTTGGTTTTTCAAAGAGTTACGAGGATAGCGCGTCGGACGTATTTCGGATCGCTAACGTAATACAATACATATGATTTCGTGAGCAATAAAATTTAAATAATATTAACGGGATCTGTCAATCTCGTTATTGTGTATATATATCGCTTTACACAATAATCTCTTCAGTTCATAGGTACAATTTTTGCGAAACATTTTCCATTCTTCTATCTTTATTTTTACATTTCCAATGTTTGTATTTTTTTCTCTCTCTCTCTCTTTCTTTCTCTAAGTATAATGCATAAATTGAATTTATAAAAGAATTAAGAGTTTTGAATATATATTTTTTGATTTATGTTAATGTGTGCTTTTAAAGATTTTAATAATTTTATTAGTTTCTGTATTAATTTTTATAAATTATTTAGAAATTTATTGATCATAAATCGATTCTTCTAATTACTTTACGCGCGCGTACAAAAGTATCAAAATCTTTGAAAAGTGGATCGTTTAGAAGATATTTTACAATTTTACATATATTTGAACATACATGTAAGATGAAAATCATTGGGTATTCTTTTAACAGCGAATTCTTCGATCAACTTCGAAATCAATGTTTCTTTAGTGGAAATTTTGGGAAAAATTATTTTTACAGATTTATTTTTTGCACGTTTTCAATATTTTTCTATTACATATTTTTGTAACTAAAATTCAAATTTAAACTATTGTTTTACTATTAAAATAAAAAAAATTCTACCTAACAAACTTGACAAAAAAATGTAATTTTACTGATCAAACTTCACCAAATTTAATTTACGGAAAACTTTTCTTTTTCAATCGTTTTAAACTTGCAAATGATTTTTGCTAACAGTAAGAAAAAAAAATTGTCTCCAATTATTTCATTGGGCAGAGAATCTGCTATTAAAAGAACATGTTTTTTATACCTTATTAATATTTTGGCAGATAAATACAATATATTAAATATTTTTTCAGATATTCACTTTTTGATTAATTAACTTATTAATATTTTTATATAATTTTAAACATTTAATACACAATAAAAAATACTCTAGAGTAAAAATCTCTTTTTATAAATACATCTGTGTTACTCTATACATCTCTATTATTTTTATGCAAGTTATTTTTTTTAGTACGCATTTTTTTTATTTATTTATTTATAATGTACCCCTATAATTCACATTAAAAATTATTGGGATATCTTGTATATGAACATTGTTGGAGGAGGGTCAGTCGCAACAAGCTGGCTTAAATCACGCCGGAACGAGACGTATCTCGACGATCGTCGATGAATGATATCGTAGGTGCGATATAAATTAGCCGATGGACGATAATACCGAAAGAGAGCCGGACGTCGGGTGCGGGGGGACACATAAGGCATGAGGCCTTGCTTTCTGTTGTATGGGGATGACGGGGCGTCACCGGCAGCGCCGCGGCTAATTTCCTCGGCATTGAGCCGCATTGTGCTCTAAATCGGCCTTTCCGCCCTCACGGGCTCACCCTACCCACCCACCCACCGTAACCACGCATCGGAAAGCGCGAACCCTCCGTGAATTCGTCAGAGTTCATTGAAAGAGAGAGGGGGGGTGGGGGGTCCAGCCTATTTTGTCCTGCGTGATGCGATGCTGTCTGTGCGAATAGCTTTAATAGAAACTAATTTTCGTCGATCTTTTCAACTCCTCCGCGCAAGAATTATTGGCCTCAATTGGGAGGAGAAGAAAAAAAAAAAATAGATTCAAGATACATATCGGTCGAAAGAATCGTTCACACGAAGTTTGTCCCGTGTTAGCGAGAGACAATATTAAAGAGCATTACAATATTGAAGTAAGATAAGTTTTCTTTGAAAATGTTGTATATGATTTATAATATATATAAAATATTGATATTAATAATATATATATATTTTTTTCTTTTTTTTTATGAAAGAACGATAATTTTTACAACCGGTAACGCACCCATACTCTCTTATCTACTGTCGAAGAAGTTGCGATATAACTTGAGGATGCGTGAAGAACGAGGGATGGAGTGAGCGACTCAGGGTGTCGAGAGATCTCTCTCTCTCTCTCTCTCTCTCTTTCTCTCTCTTCTTCTCGCGAGGACTCCATCCGGTAGACAGTCTCACTAATTACGCCGCGCCTCATTAGCGTGGAAGCACCGCTGTCACTTAAGGATACATACGACTACTTGTGTTCGGCTTTGTCAAAGATGACATTTTTTTGCTTAAGAGCGCGAGTGCTGCGATGAGGGGAAGATAGATAATGGCATTCGTGATTTCGTCGCGACTCGAAACGGATGAAGATATTATCTCGATTCAAAAAGAGGGGGCGACCAAAAAAAAAAAAAAAAAAAATTATTTCGAAGAAATTCCGAAAATCGAACTTAGATATAAAAAAAAAATCAGTTTGATTATTCTCGTATTTCTTTTTCTTCGGGACGCTTCTGCGTAACTTTATATACGTAAACGAATAACACATATTGTATCGTAACTTGGACTAAACTGAAACATATATGTGGAAAACTTTTGTGTTGGATCAAAATTTATTCAGAAATATATTACGAACGCAATTATTTATATCTATATACTTATTTAATAACATATAAGTCGGATATTATTTTTCTCATTCTTTTCTTTCAATTTATTTCTCTGCTTTAAATCAAAAGAAGAAAGATCTCTCTATTAAATCAAAAGCAATTTTAGCTAATATTCTCTGCTTTGTGAAAATTAATAAAATATGTATCTTTTATTTTAAATATCCGTTTGCTCGTAATACATGATGTTCAAACATGGCTCACTCGATAGATCTTACTGGTGTAATGTTTGAATCTAATGGGAATCCATACCACCACCCCCACACACACCTTCGATTCTCCTCTTACAAGTCGGGTCGCTTTGATTATCAATTCCTCGCCTGACCGAATTTCGAGTCCGGCAGAAAAGACCACCCCCTCCCTTGACACGTCCAGCTCCCGATAAGCATGAAATTCTATTAGAGCGTGGGTATACGCGATTTCGATTTGTGCGTCGTGAAGGGTCAGAGCAATTTCTAGTGATTGAACAGAATTAAGTTTCTTCCCTGTGGCTACAGGCTTTGGAATCGGAATACATTTGAACGTTTATTTAAAACAAGCACTTTTAATGTAAAATTCTATAAAACTAGCATTTTGACTTGCAATCGATTGACTTGAAATTTCGATGGAATCACGAGATGTTAGTGCATGTATCGTACATAAAATCTCACTCTAATACAAAGGATATCTATTGTAAAATAGTACATTTTCTAATTTTTTTCTTCTTTCTTCTTCTTCTTCTTCTTCTTCTTTCTTCTTCTTCTTCTTTCTTCTTCTTCTTCTTCTTCTTCTTTCTTCTTCTTCTTCTTCTTTCTTCTTCTTCTTTCTTCTTCTTCTTCTTTCTTCTTCTTCTTCTTCTTCTTCATATGTGTGCCTATGTACATACGCACATGCACGCACACATACACACGTAAAAGTATATTATATATATATAAAGTAATTTAATATATAAAAATAAATATAATAACAATTTTTACTAAATTTCTAAGCACTTTTTGTATATATTTTTTATTATGCTGAAAATATATGCAACACACGGTTAAAAATTTATCGATACTTGCAATTTTATACATCTTCCGAATTAAAATTATATGTGTATGTGCGTATTGTAAAATTTTCTATTGTTGACAAATGACAAACTTTTATCCGATTAATAATCGGTGACCGTGTCATTGTATTCTGAAAAATAAATGTTTGAGTCAACGACCTGACGGATCGGTCGCTTGGATGGTTATTCCTTGTCACGTTGACTTCCGGTTTCGCTTACATTTCGCGTCATCTCGAATTACATCCTCATGACCTGACTCGAAGAAGCGAATATCTTCGGTAATTGGGGGTGGTCTGTTTACTCACGAGAAGAGATCGAAGATCAGAATGGAAGGATAGAGAAGGAGAAGGAGGGGAGGTTGAAATTGGTGCGTTTCGTTCAGTCTCGTTCACGTGAATGAAACCTCCCTCTTTTCGTGTAATACCCGCATAAAGGTAAATGGTTCGTATTTCCGAGAGATCGTGAAAGGAGACAAGCCTGTTTGGGATCAAGCTTACACCTGTTCCGCACCCTCTCTCTCTCTCTCTCTCACTCTAATTTCCTTTGCTTTATTCTCTCACACTTTATCCTCTTCGTGATATCCCGAGGCTCCGAAACTGAACAAACATTGCTATATTAAGAATTGACGAAATTTCGTTTAATCTATTATTACGTAAACATGTAATCGATCTTGTTTCTCGCGCTTGCTCGAATATACAATACATTATTCTTACATTTGATTATTTCCATTTATATCTTCAAAGTCGGATCATGTTGAATAATATTGCAACGATTTAGATAAAATTAAAAATAATAATATTATAATTTAATAATAATTATAATTTGATAAATTTTTTTCAATTTTTCCGACGGATTGTTGGAGCAATTTTACTACATCCCGAGAGGAAAATCTCGCAAGATTTATGTACTATATGCAATAAGTGGTTCGGCGAGCTGTAAGAAAAACTCGTCGTCTTTTCGACCCTATTCGCTCCTATTCTCAGCATCCCGGCTTTTTCCTTCGGCCCTTCGTACTCTTTCGTCTTTCGCTTTTATTCCAATTAACCTTGAAGCCACGAAGCGGCTAGAAGCGGTTCGCCACGGGATATATGAGGGAGAGAGCCCATCGTATATAAAGGGAGCAGTCGAATGGGATTAATTCAAAAATGTCGACGAGCTCTCGCGCCCCTCGGTACGCGCACTCGTTTTCACGATAAAAAAAAGCTCTATAGAACGTAATCAAACGCGAGAACACTATATATCCTTGGAATAGGAAATTTTATTTTGCGTAAAAAAATTTTTTTTTCCATAAACATACGTTTGGAAATGCTTCCATCTTCAAATGTCATTGCTACAAAAAGAAATAGAACTTTATGCGTCGTAAATTCTTTTTAAATTTTGTTTTACTTTTTGGAAAAATTTATAATCGCCGAGCGAACAGCTTCCTTCATTCTTCGGAATTCCTGTTATTTTTTCAGGATGCATTTTCGTGCTTAGAGTTGAAATTTTTCTTCTACTTTAGATTACAATCTTCAATTTAACTTCAGTTTACTTTGATACCAATTCTATCTAATCTATGATTTTGTCGAAATGTGCTTTCTAAAACTTGTGGAAAAAAAAATGGAAACTTGTTCGTTTAAAGTGCAAAGCAAAAGCTTAATTTTTATACAAATGAAATCTATTGAACTTGTCTAGAATCTACAAACACGAGAGAAATGAAGATTAAAAGTAGGTGCGAAATTTTGACTTGAGAGAAGAATATTAACACGAGTCTCTAAGATGGTGACCAACGTTCTATCTCTCTTAATTATGTTTATTCTTTTCTTAACTGTTGCGGAATTTTAGCAATGATAAAGGCAACGAGGAGGCATCCTTTTCTTTTCCTTTCTCTTTATTCGCAGTTTAGTGCTACTTTGTCGCGCTCGGTTGCCTCAGGAACTCGCATCGTGATTCGGACACGTTTGAAATATCGGCAAACCGCAGTGTGCGGTGCTCGAAATCCGACGTTAGTATCCTCGTGGAAAGTAAAGAAAAGGTGAGTCGATCCCCGGAGGATGCGGTTTTCCACCTCATTTCCGCGCGAAGTGAGGGAACGACGAGAGAGAGAGAGAGAGAAAGATCGTGAAGTAAGAATTCGGGGTTTCCTTTTTCTCCCGCCCCCTCTTCAGTTTTCACCACTCTCTCAATCTCTTCTATTGTGCCCTCCTATAGCAAACGGTGAGGATCATCCGGCGAATCGGATTTTTGTAGGCGCCGCCGCAGTGAGCGATTTTTTTCACGTAGACTGGCCGAACAATAACGTTCCTCTCGACAGCTTTCAAATCCACTTCCCGCAATATAAGAGTGTATATATATATATATATTCGATGAATCAAATGTCGCTCACTATAAAAAGTAAAATAATTTTATCTTTTAATAATTAATCTTACTAATGAATAATTGTTTTAGCTTTACTTTTAAGAGCTGTCGAATTTTTCACATTATAAGTGATACATATTTTCCATAATCGTATATATATATATATATATTTTTTTTTTTTTTTTTTTTAGAAGTATATTCTTAAAATTTTTCATCTAATATACTTTGATCTCAATTTTCAATCTAACATATCTATTTTAATATATTTTAAACAATTAGATTATTCTTTTCTGAATCTATTTATCCTCTAGTTTTGTCTTCTTCTTCTTCTTCTTCTTTTTTTTTTTTTTTTTAATCCTTCAAGTGGGAAACTTTATTGTCTGTTTGAGGTACATAAAGTAAGAGAGCTGAATTTCTATATAAATCTTTGTATAGAATCCATAAAGACGAGAGAATTGAGGTTGAAAATTGGAGAAACGGCTCGGGATATATCGACTTGTCGGTCTTCTCCGTCGTCGGAAGTGTGATATACCGTATAAATGCGTACTTGAAATTTGGTATCCGAGATACGTTCGGAATCTCGCAAATCGTATCGGATTTCTACAAGTCGTTCATGGCTAGGGATCTCTTCTCGGTCAGGTCCTTCGGGTGCCTCGAAGTGATCTTTGGTCGCCTGGACTTGTTGACCTATCGTCCCATTCCTGAAGTATCCAGTTTCTTCGTATCTTCGAGAACTTGGCTAACGATGTACGATGGGGTACCCGTCGTGTTTTATTGGCCTAACACGCGGTATCTTTCCGGAGAAAGCGAATTCTTCTTGGCATTTCTGCGGTACAGATCGGCTCGCGCTTCGTTCTCATAGAGTCATAGAGGGACCGGAGCGTTAAATAAGAATAGTAGAATAAGATCGCTTCTTCGTTACCATTTCATTTGCTGAATTTATTTCCAAAGAGTCTTTTGTTCTCACTAAAATGAAGAGATATCTAATAAAATGGATAATAGTGAAGGAGATAAAATCCTATTTTAAAAATTTTATATTGACTGTACTATATACATGTATACACCGCGTGTAAATTTCTGTAGTCCGTATGGACATTTTCTCATTGTAATATAAGAGAAAAATGACGCGCGCGCACATGGAAGAAAAGGCGTCGATGAATGTTATTAACGCTTATTTCGCTTAATAAAAATCATCATAAAGAGAGAAATAGATGATTACTTCGACGTGTAGAGCGTTTCGTGTAGAAGAGGCAAAAATCCCCGCGCGCGCACCTACGCGATCAACTACTTTAGGCTCCTCGAAGAGCCTCTTGATTTCGCAATCCGAGAGTACGAAGGTCTTGCGGCGTATAAAACGAGGGTGAGAGAGAAAGGGAGAAGAAACGCGCCGCGTCTAAATCCCTTAGAAAGAAGAGAGAGAGAGAAAGGAACCCCCCTCGGCGGTGCCCCTTTTCGCGGCGTAGCGTTTGTACGAGACGACGTTTCCCTTTGCGAGGAATAAATCTCCACTAAGCGAGACGGAGCGAAGCATATTTACAACTGGAAAAAAGAAAGAGAAAGAGAGGATGAAATGGCGGAAGGGGTACGAAAAAGAGGGCGATGGGAGTGAAGCATCCTCGACAATTCTAGGATACTCCTTGCCGGTATCCCGGGGTCCTTGCTGTACACAAGGACCATTCTCTTCCTCTTCCTCTTCTTCTTCTTCTTCTTCCTCTTCGTCAACGTATTTCGTTCCTACACGAACGTTTCTTATTCTTTCGTTTCTCTTTCTCTCTCTCTCTCTCTCTCTCTCTCCTTCTTACCTGTCTTTTTTTTTTATACACCCTTCATTTTGTTTTTCTATTTCGTTTATGTTCCGCCGTGTATCTTTCCTCGTTCCCTCCTCTATCGGACTTGTCTTTCGTCGACGACTAAAGTTTGCGACACTTGCCTTGCTACGACACTCGAGTCTCATTTCGTGCCTTTCCCATTTGCTCCTCGAAATGATCAAATATAGGATCAAACCGGCCAATTACGATGAAAAAGCATTTCTTGTATATAATTATTATATAACGAAACAAATGTGTATATAGCCTTTATTTAAGATTCAGAAATTTTTATATTTTTCGAAAATAATGATATTTGTTTTTCACGATTGAAAAAAAAATAAGAATTTTGGCACGTGTATAAAATAAATTTTTTCTAATTACGAAGACCACAAAGCCGGATTTGTTGAAACAAATACTGTAAATTTTAATATCAAATTTTGAAAAATCAAAATAAGAAAAGAAACGAAAAGCAAATTTTAAAAAATGATTGAAACGGCAAATTAAAATCGTGTTCTTCGCGAAAGACGTCGAAATAAATTAGTTTCCTTGTAAGAAGAAAATTCACGAATAGTTCTTGATATCATATTAATTAAATGCACAGCCACATGACGAAGAAACGGGCATCTTAATCCGAAGAAAAGAACTGTCATTTATCTCCTCGGTTGTATTTTGTAATTTACACGACGAGTTCTGATATCCGTAGAATATAACAGCGTGTGTATTGGGTGTGTATCGCTTCCCCCCCCCCCCCCCGAGCGCTATTATATATTAAAAATGCCGATACGAATCGGCAGCATGCCGATTTGTAATCGGCGCAATCGGTTCTCAATCTGGTGAGCGCCCAAGTGAGCCCGCTGCAACTACTAACTATGGAAAATATATTTCACCCTTCTCTTCTCTTCTTCCGTTATTCGTACAATTTCCGATATTTGTCTTTTTCAATCTCGTAAACAACGAAAATATCAATTGCGCGAGACATAAATTGAAAAACGTCGCGTCTCCTCCATTCTGCTTATAAAAATATTCAAGTTAAGATCATCGAAAAGTGAATTTTGACATTTCACTCACTTTGTATTAGGATATGTGTCGAAATATGCGAAATATGATTTATCTCACAAAGTGTTCGCACTCTCTCTCTCTCTCTCTCTCTCTCTCTTTTTTAAGATATTGAATAAATGTCATCGATATTGCGAATGGACACTCCAAGTATTAAATATTTGTTATTCTTTCAATGTATCGGTTAAATACTTTCATACTTTTTAATCAATTCCAAATCTTTTAGAAAAAAATTTCTCTCTAGTTTATAGTTTTATTTTATTTTCTAATTTAACCATCTCGATTTTTTTTGAATTTCTCTTTTAAGAAATTCTTTTCCCGTACCTGAATCGAAAATTTTCTACTTTCGATCTCAGTTTTCAATCTATCATCTATTTTGATATTTGAAGCGGTCACACAGAGATCACTCTATTTTTAAATTATTATTTAATCTTATTTAATTTTATTTATAGTTTTGTCCGAAAACTCTTCTTTTAAATTTCTACAAGTGGATGATTAATTAACTATCTGTTTGAGAGACAAAGTAGAACAACTTAGTACAAAACAATTTCTATATAAACGAAACCTATCGTAAATATAAAAAAAAAAAAAAAAAAAAAATGGGAGCAAAATTTCGATTTCGATAGCTTCATCTAAAATTCGCGTCAAGTTTGGGAAATGATTTGCAAATGTCATCTTATTAGCTTCAAATTGCGTGTGTCAGTCTTCAGTGTATAATTAAATAAAACGTTTCGCGTCAAATAAAACCGTTTAAACGCGCAATTCGCGAGAATCGTTGATTCATCGATTGTAGTACAGGTCTGCGATTCAAAATTATTCACATCTCAAAGATGTGTACGTATCATCGCCAATGGGAGCTGCTAAGTTAAAGCGTTCGTAAAGGCGTCAGATAAGGCGCCATCGTTGATTGGATCACCGCGAGGAATCGATATCCTACCTCTTCTTCCTTCTCCTCTCACTTCCGCTTCCTCCCCCTCCCCCCCCCCTCTCTCTCTCTCTCTCTCTCTCTAAAATACACATACATACATACATACACTTTCGCGCACCTACGTACAGTTTACCTTCGAGCGTGTCTCTTCTCTCCCCTCCCTCCTCTTCCTTCTCCTAGGCCATGGGTGCCGGTGGCTGCCTCCAATTTCTCCGTGATGGTCTCATGGAGGATTCTCAAGAGCCCTCTCATCACCCTCCGGACCATCCGACCGAGCTCTGTCCGGCAGTCTCCATGCCAACACCCGCTCGATAAATTTATTGGTCGCCTCTGACACGGCCGCCACCGAGTTGTGTCTCTTTCGCGTTTGCCAGCAAGCCAGAAATTCGGTGTCATCGAATCGAGTCGTGTTCATTGTGTCTCGATCTTTTTCAACCTCTTTCCCAAATGGAAGCCCCGATAGCCGGTCATTTATTTTTTTCAACACATGAAGTAACGAAGAAAAGAAACTTAGCCGTTAGTGATCGTCGGTGACCGCTAATCTTTTTTAAGTGTATTTGGGGAGGGAACTAAAATTATCTTTCAATCTTTATTATCGGTTAATACGAATATAAGATAGTTCAATATACGCGTACATCCACATACATAGTATATTTTCAAACTATAGGCTATATTGATTTTTTCTTTCCCTTTCTCGTATCTTTTCTATTTTTAATATTATATATTTTTGTAATCAGATTCAAAAATTTAAAAATTCAGATTCAAATTAGAAATTTTTTTTTTTTTTTTTTTTTTAAGAGCATTCGACAATTAAAGAATATAACTTTGTCATATAGTGCTTCTCTAAAGGCAAACTTACTAATAAATTGTTCATTTATAATCATTTTTTTGTGACACATTCACATTTGAAAGGAATACTAAAAATAAAACTTTAAAGTTATCCTATAAAAGAATGGTAGAAATAAAAATTCAGCAGTATTTAACCACAAGCGATAAAACTAATCATTTACCAACGGATTCTATTGTTTATAACGCGCTTATCCATTTTTAGGATTTTGCAAAAGAGATTTAAAAATGGATTTTTTTCTGCTTAAAATCATCCCTAGTTATGATACTCAATCTGGAACGGATAAAAATATCCGATGAAAGTTAAACATCCCTAATGTCAGGAAGAATCGTCGATCTCTCGTGACTGATATCGAAAATGAAAAATCCGGCTCCCCTTGTAAAATAGCAAATAAATTAGGAACGGCGCACGATCGCGAGAGTCAACACGTTACTCGCGCGTGGGCCACCCTTTCTTTCGAATCGCTCCCCCACGAACGTGCCTGTACGTGTGTACTTGAGTCACACACACCAGGATACGTACGTATATGATGTGCGCGAAACGAAATGGGAGAACGAATGCGGAATACAAGAATCGGGGAATTTATAAGTAACTTGGTGAAGATTCTACCTCACATGTGTATTTATAACATACTTTTTTTAATAAATTTTATTATTATATATTCAGAGTAAAATTTATGGTAATTATTTTTCATATTGCAAGTATATATTAATACTCCAAGTTGAAATTTTCTTTCTACTTTTAATCTTATGCTTATGGGATTCTACTACAGTTTAACAATTTAAAGGAAAAGAGAATTGTGCATATTTTGAAGATCTTATGCGTTTTTATTCTTTAACGATAAATCAGCCGTCTTTTTTATGTCAAATGTTGCTAGAATATTAGAGAAGAAAGAAAATTGTAGGAAATAAAGGCAATTACATAGATAAAATGATATTTTATTTGCGAAAAGAATTAGTAGACTTTTTGATTAAAAAAGAAGGACAAAAGTTTTGTATCTTGTATGATAGTTTCAAGATAATTTATGATCGATAAACAAAATATTCCAATTTAAAGAGTGACAGATGAGAGTAGAAAAAGCATTAATTGAATTTTTCAGCAACGATAATCCTTCTCGAATTAATATTGTCAAAAATAAAAGCAGGAAATTTTATTTTATATAACAGCAAGAAGGCTTCCGAGTGAAAATTTTCCTCCTATTTTCGACTTTAATTTTTTCACGTTTATAGATTCTAGAAAATTTCTAGAGTCGATCGAAAATAAAAATATGTCAAACAATTAAATTAAGTTGAAGAGAGTCGTGTCAAGCGATAAAGCGACGATGCGAAATTTGGAACGAGAGTAGGAATGTTCGAAGAAACGGAAAACAAAACAAAAACAATGTACCATAGGAGGATTAGTTGGCGAGATGTAAAATATTATGGAGAACAATAACGCAGAGAGAGAGAGAGAGAGAGAGAGAAAATGAAGGGGTGGAAAGGGGCGAGATCGCACGGACGACCAAGTTACCAACACACTCTCCGATGCGTTTATTAACGTACGGTGTGTGGGGATTTGCTGGCGCAGCATCGAGATCAGCTGTGTGCGGCAGCCAGCCAAGCAGAGGGTCAAGTGTTTCTCCTTCTCCGATCCTCCCTCTTTTTTTGTCTCGCTCTCCTCCGCTCTCTCGGTCCTCCTCCTCCTCCTCCTCCTCTCTGTAGCGTACATTGCTTACCGCTCGAATACTTGGCGTCGCGACGCCAAGGTAAAATCCTGCAAATATATACTCGCGAAACCATGTCGCTAAACCGAATTGCTCACGGCAAAATATTCTTTACCTTAAAAATTTCGTAAACACCCCGGGGTCGGGGTATTTTTCGAAACATTCCTTTTTTAATAATATTGCTCTCATATCGCAAATAGTCTGCAAGCCAAGTGAATTATGTGGATAAAATATATGTATATCTATCTTTGTTTATATATTCTCTCTCTCTCTCTCTCTCATACATATTCTTTATTGTAACTTTTATTAATGAAAAATGAAAAATATTTATCTTATGAAAGTTTTTCTTCGGCACATTTACAGATCTAGTATTTGAAACTTGAGAAATTCTATGTTTTCCCTCGTATAAGTGAAAGAAACAGAAAACGTATATAATAAAAATTTTATTTTTAAAAAATTCACCAAAAGAATATTCGAAATATTTTCCCCCTTCTGGAATTTTCTTCAACAAAAATAACTTTGAGAAGACCAGGGACTTTTTTTACAAGATTCGAATAGATATCCTAGTTATATATATAGAAGGAGAGGCGTTTTCTCTGGCTGTCTTTTTCGTGCTGCACCGCGACTCGTCCAGCCATCGATATTGAAACGCGCGATTGGAAAGCTCCGCTGAATACTCACGAGCCCGGTTGGAAATCGGAGCTTTTCCGCACTCGAGTTTCGGTTTCGCTGATTCCCAAAAGCTTATCGAGCCGTAGATTGAATTGTTTCGACAAACGGCATCGAACATTTTAGCAGATACGGGTTTTTGAAATCGTTTTGCCATCAAATTGCGCTCGTCGCTCGTCGCCCACTGAAATAAACACCGCGCCATATGTATGATGCGCACGTGCTTTAGTTTCGATATACATTATATATATATATATATATATATATATATCGCTTGCTTTTCATGTTGAATTTACACGCATGGATTTCGAGAGAATCTGTATTCCCGCAGCTGGAGAATAAAAATTTTTTATGTTATTCATTATTTCGGTTCGTTCAACTTTTGCAAAGTACACGTGAAGAGAAAGCTTAAATGTAAACGGCCATTTTCATAAATCGCCGAGTCTTTTTTTCTTTAGGATTATAGCGCGAAAGATATAAATGAGAAGAGAAAGAGAGAGAAGAGGAAGAAGAGAAGAGAAGAGAAAAAATACGGAAGAAGCGAAGAGGGGGGGTCGATGGGGGGGAAGCTCGTAAGAATCGTTGGGAGTAAACGCCTGCTCTCGTCTCATTTCGTTTCGTTTCGCCGACTAGCTCGTCAAGGCGCCTTTGATGGCGTCTCCGTTATCCATTGCCAACTAGAAGAAACAGGCGGCGAAAGAGATGGCGGATGAGATGGAAGAATATATACAAGAAGGAGCTTCGCGACACTGTTGGTTTCTTCTCCGAAAAAAATTGGAAGAAGAATCGCAAAAAAAAAAAAGGAAGGAAAAATTATGTCTTCTAACGACGAAAAGAGGGATCGAAAATAAAAAGGGAGAGAGGAAAATGAGGGAGGTGAGAAGCGCGGCGGGAAAAATTACCGCTTGCTCGACTAACTGGCTTCATAGAGGGGATATGTCTTTTTTTTTATTTTTTTTATATTTTGCACACACACACACACACACGCATCGCGTAAGCCTCAAAGACGCGCCTTCAGCCTCGAGTTCCATCGATCTCTCCCTTTCTCCCTCATCTTCACTCGTTCCCTGCCCGGTGAGCGGTGGGCGGAACAAAGCCACCGGAAATCGCCCGAGTGGTACTTTGGCCCCGTTGGTGGCGCCATCTTGTGCACCGGGTGCTGTGTTTTATGGGGGGGGGGGGGAGGGGAGAACGTGTACGCGCATTGTTCCGCAGCCAGGTAAGTTCCTCGCGAGATGCGGGTTCACTTTTTCTTTCCATTCCATCTCCCTTTTCCTTTCTCACCCCTTCGTCGCGTATAGGGCTTCATCAGTCGAGTTCCGAGCAAGCGGATTTGAGAAATTGGCAAGTCAAATCGCATATACGAAAGGCGTAATTATACAATAGATGGGATGAATTTCTCTTTCTCTCTCTCTCGCTTCCCCTCTTCTCTTTTCGCCGATCACGCAATTTCTACAATTTTTTTTATTTAAGCATATACGGCGATCGACATTGTAGAAATTCGCATATCTCGTCGATAAAATACGCTAATCTGTCATAAAAGAAGAACAAGGCGGAGAGAAAGGGGATAACATTTATGTAGCTTATCTTTTACTTACACACGTGTCGTACAATGTTTGCCTACACCCACCATATAAGCATATAAGATCGGGAGAATTGTTTGATAGGAATAATGTTTGCGCAAGAGGAAGCGATTTCTAAGAAGAAAAGACGAAGCTCATGGTTACACGGTTACAACTGTCCGACTTTGCGCAAATTTATTATTTATGATAACGAGATACGGATTGAGGTTAGGTTTTTTTCCTGAAAATTACTTGTGCGGCAGAAAAATCATTATCTTCTTCGACGTTGTTCATATAATAAAATTACACTTTTCAGAAAGGAGATGGGAAAGGAATATTGTGTATATATATGTCTTTTTATTTAAATAGTTTATAATTAATCAATTCTTTTATAGCTTCATTTGGTGAAATGGAAAAGCTTCGCTTTTTCCATGCAAATAATATATACGATTTAATCGTGATTTGCATCGAAAGCAAATTAAAATTCTTAATTTATTCATTATTATTTATTTATTCATTTTTATTCCGGAAAAAAAAAAAATTTTTTTTTTTTTTTCCGGAATAAAAATGAATAAATAAAAGGAGCTCGAGCTAGTAAAGAATTGAGAAGAATAAAGGGTACACGCGCGCGCTCCTTTTAGTCCGCGAGTATTATTTATAAGCGTGATACCCTCTCTCGATGGAAGATGCAACCGCGAGAGAGAGAGAGAGAAAACGAAACTACGCGTCGACGTGACAGGTCGAACGTAGACGGGAAAGTGTAATTTCAGTTTGAAACAGGAAGAGGGAGAGGCCGACCCACATCGAGATTTTGAGTGTTTGTACTGCTGACGCGGCAATCCAATCCAATCCAATCCAATACCCGTAGCTACGCAGCGTATATATATACATATGAACGAATCGTCCCTCTCTCTTTCTCACCCCCTCCCTCTCGCCGTTACTTTTTTTCCGGATTTTGATTTCCAATACAATTTTGCTTCTGGCCAAAGTTCCATCTAACAAGTGGACGCGCGTCATTTTTCCCCATTTCTAATGATCTTCGCTCAGTTGTATATATGCATACACGCCGCAAAAGAGATTTTGCTGATATAATGAAATAAAATTGCTAAAAATAATACAATTGTTTTTATATTGTAATTTTTATTTATTCAATTCGAGAGCTTGAGAACGGGAAAAATTGAAGTAAATCCGAGTGCAAGTTTTTTTTTTTTTTTTTTCAACTTTAACTTTCTCACATTTATGGATTCTAGAGCTTTTCGATG
Source organism: Polyergus mexicanus (assembly GCF_030449975.1). Lineage (NCBI taxonomy): Eukaryota > Metazoa > Arthropoda > Insecta > Hymenoptera > Formicidae > Polyergus > Polyergus mexicanus. The sequence goes on from NW_027223344.1 coordinate 4,628,956, forward strand.
AGTTTAATAAAAATTTAGCTCTTACCTTGTACCTTAGATAGGCGATAAATCAGTTTGCCGCTTACGCTTGTTAAAGGTTTAAAAAAATCTTTTTCGACAAAGCTATAGAATGGTTTGAATTATTAAATAGTTTAAAAAAGAGGATGATTCACATTTTATTGTACTTGGCGTCTCATACTCGATATAATACAGCACATTTTACACAATTTAATTTTACCGTTGAGAAATATTTTCATTATGATGTGTTGGTGAATAAATTCAACAATGAATTGTTGCATTTTGCTGAGACGAAACGAAAAAAATTTTCTGGATACTTGCTGTAAATTTATGCGTGCGATGAACGCGGTCGAAAATATCATCGATATGCGAGACATCTAATTAACTATCGACCTACCTGGGCACGATCACGCGATACGAATTTAATTCGCGATGGGGTTATTACGTGCGTTATTATGATAAACGCAACAATAACGAGGGATGATCCGACGTGTAAACTGTTAAACCCTCCTTCCTTTCCTCTATCGAGGGCTGTGGGTGAGGATTATCGTGGGGGTACGGACGGTACGGGTCGTCTGGAATCTACGGGGGATGTTATTGTTGCCGGCGGAAGAATGGAAGGTAACGGGAGGGAGGAAGAAAAAGGGAAACGCATACATACCCCGTATACCCGCACATACGCACTTTCTGCCATAGACACGGTAGGAGAGTCTATAATATATGGCATTCGAACGTACGCGAGAGAATCACCCCCCTCGATGATATCGCCGGTGTTTGCCGCCTCCTATTACGAGCTCGATTCAGCCAAACTATACGATTATCGTGCGTCAGTGATAGTCTTTGTACGCCGCCGGCTCGTTGAAAATCCCGAGGGCTAAAGAGTTTACGCCACTTTGCGCGGATGCTGCCTGCGGTCCATCGAAATCCCTCCAACTGTCAATCGATGAAAATCTCGCTAAACTTTACCGGAGATCAGAAAATCTTTCACTCATCCACTAGTCATTTCGTATAATTAATATTCAAATTCAGAATATATGCGTATTACAAAAATCATCGGACGCATATTAGCAAGATGTAAGTTGTCAAACTTTTTCAAGAGAAGCCTCGTATCTGGAAGAAAACACGCGTAATAACTACAATATTCAAATTTTCAGAATTATATATACATATTACACGTTTTTACTCTCAAAATGTCATAAACCTCTAGGAAAAAAAATAAACAAGATTCTTGTGTAGTGAGATATTTCTTAAAAAAAAAAAAAAAAAAAAAAAAAAAATTGGAGATTTGTTGCATGTCGCAATTTTCCGATTTCGATATGTTCTATTAAGTATCTATCTTCGTAATTAAGAGTCTGAAATTAAAATTCTGTCCAAGTAAGACCCACTCGAGATTGATTGAAGAATGTGTACGCGTCGCGTGCGCAATCAATTCAATTAAAATTGATTTCCATCAACGGGTGACACATCAAACAAACCATCCTCCCTCCCCCACTCTTCTCCCGCACTTTCGCAATGCTTTCTCGTATTCCGGATTCCCCTTGCGAGCTCTCGTAAAGCAACGACTCGCAATTCGAAAGCGAGATTATAAATATTCAAACGGGAGACTACGGGGGTTTTGTCCTTTTGTCAGCGCGATCATTATATCTCTCGCTTCTCGAATTTTTCTCTCGACTCGCGAGAGGATTTGACTGATTCGAGAGGCGAATACTACTATTCGCGAGCGACGACATTGAGATAGGGCACAATATCACGCGCAATAATGTTAGACGATAAAATGCGAAATTCATCCGACACGAAATAAGAATAATATTTTCTTTTTCAAATGCAAATGTAATGTAGATATAATGCAAGTATACTTTATATAGGATAATAAGACGCGTGTTACAGGAAGCGTATAATTCGCTATAATTCTAAATTTCATATAATTTTTGTTCTCCAAAAATTCTTCAGCTCTTTAAAATCTTCAACTTGATTAATTTAATTTTTTTAAAGGTTTTCAAAATTTTTTAAAAACAGAGCCTCGTGTAAAAATTTCATATGAAAAGTTATATAAAGAAGAGTTGTGTACGTACGATATTAAAAGAATAATAAATAAAAATACAGAGACTTTTCAAACAACAAAGATTTAAAATACAAATTGTTTGCAAAAATTGCCTAAACCGAAAGTGGAAGGCTTTAATGATACCGAGTGTACCTACCTACCTACCTACCTATCCATCTATGTTAGCGTGTACACCCCATTCCCAAAGTGTGCTTTCGAAAATCCGTTATTAACGATGGGCTATTATGACGTTTGACGGTGCACATGGACGCGCGCGCGGGCGTGCTTATCCAGTGACGTTACCGAGTCCTGGCGCACACGCCTGCATATTATTCCAGGAACTGGAGACACGCGCCGGCACGCTCCTATTCATCTAGAGGCAGCCTATATTGCGCCTGTCCGTCTCTCTTTCCCGCCTGTCTCCTCTCTATGTTAATTGTTCGCAATAATCTCGCTGCTAATTCAGAGGCCAACTAATACGCTGCAATATTGTTTAATTATAAAGGAATGAGCCTCGCGAATCGTTATTGTTTCTCGTGCTCAACTTTATCCTTGTACGCGCAAATATTTTGCGGAATTCATGAAACCGGGACCAACTATAGCTTTATTTTTCGGAGAAGAAGGGGGATATGATATTGTATGTAAATATTTAGAGGGAGAGAAAAGATATTTTTTATAAATATATTTATATATTATGTTTGAAAAATAAATTTTTAAGAAGATAAATATAATCTTTGAATATATTATGCAAGTAATTTATTTAGCAATTCTGAATTTTTTTTTTTTTAATTAATGTATTAAATAATTTATAAGTATTTAATTGACATATTAAATTTTTTATTTACATTGACAACTTCAATTTACATTTATTTTCATAGCTCTGCTGATGATTTATAATTATATAGTATTTATAATTACATAGTTGAATATTATTGATGACAATTATTGGATTCTGAAAATCGATGTTTCTCGAGATGAAATCTCGCATAAAAAAAAAAAAAAAAAAAAAATTTGCTTTACACATTTTCGTCTTATTCTGTAAACGTCATGTCTAAATCTTTAAAATACAAACGCATTTCTACATAATACGATACATGAACATCTATTTCCTGTATTCAATGTTTGCTTCCAGGTTATCGAAGCGGCGACTATCAATCAAGATACAATTACAATAGTGCGAATTCAAGTCAGAACCGTGGACCATGGTTAACCGGTTTTGGTCCATCGAATTATACCCCTCCGCCTTTCGAGTATCAACAACATCGTAATCGTTACAATAATCATCATCAGTCGCAATCTACGCGGAATAATTATCAGAGCACGCAACAGCAGGGATATCAGAGTCAAGGGGTATGTATTATGTCTCTTCACTTTTATCCTATTCAATACACGTACAAATGCAACGGAATCGAGAAAAGCTAAATCCAATCAGTTTTATTTTACATTTTCTAATTATATGCAATTTTTCAAAATCGGAGAGGAGATTTAAAAATAGTAAAGCTTTTTTTTTTTTTTTTTTTAAATTTTAAATGATCTTAAAACAATGAGAGAAATAATAGTATATCTTTAATCGGAACATTGCTCGCGTCTCATGTTATAGAATTACTCATCGACTCGAGGAAATGGTGGAGGAGGTCACCGAGACAGATGGCGACGGTCGATGTAAACATCAATGTAAAAAGGTGAAGACTAACTTTATCGCACATCGTATGAGATAGTTGAGATTTTTCGCCAAGATTCGCCGCGCATAATAATAATCAAGGTATTAATTAAGGTTTATAGGGATTATATTATAGGAACTATTAATATCATAGAATCATTGTCAAAGTACGCGTTCTCTAAACGGTGAAGCATACTCGAGTTTTCACTGACAATGTGAGTTTGCGATAAGAACGCGATTAAATATTCGCCGCGCTACAAGTGCTACGTTCGAATTTAACTTTTTTTTTGTTTTTTTTTTCCCCCTAACATCGTGATATTATCAATCGGATAATGTAATATTTTCTTTTATACCTGATTCTTTATGCGAGATGTATGTAAAAATATTTATGCAGAAATACGAATGTTTAAAATACGCGCGAGATACATTTTCAGAAAACGCGCGGTTTTTTTTTTTTTTTTTTTCCCCCTCAACATATATATCAATTGAATTTCCCTCCTTAACGCAAAATTGTATTCCGTTCCATTCTTATCCGAAAATTCTCAATCGAGAGAAAGTGCGTAAAGACGGACACTATAATAAGAGCAATTATCCGAGTCAAAAGTTTTCTCCAATTTTCAATCTTAATTCGATTTATATTTATGACTTGTAGAGGATTTCGATAGGTTTAATTGATATGTATCGAGGAATCAAGATCTCCCTTTGTACATGAGATGAGCAGTGAACGAATAGTTTGCTACTTGATAGAATTTTCGGCAAAACTATAGATTAAAAATAATCCTCAAAGGAGGAGATTGAAAATTTTGAAATGAAAGTAGGCGAAAAATTTTGACTACGTTAATACAAATTAACACGTAAAAGGGACAATCAACGCAGTTGAAGAGAATTGTAAGAAAACGATGGGTTTTGTTTATTCGTTCTATTTCTCTACGCGCTATATTGTCTTATATATTAAATAATATGTGTCGATCGCTTCGTTTACATGTTTATAAAAATGATATAAGCACAGAAGCACATATTTCACTCGAAATGAGTATACACGTCTTTTGTCTTATTCAATCAAGTATCAACGTTTATGATGATGGAGCATGATTATCATTGTAGCGAAATTCTCAATTTTTTATGTCAAACAATTAGAACGAGTACATTGACGAGAATGAATCGTGAGTTAATTATAGGATTGATACATAAAAAAATGTGTCAGGTTGTGTGTATGTGTATGAGAGTAGGTGTACAAGCAATCGCGTTGCACCGGACTTTGCACGAGCAAGCGCGAATATATTTGCGCGTTAAATATAAGATATAACAATATATTAATGTAACCGAGAACATTCTGAATTTCTCACTCTATATTGAAATACACAATATTTCTGTAATGAAGCTGCCTGATAATGCCACTCTGTAGATTCCCATAATATTTTCTCGTCATTTCCACTCGATGTTAAATTTCATGTAAACACTATTGGAATTTTTTACATGTTATAATCGATGGTAAAATTTATAAAAAAATGGCCGATATATATAAGAGATTCGAGAATTTTTATATTTTCTGAAAACTTTTAAGATTATACGTGTCCCGACAAGAGGGAGCGAAAAAGCAACAATCTCAGATCTCTCTTGATATTAATTTTTCTCTAAAAAAAAAAAATTGAGAAAGAAATACACATTTATCGTATAATATTTCTCGACGGATTAAGGAGGGGAGATTCTCGCTCTGTTTTGTTAAAGATCTCCTTTTTTTTTTCTTTTTTCTTTTTCTTAACGCGACATCTTTTCACATAATAGCGCGATTACATAATGGATCATTGAGTGTCACGTATACCGAGAGAATAGGGGGAGGCGCGCTCTCCTCTCCGCGAAGCACATACGACCGCGCTTTATCGCGCGGTTTCGTTATTGTCCCTCTGATGAAATAAAGCTCTATCTGCATCTAGAGATCTACCCCTGGCTGCTAGTAGCTTGCGGTCGCTTATCAGGCACATACGCCGCACTCTCGCCATTTCTCCCCATTGTCCAGCGCGCAATAGCGGGGCACAATGCCCGTGTTCTTTTACATCCTCGTCGAATATAAGTAAGTCATCGCGCGATCGTTACGCGGAATCTGATTTAACGGACGGTTGAAATTTAATGCGAATGGTGAATAAGTATTAGAAGATAAAGTAAAGAAGGAGAGGAATGTCAAAAGTGTTACAAGTGATCTTGAGTGAAAACACCTCGCTCCTCCGTCTTATATCCCGCTGATTATGAAAATCAATAATAATCGTACTTGTTTACAAAATACAATTTCCCATTTATTTTAAATCGTTATTAAATTCAGAATTATATGTATATTATTTTTTTTTTTTTTTTTTTGTACTCTTAAAATGCGATAAACTTTGCAAAAAGTGAACAAGACTCACAATTCGATGTTTCTTTAATAAATTATATTGTTATAAATTTATCTTTATACAATATTATAAGATATTAAAAATATTACTGATTTTTTTCAGTGAAATTTCATAGATTCGCTTATACTCTTATAATTTAAAGCGTTAATGACTGTATACTGTATATTTTTCAGTGATAACACATTGCTTCTATCTGAGAAAATAGGGAAGAGTGTTTTTGGAAGCGACCGCATTGGTGAAAAGTTTTAATTAAAATTGAAGTTTTTAGGTTGATATTTTTATAATATTGCAAAACATAGTATTATTAGACAGCGAATTTCGATGATATCGCGCAAACAACGAAGAGGAAGGAGAGAGAGAGAGACAGGCAGTATATAAGAAGGAGAAAAGTTGGGTGTACGAAAGTGTGTGGGGGGGGGGGGGTCTGTTGGGTGATTGAATCGCGGAGTAAAAGGCAGCGAGGGCCCTCATGAGAGCACATGGAAGGAAAGGTCCAGGTGCGCCCTCACTTTGCACGGATCGCAGCAACATCGAAGCAAGTCTCTACCTTCTCTACCTTTTGTTTCTCTTCCTTTTCTTCTCCGTCTCGTTTCATATACACGCTCACGTGGAATACCTACCTACGGACTTTGCCGGCTAACGTAAAAACGCGCGTGTACACTCTTATATGCACGGATGCGAGAGCGCGGCTAAAGCTCGAAAATAATAGCAACTGGAGGACCGTCGTGCGAAATGGATGACGGATGTAAATGCCAAATAGCCAAGTGTACGCTGCTTCTCTTTCTTCTACCTTCCTACCCTCCGTCTCCCTACTGCCGACAAGTATGCCGTTTAATAAGCAGTCATCTATGCTCTGAAAATCTTTTTTAAGACGGCGAGACTACGCGGAAAGATCAAGCAGCTGTCGATAATTTTTTTTTTTTTCTTTAATGGCTGCCCTCCCTATGCGCGTCGAGGAACATCTTATTTGGTTTTTTTTTTTTCCGAAATTCGATTACGCTCTGTTTCCTAAAAATCACAATTTGCATCGATTCTTGAAATTACATATGTAAAGAATACTAATGGAAACAAGCGGGCAGTAATAGTATTCCGAGAATATTGAAAAACTTTTCCCTGCTCAATTTTTAATTTATAACATCTACTTTGATAATTTAAGCAGTCCTCTATTGATTTTATCGTTAGTCTTACCTTCTTTTTTAAATCTTTAGAAAATCGTTGGTTCACTGTCTATTCGACGTATAAAAAAATAGGCGTGAGAAAATTGAGATGAAAAATTTAAAAAAAGAATTTCGACTCGGGATATGAACTTTTTTGTCGTAGCGTAAAATGAGAAGCTTCCGACTTTTATTTTCCACCATTATTGTGTTGAAGAAGAATTATAGCGCGCGTTGCTGAAGAATTTAAATGAATTGATTTTACTGTTTTTCTTCTTTTTATTAAATTAAAATATTTTATTTATCGGTCATAAATTATTTTCGGATTATCTAATTATCTAATATGAATGCAAAAATTTCTTTGTTTTCTTTTTTTTTCAAATTTTTTTTCGCCAACGGAACACTTGATTTTAATATTATACAAATATAATTAAACATTTATGCGGGTAATATACTCGCCTTTATTTCTTGGAGAATATTTCGATGGAGAGGAATGAAAGAAAGATATCCCGATTCAATTCTTTAAATTTATATTAGTTTTCTATTAAAGTGTAAAATCTAATATTATCGTAATCCTGATTAGAAATTGCGAGCGCTCTTCTCTTGAAATCCTATCGTTAATTTGCCCAATTATTGACGATACTTATCTGAATAATATGAAAGCTTACAATTGTAATAGATGCGAAATAAGCACGTAGACATTTAGACTCCGATTATACAGCAAGATGAAAGAACGATTATTATTAATAGTAAGAAAAAAAATTAGCGATCGAAAAATTTCTTACCACGTTTCATATTCGATATCGCTATCGACGTTAAATTGCAACCGTCAAATCCGCGCGCTAAGAAAGACCAAGCACGCGGATCTGCGGAAGATCGGTGGGTGGGTGGTCGGTTTTCAACTACAAAGACGATCGGAAGACGGAGAAAGGTGAGCGAGACGAGCGCATCTCGTTACGCGACGGGGACGACGAAGCTCCTACCGGGGCGACTACGATGACGCAGCACCAGCTCCTGGTTACCTCTTCGTCCATTGTTCTCCCCGCATTTCTTCTCCGGCTCGTGTTCAAGTGCTCGAGAGCTCAATCGCTAACCCACCACCCTCGAAGCCCGGATCCCTCGACGTCGACGTACTTTTTTTAAACGCGTTCCCCGCGCTCGTTTTTTCTCTCTTCGCGTACATATATAACGTCGTCGACTTGTATTCGATTTTGCCGCCCATACAAAGCGGCTAAGTTTTCGTCACGAAAATTCGTCACAGAGAGATTCCATCTTTGATGAACTTGAAATGGTCAGATTACTTTCTTTGAAAACTATTTAATCCAAAGCAATAGTTTGCCCAAAAATTCCTCTTTTAAATGAAAAATTGTTTAATGCCTATTTGAGGCATAAGAGAATAAAATAAGAATGTAATAAGAGTTAAATGAGAGTTTAATTCCTATTGAAATTAAACCTCGAAATATCCGTAAAGTATTTTTTTATTTTTTTATTTTTTCATTCAATCTTTTTCGATTAAATTCATATTTAAAGTAGGAAATTTCGTTAATTTTACCCAATTTATGTTTTGATTTCTGAATCTATTTTTATATAATTTTCTACAGTAAAATAAAATATATTAAATAAAAGAAGAAGATAAATTGTCTCGGTCCTCGATATAATAATGACAGATATTTAATTAATAATGGAAACATAGATTTTAGTTTCTTAGAGGGGAAGTATTAAAATGATACCGTCTCGATATCTTTGCGAGGAACGAGAGGAAAAGGCGATTAAAACGAGGTAATGGAAGCATTCGATACTCGGACAGTGTAAGTACTATATCCCGTTAACGTCTCAACTTATCTAAATAATCAGTTCGATCGATAGAGAAGAGGACTCTCTCTCTCACTCTCTCTTTCTGAAACAGCTCGCATCGCCGCCGCGACGCAGGGCGTCAAGGATCGACTTCCGTGGCGGGGCCCCCCCGCGACGTTCCCGCGCGGGGCATCCGCCTGTCGATAATGTGTCGTCCCGCACCGAGTTACAGACAGAGCGGGCCTCACCACCTGCGGCCAGCTCGCTTCGCGACCGCCGACCCCCCGTGCGAAGGGCCCCCCCATCCCGTCGACTCCTTGACTTCGATCGTCCAGTCTCGCGGAAATAACGACACGCTCTCTCCCTTGTCTCTTTCACGGAAAACGCCTCCGAATGCCTTCGCTACTCGTCTTCGTTGTAGGGCCCCGCGCCCCTGGTGGGCCCGAGGGCGCTCCGTGTGTGGGAACCGCGCGAATATAATTCGCCCTCCGCGGGCGCATTCGTCGAGTGCCTCTCGTCACTCCCTCTCTCTCTCTCTCTCTCTCCTTTTTTTCCGGATACGTCCGGCGAACGCTGATAGGCAAGTATGCGCGCTCGAGTAGAGAGAGAGAGAGAAGGAGAGAGAAAGCGTTGGCATAATTTGACAAAAGCCGCGAGTGCGCAGCGCGCCTCTATGCGCCAGCCGGTTGCGATAAACAATGTGCCATCGTGTTACGCGCCAACGGAGTTACGAGTGCCAACGAGCCGAGAGCGCACAATGCCATCTTATGACATTTTTCGAACCAACCGTCGCGTTGCCGTCATCGTCGTCGTCGTCGTAGACGGGCTTAATCGCTCGTTGGACAGGCGACGGGGCTTTTGTCCTCTCTGGCAACTGTTTTTCCGACTGCTGCCTGCTGGCGTCATGTACCTCGGCTGAATCGACGAGAGAGAAAGAGAAGGGGAAGGGGGAGAGAGGTCCAAGAGAGCCCTTGATCCTGCGCGAGGATCTATACGCATGTACGAATTTAGATCTCTTCCTAGCGACGCAAGATTTAATGATTTTATATATGAATTTAATTTATCGATGAGAGAATTTATTTATTCTTAATCCATTTTGCCATTGTTGTATCTCGATGAATAAATTTGTTATTATTTACAAAATATATATTATTTTGTAGATTTTAAAGAGAGAGTAATATAAAGTCAGTATCTCTGTTCATAATTAATTCTAGTTTGAATGTATTCTTAACAATGAGATATTAAGATCATTCGATCTTATTGTTAGCTTTTCCGTAGATAATCCCAAATAAGAAATAGTAGTCCATTTTGAGAGATCTTGTTGCGCACAATTAAGGTTAGAGTTATTGATCAAAGCCCCGCTTGGGATTTTGCCAAGAACCAATCTCTTAGTTGCCTGGCTGGTTAAACTCTTATTTTATGAAATTTATCAAGAAAAAATTAATGTTTTTAACAAAGTACAAGATGTATTTAGAAATGTTATTCATTTTGAAATTTCCTAATACAAAATTTGACAGAATATAAACCGCAAATCATATAATAAAAATTTCCTCGTTCGACTGTCACGCGTGCTCATGAATCTTGGGCGGAGGCAGCCCAATATACTCTGGCGTTTCCCCGAAATTTTTATTTCAATAAAAATTTGTATAAAAGACAAGTTTTATCGTTATTCTGTCTCGTCGCGCCAATAACTTAAATTTTCCTTGCTATTTTAGGCAACGTAACGAATCACTCGGAGCGATCTCTCTCTCGTCTCGGGCAACCGACAAGAGTCTCGGTCAGTAGGTGGAATTCTCTCTGGTGTTGCAACGATTTATCTCGCCGAATAGCACCGCCGCCCACGCGCCCCGGGCCTCGTCGGGGCGTAACCCAGATGCTGGAAAAGGGGGGCAGGGAGGCGTGCACCGATGGAGGTAAAGTTGGCCGTATAGGCGGGGATCTTCCCACCAACGCTCTTCCCTTCCTCAGCGATCCGAGGAAATGTATATGTACGCTGGCGCGTACATTCGATCCGCGCAAGAGTATCGCGGACATTGACGCTTTTTTCCCCGAGAGAGAGAGAGATGAATCTTATATGAATCGTCGTTTTCGTTTTTCTTCGCACAGTTCGGTATCGTTGAAAGAAGATGCGTAATCGGCGCAGTTTCGTCTCTGTTTTTCTTCGAGTCAGCAGCCAATTTAAAACGATATCCGAAATGATATATCGAGTCTGTATGAAATCTGCGCTATTATATATCATGGCGAGCGATATTTTTTTGATGCGCGCTTTACAATACCAACAAATGTTGTTACAAGGTGATAGGGAAATATTTCTACGCGACATATATTAATTTAAAAATGATTATATCTTCATCACATCGATTTATTGTCTATCAAAATAATCTTGACAAGTTTAAAAATATTTCTCAATATTTTTATAGACATTTCGATACTTGCGGCAAGATGTCTCTTTGGATATTTCATTCGTGAAAATTAATATACTTAAATAAAAATACAATATACGTATATAACGAAAGGGATGCGCGTAAAAATATTAATTATCATTGAAAATTAAGGCAAAACGGATCTCTCTCTCTCTCTCTCTCTCTCTCTCTCTTTTTAAGAAACGTAGTTGCAGAATCACAAACGTATCCTATTTTTTAATTATTTTTTATTTATATTTTAATTATTATTTTTTTAATTAAACGTTGCATGAAACACACAATATACAGGGTGACCCATTTTAACTTAGGCAGCCAAATAACTCGAAAAATAAGCACACTACGAAAAAATGTTTAGAATCAAAATTTTGTCATTTCGAGGGGGACGTACAATGACGTTAAAATGAGCCCCCCCATCCCTTCCCCTGGGCGGTGAGGGGGGGCAAGTTTGAAATCTTAAATGGGAACCCCTATTTTTTATTGCATATTCGGAATCTTTGGCTAAAAACACATACAATTTGTCTGAAACATTTTTCTCGATTCATGATAGATGGCGCTGTAATCGACGAAATTCAATTTCTTCGATTTCTCTTACTGAGAACCCATGCTTACGATTCTGCAATAAATTAACAATAAAAATACCACGTTTTCATTGTTAATACTCGAAATTAGTCTTAAAACAAACTTCTCATTATTTTTTATTACTCATTAATTACTTCTCAAGAAACTGCTTTTAGCGTAACCTGCCCTTTAGGCAACTTGAATGGTGCAAAGTACCGAGACATTTTGGACTTTCCATCTGATGGAGTTCCTCTAAGTATCCCTCCAAAATTTTGTCCATTTAGTGCCAAAGTCACAAGTGTTTATGTATTTTTTTAACATTTGTACTCTGATAAAATTCTGGTAAAATGGCAAATTATACGCCTACAGAAGTAGTCGATATTCTTATAACCTTTGGCGAATGTGGTAGAAATTACAGACTTACTGCCCGTACTTATGCGGAGCGATTCCCAAATCGCCGCCATCCTACTGATCAACAAATTATAAACATTGAAAGGAGATCTCGTAATAATCCACTTCATCGCGAAAGGCGAAGGAATAGACTTCATAATAATAATGACCCTAGATTGCTCGCAGTTTTGGCTATGGTTCATCAAAATCCCCATATTAGTACCCGTCAAATAGAACGAGAACTGGGAATCCCTCAAACTACGGCACATAGATTGTTACGATCAGTCAATTACCATCCGTATTAACAATGAAAACGTGGTATTTTTATTGTTAATTTATTGCAGAATCGTAAGCATGGGTTCTCAGTAAGAGAAATCGAAGAAATTGAATTTCGTCGATTACAGCGCCATCTATCATGAATCGAGAAAAATGTTTCAGACAAATTGTATGTGTTTTTAGCCAAAGATTCCGAATATGCAATAAAAAATAGGGGTTCCCATTTAAGATTTCAAACTTGCCCCCCCTCACCGCCCAGGGGAAGGGGTGGGGGGGCTCATTTTAACGTCATTGTACGTCCCCCTCGAAATGACAAAATTTTGATTCTAAACATTTTTTCGTAGTGTGCTTATTTTTCGAGTTATTTGGCTGCCTAAGTTAAAATGGGTCACCCTGTATACATATATATATATATACAAATGATTATATCGAAATGTTATATTTGCTCAAAGAAAAAAAGTATGTTATATTTGACAACTTTAACAAATACATTATTATTATTATCATTTTTGAATTATATTATATTATATAAAAAGTTTTTTTTTTATCCAAAGATTATAATTCGGTTTTAGAATAAATGTCTTTATTTTTAATCTATTATATTACATATACGATACATGTACAAGATGTACCAAAATAGATGTATATTTAGTGAAATTCTTAAAACCGTTCAAAATTGAAGTAAGAGATTCTTTAAAATATGTATCAACATTATGTTCTGGATTTTGACATAATTTTGTTAATGATGTTTAGTATTATTGTAGTAGAAATTTAGAATAGTCTATATAAATAATTTTGTATAATAATATATGATACATATGAAAATGAGATATCAAAACGATATAATTATTTTCAATAGATTTAAAAGCGATTCTGTGATAAGAAATAAATATATTACTGGAATTAAAATTTAGGAGACCACGTTGAAAAATATTAGATGTTTAATTTTCGAAATTAGAAGCAACGTTTTGGAATTCTAACAAGTAAAAATAAGTTTTTTTTTTTTTTTTAAATAAAGCCAATGTATCGTTTAATCGTTTATGAAAAATATGAACCGGCATTTGAAAAGTGAGACAGAATCGAAAAAGTTTAACTCGTTTCTGTATATTTATAGATTTTAAGGACTTGAACTCATTTATAGAGAATGAAGTTTCGTCACGAGAGAGCGAGAGATTTCCCTTAATCGATCCGATTTTTACCCATCAGCCCACCGTATAGAACCGGGATCTATTACAATTTATTCGAAACAATGCAAAATTTAATGGTGTACACGGCGATATAGAATATAATATGTATTTGACAGACGTTCGTTTGTACAGATAGATGTGCAGTCGGTCGGCGACACAAAGCATTCCAACCGGGATAACCGAACTGAATAACGGGTTCTGATATTGCTACTCGACTCCCTTGTGCCGTAGGTAGGTAATTGCTATGGTAGGATGCCTTTGCTATGGAGAACGAGGGAATTTGCGATATTCGCTCTTACGCTAGGTATCCGGCGTATCGTGGTATAGCGTTACCGCTCGAGAGAGAGACAAGATTGAAATTGGCTTCGGTTCTTCGCCTCGAGAAAGACGCGACGAATTTTTATCGGCCGCACATTCGAACGACTTTTCTATTTTTCTCTTCATCTAATTTACCAAGTATCATTTTGAGTCCGCAAGTCCGCATTGATCCCAACTAAAATCCAAAAGGGCAATCACATCACGCTGTCTATGGAGATCTCTCGACTGCATCGTGTGTTCTGCTTTTACGATTTATTTGAAAAACTAGAAACGGATTATTTGATGAAATCAAAGCGAGATTGTGGATATTTTAATATCAATCACGATAAAGTGTTGTAGAAAAATTTCATTCCATTCCTTGGTATGATAAAAGATTTAATATTCTCTCTCTCTCTCTCTCTCTATATATATATATATATATATACATAATATTTTTCAGAAGAGACAGAAGTTTTTGATCGCAAGCCATGATGCAAATAATGCGAAAGACTCATCTAAACGAAAGGAAAAATACTTTTGCGGTAATTAATCGGCAGCACTTTATTCGCCGTCTCTTCCCTATTCGATCCTATAATAACAGTTTGACAGGGATCTAATTGAGTCCCGCGCGCGCGCGCGCAACAGAGGGTAGGCGTATAGAGGTTCGGTGATATAATCTAGAGGCCCATGAATCACGAGTAGGAGAGGAACGGAGGCTTACGCCCGCTCTCGTTCGCAAACAAAGAGGCAACCCTTTGCGTGGAAGAGACGAGGGAAGCGGCACCCGACCGACGGGCATTAGCATCCTCGGCGAGGACGTACAAGTCGGTGTTGCTGCTGCTGCTGCTGCTGCTCCTACGCGGCATCTTAGACCGTGACAACCCCATGATTTTGTCTCTTCGGTATTCATGAAGGTAGGGCGCGGTTCTTCCTTCTTCTCTTCATGAATTTACAATCGACTCAAGGTCTGCGCGTGTCAGCGCGATTTGAAAAATTGTGCCATGCGATTTGATAGCGAGGAAACGCTGGCTGCGCTAACAGAGAGAGATATAAAGAGCATCGTGTGTTTTGGGATAACGCTGGGATAAATTATCTAGCTTTCTCTTCCTTCTCGCCAACTATACTCCCGGTATATGAAATGGAAATATTTGCAGTTTCGCAACTTTCTTCTAGCTCTACTTTGATTTTAACCAAAATTTTCACTTGGACGTTTACAGAAAATATTAAACATTATTATAAAGATTTTTATATAAAATTGTTCTATCTCTATAACGGTATCTTTAAATTAATCTTTCTCTTTATAATATTATCGCAGTACGATTAGAAAAAATTATATAAACTTTTTTGACATGTTAAAAAAAAAAAAAATTCCAATAGAATGAAACACGCGGACGATAAATACTTGATACGTTTAATTATTATATCGAGGGAAAAAGAGTACATTACTAATTAAAATATATAACTGTATGCTTCTTTATTCGTGTTTTCCTCGATATTAACACATCAAATTTGCACATTAAGTATCTCTGTAATTTTCCAACATATTCTACGATATTGGCATTTCTTAATGTACCCTGTAAAAAAGAAAGTGTGTAAAATTATACGATCGGTAAGTATAAAATTACACAATAAATAATAGAAATGTTATAAATTTTTTGTGCGCATAATATTTTTTGTACAATGTAGATATTTTCAAAATTCTTACACTTATTCGTATAGTAGTTAGTTTCATTGCCTGCTATTTTATTCTCGCACGTTATCTCGCAGGCAAATTAAACTCCTTGCATGCTCCGGACAAGCCCCCATGTGTTTAGACGCGATTGATTTTAAATCACCATGGAGATGATAGCGCGAGAGCATATGCTACTTGCATCCGTTCGTGTGGAAGGATGGTGCGGAATTTATCATCGGAAATAGTCAACGAAGCGGACAAAGAGAGAGAGAGAGAGAGAGAGAGAGCTGCTTTGCATCAGCATCGCAATTGGCTCGCGCCAATTGATGGATCACGTGCTAATCCAACAATGAAACATACCGCACATTAACCATATAACTTTGCGAGATCTCTCATATAGATCTGTTTATAGAAATTATCCCGGACTAATAACATTATAAGAAAAATCACGATACAATATACTTTACTCGATAATATTATATTGTATTTTAAAGGAACATTATAATAAAAAAACAAAAAAAAACTGTTTTTCATATAATTTGTAACGGTAAAATTTTCTCTTTTAGATCGAAAAGAAAAGAGACCATCTGAACTGGTTCTTTTTTTTTTATTAAATTCGATAAAGCTTTGCTCTCTCTCTCTCTCTCTCTCTCGTTCAAGCTCTCTTATCTACTAGGTAGATGATCGCTTCAAATTGCTCACGAGAGCACCTTTCCTTCACATTTGCCACGGAAATTGTCCGGTTTGAATGAAAGACTTTAGCATCCCCGATATATAATCGCATCGAGCGACAACAAATCTGCAGCGCCGCAGAATATAAGGGTGCGAACCGGTGCAGTGAGGGGAGAGAGCGAGGGAGAGGAAGGCAGATCGTAGGCAGTGTCACGTGCTGCTGTCACCAGCACGGATTATATTATATAGGAATGGCAGCGAATAGGTGTAGATATAAGTACGGAGCGGCAGTTAATAAATATGATAATGGCGGGCGGAATGAGAGAAAGAGAGAGAGAGAGAGAGAGGGGGAGAGAGGGAGAGGGGGTTATCGTGGGGCGCGATATGGGATACCACTGTATAAGAGTGACCACCGGGTAGCGGGAGGCCTGTCATTGTCAGGACCTCTCGTCGTATGTCACGCGACACGTAGGACGCGTGCGCGCACAAAAACACACACACACATACATATATGTATACACATATATACGCGTACGTGGCGTAGCAACACGCGAAAGAGTGTGCGTTGTTTCCTTTCTGATCGCAAGTAGAATAGGCGTAGAATTATTTTCTTGAAAATTTCAACTATTCGTAATTTCGTTTCATACTTGAAACGGTTTGGATCTTTCGACAGATTGAAATTAGTTGAGATGAAAAACGATTCCAACATATTGTAGATTCGGCAAAGCAAAGTATTATCGTGAAAAGGGGACAAGGAGAAACAGATTATTCCTGCGGTAAAATATTGGATATACGAGGAGAAAAGTTTTGCAATAAAACTTACATGAAAGATACATTTTCTTTTACAACATTTTATTGTTAAAGCTAGAATATAACGAGAATTATATTTATTATTATGTAATGAAAATTTAACTTCAACTTACTTTTTAGATGGATTTTTTTTTGCAAATCAATATCTATTCCTTTTCTACATCATATTATCAATAAACTTTAATAAATATTTTAAGTTCCGAGTAGCATATTGATTATTCGAATCGATAAAATAATTTTCTTTTCCAATATAACCCTTTTTTTCCGTGATATGTATTGTATATTTAAATACGTCTTCGTTCAAAATACGACTATACGATTATAAATAGGTTTTAATTTTCTCAAATAGAAAAAAAAAATATTCTCTATTTACGATTATAAAACTTTACATCTCACACTCTTTCTCGTTATTCGTAAACTTACTCAACTTTACGCATCCGTATGAATTAATAATAATTGCCAATTCCTCTTCATTTCCCGACCTATAGCAATTTGCGTTCTAAACTTAAACCACGTTCTTCGGCGAGCGTTTGACGTTACGTCTCGCCCCGCTCTCTCCCCGCGCCTCGCCGGAGTAATTAGTCACGGTGCATTTAATAAATCGCCAGCTCCCCGGGACGGTTAAGCCGGGCCTCGCTTCCCCTTGGAAAATATCCAATAACGACCGGCTGACTCCGCGCTCGTCACCGGCACACTCTTATACCTGTGCTGCCCTGGCATTAACCTTCGTCTATCCATCCAAGAGATCGGCTTACCTTAATAATTGTAGGTACACGTCGCGGGAATTGTGCCCCCTTTCTCGTCGGGGGGGGGGGGGGGGCGGGGGCGGTTGGTTTCACCCCTCGCGTAGGGGTGTTACCATGGCGCGTCTCGTCCGGCGCGTCGTCAAGGCGAAAGTGATCGAAAATCGCGAGAGATGTAATGAAACATTCTTAACGCGACGAGGGCTCGTATTTTGATTGGTGAATGGCGGCACACTCCTTGTCCAGAGAGCTCGCGAGAAGATGGAACGAATTTACTTGTGTAAGAATCAATGTAATCCACTTCCCAACGCATTACATATGTACGTAGGAATTATTCATTCGTTCGTTCTCTATGTCTGCTAACGGATCTGTGATGCTGAAATTTATTGTATATACGATTTATATTCGATTTATTTAAGCCGATAAATTTAAGTAGACACAGAAAGTAATCTCTGTTCGATCATTCTATTCTTCATCGGAATATGAAAAAAATATTCTTTACGAAATAATCTGATAAATGTTTTAAATTTTCCAGAGTAGATAAATAAGGATAATTTTTAATTATAATAAAAAAATTATTAAATTGTTAATATTAAACTTGATATATTGAAATTTATAATTTAAATAAATATTATATAATATTATACATTAATCTCTAATAAAATAATAATATGTTAATAAATATATTTTTAATATCGAAAGAGAGAAACAGCGAGAAAAGAAGGAGGAAAAAGCGAGAAAAATAGAGAAAATGTAAACGAGATCCAGTTGATGTTTGAATAAGTATATCGTGTTTTTATTAATATCTCTCTTATTATTTACAAAATTTTTATAATAATCTCTAGCTGTGATTTTCTCATCGTGACACGCTACAACACTATCGTCGATCCTATACTTTTTTTTTTCTTTATTCTGCGTTAACCCGCGTTATAACGTAATGTTCGATAATGCTCCTCGTTCTCGCTAAATCTTTTATGTAGAAGTTGAACGTCGTCGATCGATTTAGAAATTCGTTGATTCCACACACACATAACGCACAATAAAATACATCTCTCACTTACGACAAACGCGCGTGTATTTACAATGTAGTTCGTTTACAATCGTATATGCGAAATTGTAAATTTTACATTTGTCCTAAGATTTTCATTTCTCTCGCACTTTTCTTTCGCCAACTTTGTCTCGTTTTTTTTTTTTTTTTTTTTTTTTCACAAGAAAGGAAATTTTCAAACTTTTCCTCCCCCTTCCTCTACCCTCTACCCTTTTCAAGCACTATCGCTCACAAATAAAATTGCGTTACAGATTTATAAAATCGTCTCGATAAATCACATTATTATTTTTTCTTATTCTTTGTTTAATTCATAATATGCATTACACGAAAATATATAATGGAATTTCAATGGGACATCGTAATATTTCATTATCCGTGACAGACAGCGCGCCATAAATCACAGCAATTATGCGAGTTTAAGTTTGTTTTATCAGTGTATTATACATATAAGTATAATATCGAGAAAAAAATAAGCCGATAATATATTCTCGTCTTTCGATCAAATTGATGAAACAAAGATCATTCGACATTGGTTTTTTCCTTGCTCGACATTTCTCTCTAGCCGTGATGATGACGAGATTCATGATATTTCTAATGATGTATAAATGCAAATTCCTTCGTTTCGAAAGGATAATAATTTTTCACTTTTCTAAGAACACAGTTTTCCGCGTACAGGGTGAGTGAGAATATTGAAATCATCAGGAATCTCATTTCGCGCGGGTTTTTATTAAGATATCGATATTTTGTTGATCGGTCGATATAAAAATGTCACCGCGCATAGAAATTAAATAATATATGCGATATCGATGTAACGCATATATTTGCATTTGCGGACGATGCAGCGCGAAACGCGTCCGTTCAAATCGCGCCTTGTTCGACGAATCTCCGTGTAACGCATTGTTCGTTCGACGACTTTCCACGAGTCCCCGACACACGCAATGTCGGCTCGCGAATGTGTCGCGTCGGATGTCGCGGTGTACTATTTCGTAATTCGAATCGACGGGTTTCAATCCGTCGAGTGGACACGACACCGGCAACTGGTAATTCCTGGTGCCAGGCGAACAATAATCCGTTGCAGCGTGTTTTGTTTCCGCCGCGCTTTACAATGTCGTTTATTCCGCGGCGAGATTCTGCAAATGAATTTCAGTATACGAACGCCATCTGCGGAAATTACATTTTTTTCTTTTCTCGCAGATAAAACGCTCTTAAGGAGAAATATGGCGTGTGTATCTGAACGAAAGGATCGATGCGGAAATCAATTACTTACATATATAAATATTCTATAAATATACACAGAAATGAAATTTCGACTGTAAAGCAACAAAATGTAGAGCGGCAAATGCATATTGCTTTGAGAAAAGTAATTTCTTTCATTAAAATGTACAATATTGGAAGTGTGTCGAGATGTGTATCGTCTTAAGCACAAGGGTGACATTTGAATAAATCTTTGCCGCGTAAAAAAAAAAGAATCGACGTCAAATTATTCGAGAGAAACAAAGGGAATAGATATAGATTATATGGCAATATTTTGCACAACTATATTAAACATTTCTTTTCTTCAATTTTTTAATTTTGAAAATATCTCTAGTATTGTTATATTGTGTTGATTTTATTATATGATTTATTTTCATCAGGTTTTCGTTTAAAGGCTCGTTATTCAGCTGTGTAGCTTCAATTAGGCTTTTTATGTAGTTTCTATATTTTTTCTTCTCTTCCAACATGTATATTTATTTTATTATAAACGCAGAAAATTTAATGCTGTTGAGTTGATAAAAGAAATTTGCGGTTACACGATGATTGTACGATCGTTGAGTCTCTTCCCGAATGCGACTATTACACCCTCATCCGATTCCAACTAGTCGTTATCAGAATACATGGTTGGCATCGTTTCATAAGTTTGTTTATTAGTTAATGTATCCAACGAATCCCTGGAAACTGCCATTTTTAAAATAAATAAAGTGCGCTGTTTGGGAAATGTGTCATTGCATAAAATACGTGTAGTCTTTGCGTAACGAGAAAATACATCACCAAGATTTTCGCGCTTCTTCTTCGCGAGACGACTTTCTTCCGTTCGATCTCTTCGATCGCGGAAAGATTCGTAGCGTCTACTTCCTTCGTAATGCAGGATACAGCAGGCAGGCATTCGTCTTTCTTCTTTCTTCAAACTGGTCGTTGATCCGAAGCTAGAGCTTCGCACGAACCAATCGCTCGCGATCTCGCGGCGATGACAGATATAAAACCACGTGGCTCCATTACTCTATCGATGTACGATAATCCCGATTTGGAGTGTTCTCATCGTAATATCACCGATCGATCGATCGATCGATCAGACCGATTCTCCAACATGAGAGAGCGCGTATCCCCTTCTTCATTGACCATAGATAATTGCAAATTATCACACTTTAATAGTCCCTACAATCATTGAGCGTATACCCTCGATATCATCGATTGTCGTAGTAACGATTGCTGTAACGACACGCACGGTTAGCGCGAAAGGTATACACACGCGTCCAATGATAGATTATCCTCCTTGTAATGGTGTGCAGACGGAGCGCAGTCTTTACGGGCGAGTCTTTCGAGATAGAAGGAGGTTCGCGATTGCTGCCGCAGGCACTTTGGATGATCCTCGAGTTCATCCCGATGGCATCGTCCGTTGCGTACGATTCGACCATCAGTCGCGTCAGTCATTCTCCCTCTCCTAAGGACTGTCGTCGGGTATGGCGTACCAAGCGGCCGGATCCGCGGCGAGGGCCCATGGGCCTGCGACGGAGGGACTGGCGGCGTAGGCCGCTGCCCCCGCCGCGGATGGCGCGCACTACCAGGCGCGACCCTGCAACGGCAGATACGCGCCGCACTGCGGCTGCTGCTGCTGCTGCATACCCTGTTGGGCGCCGGCTCGCGTGTACGAGCAGTGCTGGAGACTCTGGCTCGAACTCATTACGTGGCTGACGCCGGCCACGACCGAGTGATGGGACGAGGCGGCCGCGTGGTGAGTGCCGTGCGGACTCGAGGCCGCTGTCATGTGCGGCGCCGGACTCGCCAGGGCCGCGCTGGGCCCGCCGCGACTACCCTCGTTTCCGCCGCCGCCCCCGCCGCTCCCGCACGGCTTGCCGTCCTTCACCAGCACCGGCACCGCCACCCGTCGCGGCGAACTCGCGCTCTGAAACAGTCAACGATACAGTCCTTTCTCTCTTAATGTCATAATATTTATAAACGTTTTATAAATGATTTATATATATATAAAGAGAGAGAGAGAGAGAGAGAGAGAGAGAACACACACCAAATCTTTTATAAATATTATTTTAAATAAGCATTTCTGAGAGGAATTTTCTATTTGTATTTGTACCTATATTATTTTTATAAAAAAGAAAAGAGGGGCAGAGATTTCAAATATAATATTTTATTTAAACGAAACTAAATATTTCTCCATCGTTATCTTCGACAATCTGCATTTGAAATATGTCCGCCATTGGTGGACAGGCAACAGCACGAGCCGCTTCACGTGTCGTCGCATCATTTAACCCTCGAAATGCGATGACGATGAGTGCCACGAGATGCCAAGTGCGATCACTCCCTATGAACAATTACTGATTATCGGTCCCGGCATCGATTAATTAATTCTCGCCATTAAAATTACTCGCAAGCGAGTGGACGCGAGGCGAAGGGTTATATTTATCAACGCGGCTGTTTCGCGCAATTTATTCCATTGAAGTAGACATCGAAGCGCACAATATATGGGGTGGAAATTATTTAAAACATTATCCGATCTCGCGAAATATTTATGTATAAACATAAATTCATAGTTATTTCTTTAACAAATGCTTTCGCATTCGAATGTATCTCCTCCCATCGTGCTTTGAATTTTTCGTCCATTTAAATGTACTCTGCGTAAAATCATTTTTACATTAAAAGCGCGTATACAGAAATCGATACTTTTGATTTTTTTTCAAAAAGATAAAAGCACTAATACGGAAAAAGAAGAATGGAATAAAGTTATTGCGAAATACTCAATATTGAAATAATTCTTAACTTTTATATTATATGAAAAATAATTCTCATTTTTTCGTAATATAATAACGAAATATTTCGACGTAGAAATTCATAAACATATGGAAGTATAAAAAATTTTTACCGACAACGATACTATATGTGTGTATATGATTGTGCGAGAGCTCATTATTTGTTTCGGATTTTGTTGCTGAACTTTAGACGTCACGTTATCGATAACTGACCGCAGGTTTTTTTTTTTTTTTCCATGACCTCGATATAATATATATGCGTGTCTATTGATTTATAATTCTATACTATTGTCGCATCATCCATTACTGGCTGGTTTGTCATTTATGCTAAACGATATGCCACGTCATTCGATATTAGCTGCAAATAAATACACTTGGTAATGATTCTATTCTTAATTAGAATCAGAAAATCAAAGATTCTCGCGGCGTAAATTATATTTCATTTTAATTTTAAGAAAATATATTCTTTCGATAAATCAGTATATGTACAATATATTTAGCGGATCATATTTCTTTTACTATGTATTATATTATTATTTTATTTTCTAAATATGATTTTGTAAAAGTATCAGAAAGAAAGAGGAAAAGAAATCTCGACATTTAACATTTAATATATATTTGTAATTTAACATTAAGATTGTATCGATAGAAAAATATATAATCGATAAATCGACATATGACATACACATTTGCAATTAATTACATAAAAAATTAATTATAGATTAATTACTGCATTTTATTTATGAATACAATTTTTGTTTGTCAATGTTTTACATTATTTTTACAATCTATGATACAAAATTTAATATCAAAGTTTAATGATTGAAGAGATGAGAGATAATTATGTAATACACACACACACACACATTCTTACAATGAGTATATTTTAAAAGATACAAGGAGAGGAAGGGGGGGGGGGAAGAGTAAGAAAGCCTCAGAGTATGTGTACAATATGCGTGTAGCTTAATAGCCGATTGTAGGCCTTGGCAGTTAAGGTTGAATCATTACTGTAAAAAAGTCTTGTATCTTGAATATAGATAAAAAATATATGTCGTTTAAGAATACACTTGAATATAAATATCACAGTGTCACAGCATAAACATTGTGATAATGAAACGCGTATAAAGAGTATAAAAATATATTCGAGAAAGAGATTTATTTCTAGCTATACATTTTACATTATTGATTGCCGATATTTTTTTTTTTTTTTCCCCCCCCTACGAAATCTTAAGAGACATTCTTAAAATTTTATAAAGAGGAGAATATATCGAGTATTGAGCGAAAAGATTTTCATCTTTTTTTTAAATCGTTCACTCGACAATATATAATTCGTCACTCCGTGAAAAAAAAAAAAAAAAAAAAAAAAAAATTTAGTTTATAATCATCATCGTGTTAGCGTTTTCTTCATCGTTTACCGAAAGTTCCTTACGGCGCGAGTGCACACATGCGCTTTAAGCGTGCACTCTGATGCACACACGTGTACCATGTACATGTGCAATTTCCTCGACTCGACTCGACTCGACTGGACGGACGGACGCTGCGTGAACAAACGCGGGATACGTGGGCCGGCAAGGACCTGGGGCTGAGCGCTTCTGTGTTCCAAGCAAACATGCGCAGCGCGGTAGGCCCGGTAAAGACACTTAACCCGAACGATAATACCGTGATCAGCATTCACGACTAGACACGGAGCTCATGAGATGGAATCTAGTTACGCATAAACAGTATCGGCTACCGTGGACACAGACCCGATGTGAAATTTGTCTCGATCTAGGAAGACGTTTGCTTCTACATAAATATCCTAAATATTAGATATTCAAAAACTTTTTCTCTCTCTCTCTTCTTCTGTTTTTTTTTTTAAATCCATCTGAAAAATTATGATAAAATAAAATAAAAAGCAAATCAAATTATCTTCTACAATATAAGAAAAATATAACGATTTTATATTATTAATGAAGATTATTATTAGTTTATTAATGAAAATAATTAGTTTGTGAATAGAATTTTAAAAAATAGAGATATTACCAAAGAGTAGGATTTCATCTTGAAAGAGATTTGAAAAAAAAAAAAAAAAAATATATGAAGCAGTAATTGCTGAATTCTAATTTTTTGCATAAAAACAAACATTACTAAGAGAGTAAATATATAAATAAATTTTACATAATACTAGAAGGGGAATTTTATATATATATATATAAAATTTAATAAAGAAAAATATATGTATATATAATATTAAAAATTTTTTAAATACCAAGAAAATAGCTCTCGCACAATTAAAGAAATGCTAGCATGAAATTTTATCTAGCAACTATAATAATTTAATGGATGCTCTATATATGTTAAATATATTAAATATACATAATACGTAAAGCATCTATTAAATAATCATAATTGTTATATAAAATTCCAAGTATGCAGCTTTTTAATATTGTAAGACCTTTTAAAATTTCCAACATTTATTAACCCAATTCCTTGAATCCATTCTTATATAATCTTTCTTTCATTGTTTCTTCTCGATTGTTGTTGCCTACTCTACATTAAATATGAGACTTTAACAGCCATCCGAGTATGTAAGAAGAGAAAGTAAATCTTTTCTATACGAATTCGATTAAAAATCCAGGATACAGGTCGTTAATATGAGAGAGAGAGAGAGAGATCGCGTTTTCTATTCGCACAGGATCCGTAGGCGTAGAGACAGCCCTGTGTCCTGTACGTCAACCCCACGAGGCTCTACTCACGGGCATACCAAACAGAAGCCGGAGCAAGCAGACCGAATACCTGCCAGAACGACCACTCAGCTG
Organism: Polyergus mexicanus; assembly: GCF_030449975.1. Lineage (NCBI taxonomy): Eukaryota > Metazoa > Arthropoda > Insecta > Hymenoptera > Formicidae > Polyergus > Polyergus mexicanus. Next base: position 4,654,882 of record NW_027223344.1, read on the forward strand.
TATCAACATTCGGTACACGACATTCCTCTTCGATCTCTTCTGCCAGTGAGACTTTAATAATACGATCGCGCTGAAAAATAACGTCCTCCGCTCGCTCGACGACCGTGATTTCTCGCTGGTAATCAGCGTCGTGTCTTCGATCTTCGCATACTCGACCATCACGTGGTTTCCTAATCTCCCGGTCACGAATCGAACGCGATCTTATAAGAATTTACTTATTATTCTCAAATATAACACTTTGATTTGCGCTGTCGTTAGAAATGTGTGCGACTATCGGGAGGAATAATGAATCCAACTATAAAGATAACGATAAAATGAAATGTCAAATTTATTTCCGGTACTTTTATATTTGCTCGCACGCGATTTAAAACTGCCGCGGGAGACAAATATAATATAAAGCAACCACAATGGGAGTAGTGGCGAAGCGATAGCTTTATGCGGGCAATGAATTTTTTTGTCGCGCTAGAGTAGACACTTTTATGCAAATTCCCCCCCTCCCACCCCCCCCCGGTCCAGGGTGTCGAGTGGTCCGGGAGGTATACGACCGATTCGATTCGAGTGGGCCCCCCCCCCCCCGGCCTATACGCGAACTTAGGCGCGCGCGTTGCCGTTGGTTCGCGAGAGGCATAAGTGCACAGGCATGCCGTGCACTTGAAGCTGACAAAGTGACGATTACGCACGTTAAACGCATGACGGTCGGCGCGCGCGTCACGCGTCACGCCACTTTAGCCACTTTAGTCCACGCGCGTTAAACGATTTCCGGCGAAAATGCCTGCCTAGGCTGTTGGGAGTCGAGTAGTATACCTTTAGGAAGGCCAGGCCAGCTTGCGTTACGGATCTATTATATATTACGGCTACGAAACGCGCAAAAATCGCCACGTGCGAAACAACATTCCGTATTTGTGTGGCGTGTCGTTCCGATAATCTGTTTTTCACAAACAACTTTCAGAGTCTACTCTAGCGGTGTATGAAAAGTTTATATATAAATTTTAGAAATTATTCTTTTCGAGAATATTAGATATTATATTGATCTTTTTTGACGTTTCGCGTATATTTTTATTGATATTTAAACACTAAGTATTCTTATACCCGTATTCATAGTCCGTCCTTGAGGAATAAGGATTCCTTGTTCCTCGTTCCACGTTTCATAAACTTTCCTTGACCGAACGAGGAATCTTATTGGCTCCCTTATCTCAAGGAAGGTCACGAGCTTCCTCGAGGAGTGATGCGACCTTTTTAGCAGACGATACGCAGAATATAACCAAAATATAACCTCCAAAAGTTAGTTTCGTTACATTTGTGGTTTTGTGGTTATTTGTCGTCGCGCTCTCAAACTGAAAGTGTATAAAGGAAAAAGGGATGATGGACAATGAATTTTTAAATGATTCTCACGATGGATTTGAAGACGAAAATCCAGAGAATCGGATTCTGTGGCGGATTCCGAAAAGATACATTCGCGATTGGGAAAATCCCGTGGAATTTTTTGAAGATACGAAAAAGTTTTCATATGTATTATATGAAATTAGTCGCAGGCAGCATAAAACGGTGCTGCCTCCAGTCGGTCACTAAAAATCCCTAAAATATTCCTTCCTTCTGAAAGGGAGACTCGAGGTCCATCTATGAAACAAGGTGGCCTTGCAGATTCAAGGAATCCTTCGTGGAGGCTTCCTCCGTCCTTAAAATAAGGAAGGACTATGAATACGGGTATTAAATCTTGGATATTTAATTTTTTTTCTTCCTTTAATATCCAAGATTTAAAAATATTGACAACGCTGCTACACAATAGGCCCCCTTAAAATAACTTATTAAGTAATAGTTGGCAATATTTTTGTAATAACACTTTTAATATGATAGATTATCGTTCGATAATCGTTCAAATAGATTTTCTCTAGCCTTCTAATTAAAGTGAGATTCAACCAGGTCTCGTGTAATGTAATTACGCGCATGCGATGATAGCGTTACGTTTAAAAACAGCCAGCACATTTTATATAAGACCCATTGAATACTGGGAAAAAGAAGCGACGGCGTTATAAAATATCGGCAGGCGGCTTTTTAAGTTAATTACATCCACTTGCCCTCTTCTATCCTTTTACCCGCGATAAATTCGTCTGAGCTGTGCCAATCGTTCCGTAAACGCGGAATTTTTAAATCCTCCAATCTAATATTTTATAAAGAAAAATAAATATTCCATGTGCGAGAAATGTATGCTAAACTTTCTCTTTTATAAAAAAAGTGCGCGCGTTATTGGAAAAATAGCCTAGTACTCTTGCTATAAGAGATTTTGTTCGAGAAAATGGGCATTTTTATAAATAACAGATAGCAAAAGATAATTGCGTTCTTGTAATAGGAAGCCAAATAGCATGCTCTAGCTGCGTATGTTGTAATCATAATTGCAATATAATTATCGTCATTTTTTTTTTTTTTTTTTTTTTTTTTTTTCCCTCGTTCCGAAGCCACGTCAGGATCGGGGATATCTCCTTTATTTCAAGATTCTCTTTCAATCGATATATGCGCGAAATGGAAAATCGATTTATGCGCCCTCTGTTGTCCTTTGTTCGTTTTTCTCTTTCTTGGATAATATAATCGTGTAGAAAATGTATGAGCGTTGAGCGAGCAGCGACGCATGGGTAGAAGGCTAATTTTGACGAAATTCGTAATAAAGGAAAATTTAGAATAGAGGAATCCTAAAAGATCGACCGTACCCCCTGATATTTGTGTCCAGGTGTTGCGCGTGACTGTACTTACGGCAAGATGGCGACTGGCTCTCGAGAGCCTGTTTCGGCGCTCCCCTGCACAGGATTTTTCTCTCCTCTGTCTTTCTCTCTCTCTCTCTCTCTCTCTTTCCTTCTCTCCTTGTTTTCATCTCGCTCATTCTTTTTTTTGTCCTTCTCTCTCTCTCTATCTCCCTTTCGGATCTATGTTCTTCTATTTCTCTCTTCTCCCTTCTCGCGCGTTTGCTCGCTCCTTCTCCATCTCTGTCTCTCTCGCACTAAGACTTGAAATTTTTTTACCTCCGCGAGAGAAGAGTGGAAATGAAATAAAATGGAAAAAAAAAAAGAATCTGTATGTCGGAGAGAAGCCGTCGTTCGTCCTTTTTCAGCGACATCGTCTTCGTGAGCCGCGTGTTTTTTTTTTTCCGCGCGACGATTGCGAGCTCCGGTTTTGACGTATCGTACATCTATATATTTGACGTCAGAGATGGTTGGTTGAATTTTTTTATTTTCCTCCATCATATGCGTTTTATCTTTCATGCATAATGAGACACCTGTACGCTGATATGCGGCAAGATGTTGCGTAAATCGAAGAATAGCGAATTGCTAATGATAAATCATTTTCCTGACAGCGATATTATTTCTCGATTAATTATACGTATTACTCGATGCGCCTTTCAATATCGCAAGAAGGATATTTGAATTATATTATCTAGCCATTGATAAAGATTTATAAATTGACACTTGATTCAAGTTTAAAGCTCAAACTTATTCTCTCCATCGAGAGTTTATTTTATGGAAAATACGAACCCATTCAAGCCTTTTATTGCGTCAATTTGAATCGTATTATATTGTACTTTGAGAGTATTGAGAGATATAAATACAATAGATTCGATTGCTCTAAAAAATATATATAAAATATATAAATAATAAATAAAATAAATAAATAAAAATCTAAAAAAAAAAAAAAAAATAAAGATTGGCAATTTTACAAATCTAATGAAAATATTAGCTAATTTGCCAATATTAATATCAGATGGGAAACGATATAGTTTTCAAGTTGCGTTTGGCTGGAAAAGTGACGGATGTAACCGAGTAAAAATAGCTAATCGCGTTATATCGAAGATAACAAGGCGAGTGGAAGAAATCGCGATCGATCGTTCGTTTGACAGAAGGGATGTAAACGTGTCTACGGAAGCGCGACAAACTAACGAGTAAATTATAGGGCGGCTGCCGGGCGGAAGAAGAATCGTTCGCCCTCGCAGATCGGTCCGTCAGATAACTTTTACATTAATGCTATTTACGGGCTATTTACGAGACACCGCGAAAGCGATATCGAGAGATCGTTATATCGTAGGACAGTCGACCGTCGTCGATCCATCGGTATCGTCGCGATCGGGAAAACCGCTTTGAGAAAGCGGGGAAGAAGATTTCTTTATTGTAATATATATTTTTCTATTTTTATTTTACTTTTTCTCCTTATAATATTTTTTTACGTCGTCTCTGACTACTTTCTTTTATATATATATGTGTGTTCCGTATACATTTATACTTAATTATATTAAAGAGATTCCTTTCCCGTGGAAATAAATAAATATTTTCTACCGTATTACATTGTTGGAGGTATTTTATTTTATTAGCGAGTTAATCCAGCTGAAATCTTTCGCCGACAAAATTATTTCCTCTTCTCGCTGCGATTGGCGATATGAAGCTCGGATCGTATGTATTTGTGTATAATATCGAAATAGATGGTGACAGCGAGTAGTTTTGCCGCGGCGGTAAAATTCTTTCTCTCCGCATATCACTCGAATAATCGATAAACGGGTAAAGTTAGTGACTATTGGTTCCGGATCTATAATACGCTAGGATGCGAAAAAATACGTATCGTTTACAAGTGCGTTTCTCACGTAAACTATATATTCTCGTGGAATATTCAACGAGCGCGCGTCCCTCGACGCGCAAAAGAGTGCGCGACAAAAATCCGCCAAAGCGACACTCATATTTCACGAAAATATCATCCAACCTAAAGCGATAACAAAGTGACAAATGTCACTTTCGTCCGAATGTACGATTGGCGCGAAAATTTAATTCTTTTCGTTCTTGCGTTCTTTTACGATGATGAAAAAAAGACTTGTCGTTATGTACGCTCGCGGTTCTTCGTGACAAAGCATATAATACACGACATTATAATATGTATTCAAAAGGAATCCGCGCGACTATATCGCGATGTGCGATCACGGTTCCTCACGTTTCTTTTGAATAATATATCTTTCGGGAGGCGGAACAATTCGTGTTCGGTTATGCGTTAGAAAGATCCGGGAGACACGGCACGTTTCAAACTCGCAGCTACCGATATCTCGACGATCACGTTTGTTGGAAATGCTCGCGATACATTTTAATCGTATTCAAGTATACAAGTATTCGCTAAAAATATAATATCGAATATATTTTTTTACCGTGCGTATTTGCCGCTTACTTCGATAGACGAACACTAAACTTTCGGATGGAAGAAACTCGTGAATAATTAATAGTTTATTACAATTAGTTAAATAATTTATCGCGGATAGATTTTTTTTTCATCCGCCCATGCATTTATTTTCAAAAGGAAGCTGGCTAATCGAAATATCCTAATATTTCGTGTACAATGTTGGGTAAATACAATATCAATTATAAATATACAATATATTTTCAGATTATCGTGGTGTAATTTACATTTAATTATTATAAAATTTATTGTATTTTTTAAAACAAATATATTGAAATGATATTGAATCTCGATAACTTTTCAAAAGCAATCAAATCATGAGACAACCTTCTCTCAAATCAAGCTTCAGAGAAAATATAATACAATCTTTTACGATTTTGCTTATAACGTTTTGAATAAATTTTAATAAAAATAATAATTTTAATCTTTGACAGAACTTTTCTCTATATTTATTTATTTTTGCCGAAGGAATAGTTGATAAATTCGAAATTTGTCGAAAGATATTAAAAGACATTTAAATTCTTGTGAAAGTACTAGTTTAAAAGCATTTCGCGCGTGTACAAGGTTTCCGGTCTTATAGACACGCACTTCCTTTGAAATAATATATAGCAGAATATTTGAATTGGCAAATGGCTTGGAGGCAAAAGTGATTTCGAAATATTCCGATATATTTACATTACGCGTTGTACGCGTGTGCAGAATGCCGCCTTCAAAGCGGAGATTATATTCACAGATTGTTATATTTCGTATATTTTTAACTTGGATTATAGTAAATATTGAATTTCACCCCGGCGGGCTCGCTATTTTTTTTTTTTTTTTTATACTCGAGCTCTGTAATCTGGCGCACTAAATTTTTTTCAGCCACGTGAAACGCGACGGGCGCGTGATTACGTGCTCAACGCGAGCAATTTTATCGCCATCTCCCTCGGAAATGCCAAATGACATAACAAAATAAATGCAAAATCGCATCGAGTGGCGCTCTCAAAAGCGAAATACGATGCGGACGCGAGGATTTATGCGGCTTCCGTGATATTTCTCATTTAAAGCCATTTTATTTCCAATCGATCGATGCGACATTTTCCACTGTCATTGTTTTCGAATCGTCGAAACGATAGCACGAAGACAGGAGAACAAGATCTCGATGCCCGATACATTCACATCGTGCATTTGACAGATGATTGGTGTATAAATTTTTCTTGTTGTTGAGAAATGTGTCCCCAACGGTACGTTTTATATCTCGAAAGCAAATATAAGTTTTATTATTTTCTATACCCTATACTCTATACTGTGACGTATATATATTCTACATTTATATTATATGGCCCGTTAGTTTTTGACAGCGCGCTAAAGCTCATCATCTTCTTGCCTCAATTTAGAGATGAATTCTTACTCTATAATAATTTTGCGATGTATGAAATATAGACTGATAAACGAATAATGGGAAAATAAGCATTTAATTAATTGTATTAAATTAATTTATTAGATATAATTATAATCGATATATTGCATCCTCGAAAGAATATACGGTACAAAACTTTGACATTTGCGCACTCACCTGGTTTTGAGCGTTTTGCTCGGCCATAGCTTTCTCCTTTGCTTGCCTCTTGCACTTGTACCGGTGATTCTGAAACCATATTTTCACCTGCGAAGCAAACAAAAAACAGTTAGATTTTTATCCAACCAAGTATTACGTGATATTGCAATTTATATTAAATAAATTATCACAGATTTCGCTATAAATAGAGAAAATTGAGAATCTTGAAATTCTTTTCAATTATCTATACAATTATATCTCGATAAGATAATAAATCTTTAGCTTTACGATTGCTGACGGATAATGAAATCTTATCTCTTTCAGTTACTCTGGTAGACCATCAAATGTTCGTTTTCGGGAAAAATTAATATCAGATAAGCTTAATCTTGATACGAAGCATACATGCGAGGCAGAAGTTGTAAAAAAAAATTTTTTTTTTTTTTTTTTACTTTTCTGATGTCGATTTGATTTGAAAGCAAATGATTTGGAACGATTATTTTAGATATTTTCAATTAAATATATATTACATATTAATAAAAGTAAGCTTTTCAAATTACAAGTAAAGGAAGCAAATGCGCGATACGTGTCCGAAGAAGATACATATAAAGTTTTAGACGATGTCGGAATAAAACGAACCATGTGTCTCGTACGCGAATTGTATCGCCTACCAGGTAGGGTCCCCGAAATGTTTTCTCAAAGGCGGGGGTACGACGCGCCTTTGTCAGACGCGCACTTTCAACCGGCTTCTAGCTATATTCTGATCCTCTAAGTCCGTAATCCACGGTTAAAAGTCCGTTTTATTTTTCTTCGAGAGGGGAATTTAACGCCTCGTTCACTTTATGCGGATACTCTCGATATGCCGTAAAGAAAGAGAGAAGAAGAAGAAAAAAAAAAAAAAAGAAAAGAGACTGCAAGTTTTACAAAAGACTTGTCTATCGATATAATATACTCTCGCCCCCTTTATTACAAATTGTACAAAACAATCTCGCGTTGAGCTCTTTGCGAGAGACACAACAGAAGTTCCGAGAATATTCGCCTTCAATTTTGTCAAATAAAAATATCGTAATTTTTCATCCATTGTGTATGGATATCAACAGTGTTAAATAATAATGTCCTGAAATTAGTAAATGTGTTGTTCCAATTATTTTACACTCTTTTTATAACAAATTTAATATTAATTTTTCTAGAGTAATTTTTATATATATATATATGATATTATTTGTTTACGCTCTTTTGATCATTTGAAATAAAATATAAATAACCTACATATATAAAATGGAAGAGATTTTTGATCTTTCGAACCGACAGACGCGTTTGTACGTACGCGTTTAGCGAAATCTATTAAAAATTAAATCACAATCCGGTATAAAATATATATAGCTCGCTGTTTTCGTGGCCGAATGACAATGCGAATGCGATTAGACCGCCGCCTCTGTGAACCGTGCATAATGCATATAGCACGGATTATAACGCGCCTCTGTCATAAGCAGATGTCGATCCCGATTTCGTTCAGGCGACTGCGCTCGCTTAGCTCAATTGCCGTAAAAGCGGCCTCGAGCCACCCTAATCTCGCACGCCACGCGATTGCTTGCAGCGAAAACTTAAAACTGCTTTCCCTGTTCCCTCGTTTCAAATAGACTGGACTAAAAAGAGATTCCTCGCTTAATTTTTCTGATATTACTAATTGATTGTAATTGAGGAAAAAGACTAAAATAATATAATATATATATATATATATATATATATATTTTGGATGATTGCACAAGTTGGTGCCCGATTTTCATAGATGGCATTAAGTTACTGCATGGCGGAGTTCTATTGTTTTCGTGTGGTAATTGTTGCTTACACCGAATAGATGACGTTGTCTTATGTCAATTCAGACATTGTTCAGATAAGTCCATTTGTGCATAAGAGAAATCATTAAAAATGGAGAACGAGAAGGTGCATTTGCGGCATGTAATGCTATTTCGGAATTTCGGAAAGGCGTGAGTGTTGGGATTGCAGAAAAAAATATTCAAAGCGTTTATTTGGACCGCGCTCCTGCTCTCCGAACAGTCAAAAAGTGGTTTGGCAGATTTCGAAATGGTGATTTCAACACGGAGGATCAACCCCCCGCTCTGGACGGCCTTCTAGCATCGATGACGACATTGTGCATGCCTTAGTGGAAAGAAACCCAAGGATTACAACTGAGGATATTGCTGAGAGGCTCAACATCGATAATTCAACCGCTTTTCGTCATTTAAAAAAGCTTGGATACATTTCCAAGCTTGATACGTGGGTGCCGTGTCTCCCGACTGAATGGAATAAGCTGCAGGAAAACTGCAGGAGTCGCAATGGGAAATTCCGCAGCACCCGCCATATTCTCCAGATATTGCGCCTTCAGATTTTTATCTGTTCCGGTCTTTGCGGAATAGTTTAAATGGCAAGAATCTCAATTTCGAGGAAGCTGTCGAAAACCACCTTAGAAACTTTTTTCAAGAAAAACCAAGTTCTTTCTTCAAAAATGGAATCGACAAACTTATAGATGGTTGGAAAAGCATTGTAGAAAAGAATGGAGACTATATAATTGATTAATAAAAGTGTTATCTCTAAAATATAATCTATTGAAGTTTATATTTAAATCGGGCACGAACTTATGCAATCACCCAATATTTAAATAAGTTGAATTAATTCCAGGTTTTTATATATCTCTTATACATTTTAAACATTCAGCTTTTTAAGTTTGTCTTTCTCATCACTATTTACGATGTATATTTTAAACTATATTTCTATAAGAGTGTCAGAAAACTCTTCGTATCTCCGATTTATGAAGTTTTACAAAAAGTATGTAAAACGGGCAAAAAAAATAAAAATAATAAAAATAAATAAATAAATAAAAATACAAAATTACACGAGAATATTATTGTATATTAACAATGCAGGGAATAAATTAAATGCCATCATTGTCCAACTTTTTTCAAGAAAAACCATGTTCTTTCTTCAAAAATGGAATCGACAAGCTTATAGATGGTTGGAAAAGCATTGTAGAAAAGAATGGAAAAGAAGTGTTATCTCTAAAATATAATCTATTGAAGTTTATATTTAAATCGGGCACCAACTTATGCAATCGCCCAATACATAGCATTTCTTAGGAAATAAATTTTTAATTATACACCATTGTTTGTATACAGAAAATCCGCACATGTGCATATTGCATATATAAACTCGAAATATGATAAATCAGAAAAGCTTATACGCCCGGTTGAATAATTAAGTTTGACAATTCCGAATCTTGTCGATTGATTATATTTTTGTGTCGCGCAAGCGTGGCGACGAGGTGTTGTAAGAGTCGTTTGCAACATTTTAAAATTTCTTAGATGCCAGGATTCTTTCGATCGGTACGATACAAAACTCGAGCGTGTCGTTTTGATTTTTATCGTGCCGGTTCGCGAAGAAGCGCATATGTTACCGCGTGTGTAACCTCGTCGAGTGGCTGTTGTTACGCTGGCGAATTTCGTACCGTGAAGCCGCGCGCGCGCGCGCGCAACCCCCATTATATCCATCAAGTTGCGTGTGCCGGGAATGCAATGAAAGCACTTTAAGGGAGGGATCCGTCCGGCCGATCGCGTCTCGAGAACCCGCCGCCGTCTGTCTAATTCTTTGAATATTAGCGGGATCGACTCCACCCTCCCCAAAAAATTCCTTTTACCCCTCTCGGGTCTGTCGTTGGCCGAGCGTGGCTGGAATACCAGTGATCGTCCTGCCGATCGGAAACCATTATCTTTTCTTCTACTAGTCTATCATTTCATCCGCATCTTTAAATTCGTACTATATTGTATGACGTTAGATCAAGCTTATAAGACACAATCATAAATCTTTTATAAAGCTTTATTTGCGAGGAAATCCGATAAATATTGAACAAGATGATTGAAAATGATGGTTTGGAATAGCTCGAAAATTATGGGCAAAAATAAACTGCAAATTCGTCTTAAGCAACCATTAACGCGAAGGAAACTGACGGTACCCTTATTCCCATCGTTCGCTGCGTGAGTTTTTACGCACGCTTTGTGGGACGACGAGCGGTTTCGCGTAGGGGCGAGAGGCCTTATCTAAAAGCCACGAAAGAGGTACTAGACCAAGTACTCTTTCACTGCTCCCGTTCGTTAATTCCTTTTCTACCGATAATCCACTCGAGGCTCGTCGAGTTTTCGGCTGCGCCTCGACTTTGAGAGATCTACAAACAGTCGTTTACTTCTGCTTGGCGAGCTCACACGCGGGATGTACGATGTAGGAGGAATGTCGTGTGACATAGATTTTCTAGATCCGTGCTTATGCGGAATTTTAATCCCTTCTCAATTGTAAATTCATCTTCTCTCGCGATTCTTTTTTCCGCTCAAACGTTTGTAAGTTTCAACGAGCGAGGAGTTTGAAAAACGCGTCCAACGGCTGATGCAGCATTTTTAGCATATTGGGTCTTCGAAATGACTTTTTTATACATATATGAAATAGAAGATGTATTTTATAATATTGAGATTGCGAAATAGCCACACTATTATGTTGCTCGATGATTTTTTCCCATTAGATTCGATATACTTTTACAATTAAGAATTATCAGTGATTATTCACTGTTTTCAGTAGGAATACAGTGTTCCTTTTAGGATTGTATAATGAGTAATAATTAAAGACTTTTTTTCGTCTGTACACATTTTCTATGTAATAAATATAATATATTTCCATGTGCATTTAGAATTTGTTACATGTGTCAAAATTATCATTTTTAAAACATTTACCATAGTTTCATATTATACCGACAAACAATATATTTTTCACAATTTTCTCTCTCTCTCTATTTCTCCCAATCTTGCTGTCATAATCAATAAAACAAAAATAGAGAAGCAAAGTTCTAGTGATCTAGCACTAATCTTGTCACTGCTTTAATCAGTGACATTTTCACCGATTCAATTTGAGACGGTTCGTCTCGATACGGACGCGTCGCCGCGCATTTCCAATTAATATATCCGATAATCGCGTAAAATACATTGTACGTACGCATTATTATACGTAAACTTGCGTGAGGTAGACGCCAAGCCAGAGACTCTGCGTGCGCTCGTGAAAGATTCTCGAAACGATCGAAAGCGGCGAGCCGATGCTGCGCGCAGCGAATTGTTATTTCAAGGGAACTGCCGTCCGTCCGTCCGTCAGTCCGTTTGTCCATCGCTCATTCGCCGCGATGCCATGTGTAAACAGGGAAAGTTAAACAAGATAGGGATATATAACTGCTGTGTACGTAAGAAGAACGAGGCGCACAGCAGGCATGAAATTCAAGGCTAACAATGTCGACCTCGAACGACAAGCGCTTTGATGTGTGAATTTTGTCCATTGAGTTCTAGCGTCTCTGTCATCTCTAACATTGAAGAGAGAGAGAGAGCAAATTTTCCAGCGGTTTCACGTAAATAAAATGAAATTTTATTTTACGGTACAGGTATTCTGTAGAATTTTTGACAACGCTATGAAATAAGATCCTCTTTATAGCCCCGCACGGTTATTTTAATTTCGCAAATCTGTTTGCGCGCGATAAACACACAAGGGAGTGCTGGTTAAAACGAGATGACTCATTTATGTAACGTGTCAAATAATTCGTGAATGATTCTTTATATATATTTATATATATATATATATATATAAAGAAGATATACAGATATACAGAAAGTACAAAGATACAGAAGACCCCTTAATTATATAATGATAAATCCAAACTTTGTCTGCAACGAGAGAATCAAATCATGAAATGGCACAAAGCGACCGCTATCGTCAGGTAATTTGGAACTATTTGGGTAATTTGGTCTATATTTATGTTCGAGGAACATCCAATCGCGCCCAATTGGAAAAAAGATCCTCCACCAATAGGGGATTCGGCCAAAATTTATTTAACACGAGACTATTTATGTTAAGAATGCTTAGAGTAAAATCGTTTCATCTAGGGCTTCGTCTTATCATAATTGTCTTTTATCTAAATTTTATCTCATCGAGTATTTTTATCGCTATCAAGAATACAGAATATAAACAGACGATTTGTGAAACGGAATACCTTATATGAATTTTCATTGGTGGGAAAAATTCCAACGTGTTATTTCAAAAATGGACTATACGTAATGTGTACGCAAAGAATAAATGTACAAGCGAATCAAATGTAATTGGAGCTTTATCTCGCTCGTTCATTGTAAGGATCTCTCTTACCCAGGTAACGCGTGTCGCCGTTTGACATTAGTTGGCTCATCGAATGCCGATAAATCTGGTGGGTGGCACGCCACCGAGTCAAGGGGCGCGATTATATCGCACGCGCGTGTGCTACGAGCGCGTCGACACGCGTTCGGCAAGCATCGAGTATCTGTTAGCCTCTGCTCGACAGAGTCGAGCCCGGTAGATAGAGACCGGTAGGTGGAGATGATGAGGATGGAGGGATGGGGGCGCTTAGAGTGGACGATTGATCAAGTTAGCGTAACGTCATTACGTCGCGAGTACATCGGGGGTTGACGGCGAGCCTGCCCCTCCCACCCTCCCTCTCGCTCTAGGGTACAAGAGCCTCCTCGGGCAATTTCACTCGACACCAACCTTCGTCTGGATGGATTATCCGGCTGGTGGGGCCTCGATACAGCCTCGAGCCAGTGGGTGGTTTTCTCGATTGGGGTTCGTTAGTTACTCAAACGAGCCGTAGTACGTAACGATTAGCATCCGCGAAAGTAAAGAAAAATAAGTGATCAATCATATCGATATGATATGTTGGTGATCTTTTGCCTCTTTTCGAGTCTTGGACCCAAGATGTCACGTGCGAATGTCCGCGCGCGCAAAGTACTCGACTCCCGCGCGATGATGAACCTGCGCGAATACCGGGATCAACTAACGTCAAATTATGATTAGGGCTGTTAATTGTCCCGTGTTGACCCTGCTGAGTGGTAGCCCGAGGACAAACACGATTCACTGCCTCCCTCCCTTTTGTTGTTTTAACTCAATGCCGAGTCGGTCGGAGATGACTTACCGATTACCCAGCGTGATGCCTGAATACCAGGGGTCTCTCAGCCCCCAAACAGAAATGACTTTCTAGTTACTGTGAAGCAGCGATGCGTGGAGTAATTATGTGTGTCTAGAGAAGTGCGGTATATAGGATGTATATAATATTGCGCAGCACAGTGATTTTATCCCAATTTATCCTTATTCGAGACATCCTATTTTATCTATAAATATATTAAAAAAAAAAAAAAATCCATCAACTTTATACAGTATAATAATTTTTATTCGCAAGTTTTTCCTTAATCGGAATCAATCTTATTTGTATAAAAATGTCGAGGGAGATCATTCATTATTTGCCACAAGAGAGCTTTCCATCTTCGACAAATATTTTTAACTTGTTTTTATAACGTCATTCGAATAAAGTCCATTGAAAAAATTCAAAAATAAATTTTTATTATACCTTTACATACTTTCTAATTTCCAAAAGGTATTGCTTATTTTTATCGTTGATAAAGATTTCACTCTAAATTGCTCTAAAGATTTCATAGATGAAAGCTTACCATCTCATATTATTTGATAATAGAAAACGCATCGATAAGACGCTAAATCTCTATCGATACGTAGATCGCGTTTTTTTTTTTTTTTATCAATTCGGATTTTTAATTTTAATGTCTTTTCAAGCGCAAAAGGAAGGTGATGATGCGATAAAGGGAAGATATCGTTATATAATAGGTGCTGATGTTTGCAGTCCGAATATATGCACCCTCACGGCATAGGTGCGAGCCGAGAATGCGTTTAAAGTTACAAAGAACTCGCTATATAGGGTGAAGCATAAAATGCCATTTTCTTTTTTCTAATAAACTTCAAAAAATTCGTAAGGGCGTAATGTAGATAATTCCATCTGCTGTCGATCCGATTATTATTGGCAATTGGATAAATGAAAATTTATTGTGAAAAGTAATATAAATATGTGGAAAAAAATATATATATAGAAATAAAATTTTTATTCTTTCTAGTGTTAGGATACTTGAATGTTTGATTGATTTGAAAATAAGATTCTTTTAAGCTAATAATAAATTATGTAAAGTTATCCTTGTAAAGAGAAAGATTTGATTTCATAATTTTTTATTTCATTACACTAAATTTCACGTACAAAATCGCTCTAGAACTTTTACATTACCGGCAGATTTTTCTCTTATTAAATATAGCAGCGCTCTTGGAAAAAGAAGAAAAGAATTTAACTTGAAGTAATAAAACCGGAGTGTGAAATTAATTGAATAATTAATAGATTTAATAAAAACTTTTGCGGAATAAGAGGGCGCGATCGTTTGCCTTTTGTTTTGGAGAGAAATAAGGGAGAGATTTCGGCAAAATCGTTAAAGACAAAACACGATAACTTTTGCACTAATCTGTAGGCATGATATGCCAGGTGAACCTATGCGGGGAAAGAAGCGTAATTATGTCGGCCACATTCTGCCTGTGCGGACTGCAAAAGCCAACGACATATTCATGTGTGCGTTATTATGCGAGGGTGCCGGGAGTGCACTTGAGAGATGTGCGCACGCGTTGCAGCAGGACGTTCAATTAACCGCGTGCATTTGACAACCAAGAAATTGCCGCTCGTGTATATAGGTCGCTTAAGATGTGGCCGAAAATTCTTCAATTTTCAATTATTTATCTTTGTCTAAAAGCTTTATACACTTTTACGATGAATATTAGTTGAATTGAAAATCTATTAGAATTTTATATAATTGACATAAATTTATAATAATTAAGTGAATTTATCGAATTGTGAAAAATACTAATATATTAGACATTTCAAAAATAATGAACATTTGATTTTTGAAAATATCGGAGGATCAATCTAACATCTAATTGATATATTAGATTTTTATGAAATTTCTTCTCTTCGTAAACATATAAATAGCGATACGAACTATGATTTTATTATAAGAAATAATGATATTACTTCATATATCAAAGACTGCGTGACAATTAAAAAAAAAAAAAAAGGTCATCTAAATTTCTGTTTTCGAATACAAATAATAAACCACTTGTCCTTCAATCTCCCCCCCACTCGTGCTTACTTGATACAAAGTAGATTCAATCTTAACGAAGAGCTCACGCCAGTGAGAATAAAATACACGTAGACACGCACGCACATATTTAAGAAACCTGTTGCGATGACAGATAGTATCGTCTCGGATTGAAACTTTCGAGTTAAGGGAAAGTCGACGCGCGCGAAAGTCGCTGGCGAACTTTTAAACAAGATGAAAATCAATCTTAAACGCACACACATGTATCAAGAATATAATTGACGAATACTGGACAAGGGAGGGGGGGGGGGGACTTGGGGGGGGGAGCGGAGGGGCGCGGCGGGATAGAAACGAACATCCCGCGGACCAGAGATCGCGCTGTCGATCGCCTTTTTTCTCTCTCCCCTCTCTCTCTCTCTCTCTCTCTCTCTCTCTCTCTCTCTCTCTCTCTCTCTCTCTCTCTCTCTCTCTCTCTCTCTCTCTCTCTTCGTCGATAGATCTCGATAACGGCGGTAGCGACGTGTTTACACGGCATTGAGCTCGCCCCTCTGCTCCACGGGAGCGGGGAATCCCTCTTCCGATGCGCGCGCCATGGGGTGGGTTGTCGACCGCAGCAGCGTCGGAGGGATGAAACTCTCCCCCCCCCCTCCCCCCCGGGGGGAGTTCGATGTGGTGTACGCAAACCCATTATTATGATTATTATTCGCGTAGCTAAGCCCTATAAGATCATCCCTCATCTCGTTCCTTCTCTTATTCGACTTCGCTTCAAGCACGCGATTCGACGTATCCTCGAGATACGCGCGGATATCCCATTGACAAGGCCTACGGCTGAACAAGGTTCAACACTTCAAGCGCGCATACGAGCAGCTGTGTATTTTTTTCATATCGCGCAATTTTGTATAAATATATTTAAAGCGCCACAGTCTTGCCTTATTTAACGCGTAATAAAATGAAACTATATTTGGAAAAAAAAAAAAAAATTTCATGTAATAACGATATTTACGTTGCCGTTACTCTTTTCGCGAACGTTTCGACGGAACGTAACTTTTTCGGAAAAGAGATGGGATAAAAGGCTACGATAGGCGAACCAGAGGGGTATGAGCGGGGGGGGTGGGGGGAGTGTAATTTGCCTCTAATGCGGCACTCAACGTAGCAGCTGGCTCACATCGGCCCTCTGCTGCTTTTCCATTCGCCACTCGGCCGCAACAGTAGCGATAATAATAACAATACCGGTAACAATGCCAGGAGTGGGCTAGGCATTGTAACACCGCGCCGCGCGAAGGGGGGGGGGGAGCGGGGGGCGGGGGGTCCCGAGGTACTTGGAGTAACAATGCGAGCGCAAAATGGAGGGACACATACCCATCTGCGTGCATACCCCGTGTGTCGAGGGAAGGGAGGAGGCGAGAAAGAGGAGAGAGACAACGAGATAAATGCGACGCATCGTCACGCGCTCCGATATACGCGTACCCCGTCGCCATTTATCGCGAAGTTGCATTCGCAAAGAGAGAGAGAGAGAGAGAGAGAGATTTCCTTTTCGAATAAGATATAGTGGAAAGAAATTACCACTATTATATGAAAAATATCATTTACGATTTATCATACAAGATTCCTGTATCTTCCAATTTAAGGTCAGATATTTGTTTAAAAACTCGCTGCTCGATCCCCCTTCCTTCATATACACACATGGTGTATAACAAAATTTATTAGATTTCAAAGATATTACTGATAACGCGAAAATATGTTGCAAATCAAAATAGAGATGTAGTTCTGGGAGGGGAAAAAAAAAATGTGATCTGTATATTCCTGCACGAAATGCGCGCGAATTGGTCTCCGATGATTCTCCTCTTTCTCATATCTCCGATTTCAGTATTTTTCGCGACCGCCAAAACTCGTTATCGCAATTCATTCGCGTACCACCGTTTCTGCGTTCGTGTCGGTCGCGCCTCTGAAAATCCAGGCTGATTGCAATCAGACCTCTTTGCCGACTTCCGTGCTTGACTCGAGAAATCGACTCGTCGTTGCCGCTAGTGCCAAGGGCTGCTCCCGCGGACGCTCGACTTCCGGTTTAAGGAAGCCCGTCGTTTCCGTTTTAAAGCCAGACTCCATTCGATCCGAATTTCGTGTTTCCCGTCAAATGACAATACACGTATTTATCTCTAATTAACATTAATGACAATAGAATTTTTGCCGAGATATCTTTATCCTTTAAAGATTGATTATATGAACTCGATTAAATCCTTCCTTCTCGGATACTTAAATTATACAAGTATCTAAATTTATATACGTATTCGAGTAACTTTCGTTCATTCAAGAGATACTCTCCACGATATACATAATAAAATAAAATAATAAAATAAAATGCATATAGAATAATGCATATAAAAAATAAAATCCAAATAAAGTATACATATTGATTCGCGAAGATAAAGACGAAAGGGATATGTAAGAAATGTATATCGAAAAGAAGATAAATATTTTATCTTTTGCCTAATCTTTTATGTTTTAATTATATCGAAATATGTCAAATATTATCGTACTATTGAGAGCTGCTTAATTCTATATGATAAATATAGATTGTGACATCATAAATATGACGCCTCCCTTTTAAAGATTACTTTTATTAAAAAAAACCTCCTCAATTGTCAAAACCTCCTGTCAACTGAATGTGTAAGATATTTTTCATGTAAATTGATTTGCATCGGCAATATACAATATATATATATTATTATCGTTGACGGAGCGCCACACACATTACACACCATGACAAACGGACAATTCGACGGACATTGGCGCTTATTGTTTTCAAAGGGCTGATATATAAGTTGGAATTGAATCGCAGACGGAGAGACGAACGGTAGACGAGACGATAGACCGAACGAAGGGGAGACCCGTGCACGAACCGTGCAGGATGCGGCCAATGAGCCACGTAACAATTATTTATTCTTGCCAGATTGGATGCGGTGCCGCATCCAGCCGGCCGGACCTATCTGCCTCCGATGAAAATCAACGCATTGGTTAAAATCAGCCATCCTATTTGTCCGCTAAACGATAATTGTATAATGCAGACCTTTGTCAAGTAATAAGATAATTATGCGAGGTATATACTACTCGACCAATTGTTGTGCTCTATATTTACATGCTAAATATAGAGTATATATATATATGAATCAATCTTAAGATTATTACTTGTATAAATATTTTCTTAACAAAAAAAAAAAAAAAAAATACGGAAATACGTTACTCTTTATATATATGCCAATTTTTCACGATATACCTTCGTAATGAAGCTTTAAATTTGTTAAAATAAATGGTCTGGTTAAAGTTGATGAAAAAAATATACCTTTATCGTTTACATTTATATTCTTTAAATTGAATTCCCAAAAAGATTTTTTTATTTTCAACTACTAATTATGCAAAAATTATTGGACATATATAATTAAAAAAATATATAATTAATATATTAATATTATATATTCTTAGTGTATATTATTATTATTATTATATATTATTATATTAATTACACGTACCTGCGTAGGCGTTAAATGAATTAAAGACGCCAGATGCTCCCGTTCGGGTGCGCTGAGGTACTTTTGCTGCTTGAATCGCCTTTCGAGCTCGTAAACCTGGGCCTGGGTGAAGAGCACGCGTCTCTTCCGTCTCTGCGCGAGGGGGAACTGCATCGCGCCGACGCCCATGCCGACGCCGACGCCGACCCCGACGCCGACGCCGACGCCCACCCCCATCCCCGATGACTTGGTCACGTCGCCCATCGACTGGCCCACCGAGCAGCCGGCCATATTGGTCCCGGCGCCCGCCGCCGCGGCGCCCATCAGTCGCGAGACTGCAAAACATATTGAAGAAATCGGGAATGATACTTTGCGAGTGTTCTTTTTCTTCTTATACGTAAATCGCTCGCAAACATCTTTAAAGATATGTATGTCAAATTCTTTATTAGATTTGCGATAACATCAATCATTTTAATATTGTAGCTTTATTTCTCTCTCTCTCTCTCTCTCTCTTATTCTTTGTGAATACATTTAAATTTAATATTATTAATATATATATATATTAATATATTTAGTATTTTTAACGAGGAAAAAAATAACGAGTTTTGTTATAATTTCTGTTGCTTTTTTTGGACGTTATTATAAGTTATGTATGGAAGCATACATGCACATAAATTTATGTTTGTTAAACACATTTGTTTTATATAGAAATATATTAAAATATAATAACATAATAACGATGTCGCATCGATAAAATAAATTTGATAATAAAATTT
The DNA here is from genome assembly GCF_030449975.1 of Polyergus mexicanus. Lineage (NCBI taxonomy): Eukaryota > Metazoa > Arthropoda > Insecta > Hymenoptera > Formicidae > Polyergus > Polyergus mexicanus. Next base: position 4,674,917 of record NW_027223344.1, read on the forward strand.
CAAAATTTAATATTTTCATTATAAAAATTTATTAAAATTATTCAAATTATTATTTCAAAAACATTGCAGAGAAATTTAAAATCTGACGCAATACGCTAATCTACAAATCATATTCGTTTTTGGAATGCAGAAATTTATAAGAATCACATAATCTGGTTTGAAATAAGAGCCCCGTTCAATTTTATCGAGATTATTAATTTTTCTAAAGAATTTGAAAAAAAAAGCTCTTTTCATATATGCATTTGTTTGTGTGGAAATCATGCCGCGCAAATAAATATAGTCGAAAAATAAGTATTGAATTTTTTATTCATTACCGAAAAGTGTAATAAAGTTATTTTTTTCGTCACAAGTAAACCCTAATTGATCGTGAACGCAATAATAAAGGAATCATATTCTCGACGCGGAGTAATATTTGCATGAAATAGGTATGGAAGGTAGGCGTATAAAAATTCGTAACAAAATTTCAAAATTATTACGCGATGACTTATCATCACAACTTCGATTATGCATCGGATTATAACACACATTTACATTTTTGTCGCGAGTATACGCAACTAAATCGAGCGATTCTCTCCGAGCTACCGAAAGCTATCTATCATCCAATGGGCTCCGCGCGAGCGAGAGCGGGTTCGTCTATCCCCTTTGTCAGTTGGCGAGGAGCTGTCAAAGATGAACCTCGCGCGGACAAAGGGAACGATTTAGACGCTGCAAAGTGCTACGTCACCACGGTGCACGGGAGGTCCCGGGATGAAGTCCCGAATTATTATGCCCACGAGAACGAACCGTATTCACCGAGCCGTCAGTTGAGCCGACGGGGGGGGGGGGGGGCGAGAAAGAAATACCACTTGAACGCAGGAACAAACACCGTCAAATTTGTTTACCTCCGCTTTCGGCTGGCGCGCCCGTCCGGGAGAAATCCTAGAGCCCAGAAGAGCGTATAAACGAAAGCAATACTATATTATTGCTCGCGAAAAAAAAGAAAAAAAAAGAAACCAGTGGATTCTTTTTTTTTTTTTTTTTTTTTTTCTGTCGGGATACCCCTCCTCCTCTATCATTACGCGGATATCCGGTGCGAGTTGTACGCGATAGCCTATATTCGATAGCCGCGTATTCGAGCACTCGACGATCACCTCCGTCTCTTCCAGCGCCCAGTCACGGAACATCTCGTTCTGCATTTAATTTAATCAAAACTGGCATTAAATTTCATCAGGTATTTATTCAATTCCAGATAAAGAGAATATTTTAAAGATTTTTTAATGCAAGTTTTTTTTATTGTGTATTATGCGTTTTCTAATACTTTTCATACGAAGAAATAACAAAGAGCCATTCAAGTGCTAGATTTGCAAATATACTGGAAAAAAACAGAAAAAAAAGACAGTTTTCGCTTACATCTTCATTTTTTATCACTAAAAATTACAATAAAGAATATGTATTGTATATATTCAATATTTTGTTAAAACATTAAATATACATATATAAACAGAGATATTTTTATAATATATTTTAAACATATAATTTTCACAATTTGGCTCTTATCGGCGAATTATGCTGATTGTTTTAATATATAAGAGCAAAATTATGATAAAGAATGAATATTTTTACTCGAGTTCCATAATAAAATTCCACGAGATTCCTCGACCTTTCCAAATAGAAAATAAATGCCAGGGAATATGAAATTTTCCATGTTTTTTTTTCAAGAAAGTAGATACCCTCTTGATTATCCCATCTAAAATTTTTTAACAAACTTGAGCGTGCGGAATACGATCTCTTAACGATGCAGCAATCCTTTCTAAAGATCCTTGTTTCTCCTAAAGCATTTTTTTCTCATTTATTCATAAATTATTTTATTTTAAATTTACATATGATTCGAGAAGCGCGAAGATTGAGATGCTATTATTACTTGGCGTTAATGATTAGAGCGCCGCTGGAAATTTCTCGTAAATCATACCGACGACGTAAATTATCATGTTCTCGCGTGATGTACGAGATCCCTTTTAGGGATCCCGCTTGTCAGCGATCACGGAGAACAATGGATACGGATGGACGGGATGTTTCGATTCGTAACTTTTGCCAATACACCAAAGCAGAGATCCCGATGTGAGAGATGGGCGAACAAGGCGCGTGCAGGCAACTCGTTAAATAAATTGACGTTTCTCCAACGTCTACCTGACCACCGGCGTCGCGCTCTACCCTCAACAGCCTCCAACAGCCGCATCGCATCGTTTCGAAACGTAATTATGTGGCATGGCAACCATGAGGTGAGAGACGGAGGAAAGCGCCGCACTCTTCGGCTCGTTCAGCTTCCAATTAGGTGACAAAAGCCGAAGATTTCTCGCTCCAACAGCGTGAAACGTGTCCAATCCCACGAGACAAGAGCTATCTCGTTTAATTGCGCGTAATTAATTTAATTTCATGTATTAACATTATAATTATTATATAATTCTGATATATTAGTTAAGTTTAACTCCACTCATTGTCGTATAGCTCATGTAAAATCGTCTAAGCGTATTACATGATGTATAATTTGCGATGAAATCCGTAACAGAATCCTATTCACGTAATTGCACGATACGTTAGAAATGAAATTTCATACAGAATACGCACACAGATAAAGGATAATAAAGAGAATCATATTGTTGTTAACGCGGATAAAGTGCGATTTATAAAAAAAAGCGTAAAAAGAACTTTAATGACGTACTAAATAACGTGACACGAACATGAGATCAGAAGCTTTAATAGAATAGTCGTTGAAATGCAAATTACGTTTGATCGGTACAATGTATCATCGAAAGACGTCAAACTGCGTAGTAACAACAAAATGTTACATCTCTCAAGGAGATTGGAGAGAATATTGTTAGTAAAAATTACAATATAATTTTTCTAATCGAACACATACATAAAAAAAAAAAAACACGATATTTTTATTCAATAATATTATATATATATATATACCGTATTTTGGAAAGAGGTATTGTAATTATTCAAATATTTTCATGCATAAAACGAATTAATAATCATTAAATTTACAATCTTTAACGATATTAGATTAGAATTTTTATAGCAATAAATTCTAATGCTAATGTTATATTTACAAGCTTAATTTACAGCTTTACTTTAATAAATGTTGTAAAAGAGAATGTGTATTCTTCGTGTAATTTGTACTGTACAATTTTCTCCGTGATTGATTCATGCATATAAATACACCTATATATGATTTTTAATACACGGATTATATAAAAATTAATGACTATTAATAAATCGCGCAAGTATAATTAAAATTAAAAAAAAACACGATATTTTTATTCAATAATATTATATATATATATATATACCGTATTTTAGAAAGAGGTATTGTAATTATTCAAATATTTTGATGCATAAAACGAATTAATAATCATTAAATTTACAATCTTTAACGATATTAGATTAGAATTTTTATAGCAATAAATTCTAATGCTAATGTTATATTTACAAGCTTAATTTACAGCTTTACTTTAATAAATGTTGTAAAAGAGAATGTGTATTCTTCGTGTAATTTGTACTGTACAATTTTCTCCGTGATTGATTCATGCATATAAATACACCTATATATGATTTTTAATACACGGATTATATAAAAATTAATGACTATTAATAAATCGCACAAGTATAATTAAAATTAAGAAAAAAAACACGATATTTTTATTCAATAATATTATATATATATATATATATATACCGTATTTTAGAAAGAGGTATTGTAATTATTCAAATATTTTGATGCATAAAACGAATTAATAATCATTAAATTTACAATCTTTAACGATATTAGATTAGAATTTTTATAGCAATAAATTCTAATGCTAATGTTATATTTACAAGCTTAATTTACAGCTTTACTTTAATAAATGTTGTAAAAGAGAATGTGTATTCTTCGTGTAATTTGTACTATACAATTTTCTTCGTGATTGATTCATGATATAAATACACCTATATATGATTTTTAATACACGGATTATATAAAAATTAATGACTATTAATAAATCGCGCAAGTATAATTAAAATTAAAAAAAAACTAAGATTTATTCATTTTTTCATGTTATAAGATATTCGATGATTTAATATATCGTCAAGTTATTTTTCAATAAATCTCCATATTATACTTTCCGTTTTCAGTTATGGACTCTTGTCATTTTATAATTGCACCGTCGACTTGGAATTTGAAAAACGATAAACTTGATCGAAATACGGGGAGAGCGATTCGTTTGAGGAGGGTTTTTCCCGCGATCTGTATTTATCTTGCGAGGGGTAGGGGGATGAAGGAGGGAGACGAGAGATACAAGTCCCGCGAAATCGAATTCGAACGGCGTATCCGCGTCTCCCGGGCCTTTAAACTCGAGAGAGAGAGAGAGGACCGGTAGTCCCGCTTATATTTGTTTAACTAAAATCCTCCGCGCGTCCGTCCAGTGGTGCCTTCATCGCGCTTTCTCGAATTCTCGATCGATATATACGTATTATGTACCATATATACGGAGATCGCCTTCATCGAGAGTGGCGCGTGCGACGGACGAAAATCCACTCGGGACGAACGCCTATTGACACAAGTCCTACGAAAGATGCGGCGCATTATTGTCGGCCGACGATGGTATGCGCGCGTTCCTTTCTATGTGGACACTGAAACGCGAAACTCCCGGTTCTGGACATCCAAATGGATGTTCCCCGAAAGTGTCGAAAGCTTCGACACATTTTCTCGCGAAGACGACGCTCTTACGCGAGTCGATCCTTTTATCAAATTGTCCCATTTAAAGAGTATCGTCGTGACTGCAAATTCAACTGCTCTCCTCCCCCTCCCATCTCTGTTTCTCTTTACTTTACGGATAATTGAACTCGAAAGGATACTTGTGTACGGCACGCACAGGGATCGCTTTAAAATATCTCTTCTTTGTCAAAATATAAGTATGAGATACCTTATCGAAGAAAATATTAACACGTAAATTATAATATCTATTTACTCATTAAAAAAAAAAAAAACTATCTCTAAAATATCGATCAAGAAACATACGCTTTAAAAAAAATTTATGATAAAAATAAAATGTAATCTCCTTTCGTACAGCACTTACAGAGACGATCGTCAACTGAGAGAGATGCGTCTCTCCTTACCAATTAACGAAGGCGCCTTTTCGTCAGCTTTGTAAGGCGAAACCGACACTCTCATCGATCCCTAAATGGAGCTAAGATATCCATGATCCTGTCGCTTACAAGCGCCGATAAAAGCTGACGGACGTGACTCTTAAGAGGCGGAAGGAATAGCCGGTTGTGCGAGATAGGTTTTTCATCCGAGAGTACAACATATATATATATATATATATTATACAATGCACTGCTTCCGGCATTTCTACACAAAGTGCAAGATATAAGATTAATTCGTTGAATATACATATATCCGATAACGATTTGACTCGCGCGCCTGATTCCTAAAGATTTCACTCGTCAATTTTTCCATCGGCGATTAAATAACAGGTGTAGGTCGTTGACGCGATGCCGATTTTCATGCTAACGATCGTCGGACAGACGTATTCTATGAAATTACGCCGCGTGCCTCTCCGATAAATACAGACCCCTCGAAGCTCATTTAACAGACTGACGGAACGACTGTTTGCATTCGATAACTCGGTAACGTTTAGCGGACAGACCAACTGTCCGTAATCCGTCGAAGCAGCCACTGAATTAATCGATATGTAGACGAGGTACGAGGAAGGCTTTTTGTGCTCGTCCGACATGTAAATGTGCATGTGTGTAAATGTACCTGATAAAATATTCCCTCCATTAAAAATCATAAAGCCGTTTAAACGAATAGACGAAGATAACAGAGTCATATCGACATTGAATTCTTAATTCTGCGAAAGCTTTTCGTGAAAATTTAGCGTACGGTTCAAAGCTAAAAAGCATTGTATATGTGTGAAAGATAAAATAAATAAATTACTCCGTTACGTATACAGAGAGTGTCTACGTATGTATTGTACAAATAAATTTAATGACAAATATATTAAGTATATTTAAAAAATATATATATATATCTCTCATTCGCATTAATTATATAATATAATCGTTTAGAGACACATCGATTCCTCAGGTAAGAAAAATAATTACAACTGCATTTGTTCTCTAGAGTAATTTAAAAAAAAAAATCTCTGTATCCTATTCCGTTTACCTATCGATAAAATCATTAAATAAAGAGTGTTTAATTTCCTAAAAAAATATCTTGTAGTATAAATCTAATATAAATTATTTACACCTCGCGAAATAAAAATAATATATTCTTGAAATTATTATGCGAATTGCAAAGAAAATGCTCATGTATAAACTTATATCGGATCGTAACGTTATATCTGACTTGATTTTAATAAAATGGAAGATGCGAAGAAAACAATTAAATTATTATCATCGTTTTTCTTTCGTTACACACAAATATCTGTTCTTTTTTAAAATATTTTAAAACACAGTTTCAATGTTTCATGTTTCAATTACCCGGAAGGATCGAGTGTCTCGTGCTCTCCTCAAATAGTTGGACGATAGAAATTCTATATTCAATTTATGTGTAATTGTCATGAAAGAAACATTTTATAAACAATTTCTCTGCAAATATATTTCTTTACAAATTAATACGTTGTGTGTAAAGATTGTCAAAACATACCGATATGACATTTCTCTTTTATATCCATAATGTTTCGACAACTAATTCTAGAAACGCTCTTCGAATTTCTAATAAAAATTATCCCTTATGTTTATTCGTTACGATTGGAATAGCTATTTTTTTTTTATATCAAACAATAATATATTAAAAAAAAAAAAACTTGTAAAGCCATTTAATAAGACATATTTTAATAAGAGTAAATCTCTTTTTAATTAGTTTGTAAAGTTTATTAAGTGAAGTACAATATATTGAAAGAGACAACTGTTTATTAAGCGATAATTCGTTCTTATTAATGCCTTCCTGTTTCTCATTCTATATCAATATATATGACACGTTTCTCTCTCTCTCTCTCTCTTTCGCTTTTATAAATTATTTTCTTTAATTTCTTATTTATGAATCTTTTCTTTGTGGAAATCATCTTAAATTTTCAATATATAATTTTGCTGCGATTCTCGAAAAATGTTTTAATTTTTAAAACACATTTTCCGATGCGCGTATCATATACTTCACAATAGCTATAACTTTCTTGTTAATGAAAATTTCGAAGATTACCTATACATATATATGTTCAATTTTTTTGTCTCGAGAATTTTCTCAGATTTTCTATTCGCGTCAGATATACGACTCGACATTTCGTTACTCCTTTTCTCACAAGTAAAGAGACCAAAAGGTACTCGTTTCTTATTTACGAATCTTTCATATTATATATGTATGAAGATTATCTTAATTGAGCTATTTTCTCCGACATTTTCCAACATATAAAAATCCTTTTTTATAAATGTAAATCTCTTGAGAGAAAAATATTTCTTATATATAAATCATAATAATTCTTGCAAATTGTTGAGAATAAAAAAAAAAAAAAAATCTACTCACTGGCGAAGCGCGGATCGTTGGTGGCCGGTGGCGCCGGTGCGTACCAAGGATGGTGATGCGACGATACCGCGTGGGACCGCATGGGGTCCGTAGCCGTGGCCGTGGCGCCGACGCCGGGCCCGGCGTGATGGTACGGCGACAATTCCGCGGTACAGTACTGGTATTGCGACGTAAGCTGCATAGTGGCGTAAGGATTACCCATGCTCATGCCGCCGCCGGCACTACCGCCGCCACCGGGGACGGCCCCGTTGGCAACGGAGGAAACCGGTCCGGGGGTGCTGCCGCCGGGCGTCGAGCCGCCGTGCAACGGCGGGCTGCCGCTGCTCGCGCTCGAGCTACCGGTGTTGCCGCCCACCCGTGCACCGCAAGCGTTCCCGTAGGGCGAGGCCTGGGAATGCGTGACAACGCCGACACCGACGGCAGCGGCGGCGGCGGCTAGTTCGAGCTTCCGGTAAGACTCCTCGATCGGCGACAAGATATCGGTAACGCTGAACGGCGTCGTGTGAGCACCACCGGCTGTTTGCACGTGGGATGAATGCTGTTTGGGCGACAGGCTCATCGCCAGATCGATGCCATTGAGATCGGACAGCAGACCAGCCTGCTCCAGGTGCGACTGCTGTTGCTGTTGTTGTTGCTGCTGCTGTTGTTGTTGCTGCTGCTGTTGCTGCTGGTGCTGATGATAGGTCGTAGCGTTAGCGTTGCCGCCTTGATTGCCACCGCCACCGCCACCGCCGCCGCCGCCGCTGCCGCCGCTCATCTCGGCGAGCCCGACGCCGTCGAAGTACTTGAAGCTCGCGCTTCGCGGAATGATGAGGCCGGCGCTAGACGTAACAACGGCGCGACATTACGACGCTAATTGGTTCTTTCTCTCGCTCGCGATCGCCGGCCAACGTGGCTTCCTCGATTGATTTCGGATCTTCTTGCGCAAACGTTTGATCCTCGCTTCTCGTGCAATTTTTCAGATAGTCCGTTCGCGCGAACGATCGAAATCGCTCAAAATCCGACCGATTGATTTAGTTAATCACACAATGACACAACATCAGTCGCTCGTTTATCGAGCGACAAATCTTCACGCGAACGCGCACGATAAGATACCGGTTTTTTTTTTTCTTTTTCACCAACACCGGAACCTTTTACCTCCCCCGAAACTGATATAAAACTCGCAATTATCCACCGCGATCCAGCGATCCTGGTCTCGTTCTGTGATCCCGATTGCGTTTAAAGGCGCGCATAGCTCGCGAGAGCAGAAATTTGTACACGCAAGCACAATTATTTCACTAAAAGTACTCGATCTATGAAATATCATGGATGTTTCTTCTCAGCGGTTATCAAACTTAACATGTTCATCTTTTTTCACTGCGCGTTTTTTTTCACATCAATTCATGTATATGATACAGCTTTATTCACGTATTTATCACTATTCGCGTCGTCTCCTTCTCTCTCGGTGCTCCCTTTTTCTAGAAACAACCCTTGCAAGCTGCAAGGGCATCGAGGACGAAGGATCGCTTCAACCGTACGATGTATAAACAGCGACCATCATCGAATAGAAAAATCGATGGCGCAGTCGGCCGGCGGCCGACTCGGATGGCTCTCGAGATATATTGTTAAATCTCTCGATACCGTTGAGACGAAGGAGCGTGATCGACGTGTATCGTTGTTGCCTTTCGAAAATCTTGGTGGCACGCGCGAACGTGGTCGAAAGAGCTGTCGACCTTACACAGCGACCTTACACACACGTGGTCGAGGATAGTGGCCGGCCAGAGCCGGCCGGCGGCCGACTGAAATCACACGGGGGTCTTTGAGTCCTTGGATTCCGCCGATAGAGAGACGATGGTAGATGTACCACTCTACGCTTCGCCTCCACCTTCGTCGAGGATACACTCTCTCCGTAGGAGAAGAGCCTGCTCTATGGATGGATGGATGGATGGATGGCTGGCTGGCTGGCTGGCTGGCTGGCTGGCTGGCTGGCTGGCTGGCTGGCTGGCTGGCTGGCTGGGTGGCTGCCTTGCCTGGCTTGGCTTGGCTTGGCTGGCTTGCCTGGATGGATGGATGAATGAATGGAGAGGACTTCTGTCGGGTACTCCTGGAGAGGTCCTCACGGCCGCTTAGACCCACTCGACCAGCGCTCGCCCGCTCGCGCTCGCTCGCTCGTTCGCTCACTCGCTCGCCCGCCCGGGCACACAGGCCCCGCAGCCTCTCGCGGAGAACCCGTACGACGACACCGATGAGTGGAGTGCCCACTACGGAGAAGTGCCTGCTACCAAGAGTCGTGATGAGATGTCCCCTTTTGCGTGTGAGAGAAGGGTTTCCATACGCCGTGGAGAGGCACGGAGAGACCGCGATTCGGGGGAAGTAGATACTGGGAGACCCATCGTACGGCCATTGGACGAGCGCCGCCAATCGGATGGTGCGGACGCGCAGTCGCTTCGCTCATTGGATCGCGCAGGTTACCGTTTTAATCCACGACGAAACAAGCCCACTATGTTAGCCGTGATGTCGTTGGTGCCGGCGTGGAACGCGTCGGCGCGTATCTACCTATCGGAGTAATCGCGTGGCTGCGTCTGCCGAGATCGTAGCGGCTGTGAGGAACCACCCATCAGGCGGAGCTGGAGACGAAGGGGCGGGGAAAAAACTAATGATGGAAAAATATTCCTCGCCGGCACCGGCGCCGAAATCCTCGTCGAGGCTCAGCGGCCGACGGTACTTTTCGAATCTGCGTCACGGCTGTCACGCATCCGCCACCAAGCGTACAAATTCGAATTCCACGACGCAAATCCCACGAGTTTGCGGGCATCAAGCTCTTGCTAAGATTCCTGCACGCTTTTCGAGCGAGAGAGGTACGCGCGAAGAGAACCTTCTGTCATCTTGTTCTCTTGTGGCTATTATCGGCAAGCGTGGCAATTAGACATTCAGTGGTGTTGATCTTTCACGTGGGTGATATCTCGACGAGGTTCGCTCGCTCCTGTGTATCCGATAACGATATCGATACCGCTGGTGATGATACTACATGCTCTAGTGCGATTATTAGAGGTTGCTGCTGCTGCACACAAATCTATTTAACTGCAAAAACATACTATTATAAGCGTCTTAATATTAATAAAATTTTTGATAAACATTCTGCCAACTATGTGATAAATTGTGCTCGATATCTTTATATGTATGCTTTTGTGTTAATTCGTGTACGCCGGTGTATCCAATTTACTGTAAATCATTGCTTTGATTTCTAAATACGACAGATGTGCATTATACAATATATAAGGAAAAGAGAAATATATATTTGAATAACATATTTAAATAGTAAATTGTATTCCACAAAATAGAAAGCTGTTGGTGCTCTTTACATTTTTCAAAAATACAAAAATGCCACTTTTTTCACGTATGATATTTAAATTATCTGCTCTAGCGTTCAAATATGTCTCTCTTTTTCCTTGATCATAAAAATGTCTACAAATATAGATGTGTTTCGGCAGAGACAAAATAATTTTAGTTTCAAATTTAACACTAAAACTATGAGTTTTAACAATTATTTTCATCGTTCAATATTCATTCCCTTCAGCTGTATATATATATATATATATATATATATATATATATATAATATGTTTTTCATATTAAAAAGTTATACTGTAATATATTATTTTTATAGCTCTTTCATTTATTGCAAGTTTATATAAAAATATGTAAATATATATAAATATTGTTTTCACACTATCATAGATAATTTTTTTTTATAGTTCATCCATGTGTATATATGTATATTTATAATTTGAGAAATTTATTTTCATATACTATTTTAAATCCATTTCTAAGTTGTTGTGATCTTTTTGTGATGTTGTTTATAATATTTCTCTCTCTCTCAAAACAGATACCCGCATAAGAATTTTCTTTGTCACATTACAGCAAAATTGTAAATTAAAATAAAATTTTGTGAAAACGTTCTGAAATGCAAAATTCCAGCGAGCTGCAGCAATATATTGTAATAACATATCGAAAGTATTGCAAAAATATTACTTTGCGATAATTGAGAAATTATTGGTTTAATTATACTACTTTTATATAAAATTTTTTACGCGTTAGTGAAACAATAATACTTACATCAACACACAGTAAAAAAATAACAACATGTATTTAATTAACTGCGTATCTATCTCTTTAATCTGTAAATTAAAGTCAAGATTCTTATTTTTAAAAATTTATAAACCTATTATCGTGAGATATAAAAAAATTGCAGACAATTTTATCATTCAATTTTTCTTCTTTGGAAAAAAAAAGAAAGAGAGAGAAAAACTATTTTACAAGTTTAATTACAAAATATATACAATTGTACATAAAACACATAATACGCAAACGCTTGGTAAAATGGAAGTTACCATTCTTGTGCAATTATTTTTTTACTGAAGTTATTTATATGAAATGGAGCATTTGGAAAAGAATAAATTTTTGGTTACATAAAAAATACGAAAAAAAAAAAAAAAAATGTTAAAAGTAAAATTATAAAGTCTGAAAAAAATTATACCATAAAAGTTTTATTGGTTATTCAAAATTATTGGTTTTTTTCTTAATTTTGGCATGATCAATATTTTATTAAATAGTCAGATGTATGTTTATATTCTATAATGTAAACTGTTAATTCGGACATTATACGTGTCGACTATATATTTTTCTTTAACAAAAATCTCATTGCACAATTTTTTTCACAATTCTGTGTTTTGTATTAATAAATGTCTTCATATACATAAACTTAAAATAAAGATTTTGTTATAATGAAATACATTTAACTTCTGTCTTTTAAATACGGTATATGAAGGTTTTTTTTTTTCCATTATTACCAACAAATTGCTTATCATTTACAAACAAAAATGCATCGCGATTAAAAGATCGCCAAAATTTATTTTTACAGATTTATACTATTATTATTATTATTTTATTAAGACTATTTTCTTAATAATTTTTGAAAATTATTAATCTTTAACAGCTATACTATAAATTTCATTAAGCTTTTAATATTTACCGTAAGCTTTTTTACTCGTTCTGGTGTTCCATAGATTTGTAAACAAATAAAAGTTTACAGAAAAATTATTTTCATCATATCACTTGTCTTCTTTCTTCCTCTTTCCTATAAGATAATTCATTTTTTTAATTATATTTTAATATATTTTTCATATTATTTATTTACAGTAACGCCCGCTGTCTTTTTAATATTATCAGTTTAATCAAAATGAGAGAAAATTAACGAGGGAAAGATAAGAAAAGTATTTCCAAATCAATAAATAGAAAAGTAAGAATCTTTTGAAAATAATTTGTAATTAGAATTTATCATTATCATCTCTCTCTCTCTCTCGTCCTCTTCAGATCTAATATAATGGCATATTTTATATTGTTTTTTTTTATATTTTATTTTTTATTTACGATACAGAGAGTTTTATTACATAAGATACAGAGTATATATATATATATATATATCATCTTTATTTCATGAAAGACTCGAGCAATTACGCATCTAGTGTGAACATAATAACGTAGCATCTTTTTTGAAACCCTTATATATTACGTATATGACCGTTGTTGATTTCTCTGTGCATAAGTATCACATTACCAAGCAAGCTGAAAGCCTCTCTTTATGGCTAACACAGACAAATTTATATACATGTATACTCTGTTACTTTATACATTCGTGCTATCGTTCTAGATAGACGCGCGATGGAAAAAATTTGTCTATTACCTTATCGCAGTAGAATAATTCTCAATAACATTAGACATCCGAGGCTGAAAGAGGTGAAGGAAAATTCTTGGAAATGTAAAGTCGACAAACATCCTAGCGTGCATCGTCGTGTTCTCTACACACAAACATAGCTATGGAGCTATAAAGTTTTTTTAATATTTAAACGTTCTGCGCATTACATATATACACTATTCATGGTTGTGTGCGTATACCTTCAACATGCTACAGCAGCAGGCAGCGTCTCGAAACTGGCATCAATCTCGATGCTAAAGGTATATGTATATGTATGTTCCTTGAACTATACAAAATAGTACACGTGCCGCCATCTGATTATCAAAGAGCGGAATTATTCTCTTCATTTTTTTTTTTTGAAGCGTTTAATTCAACGTGTTTTTTTTTTTTTTAGCTAAACTAGAACGGAATAAATGAGATAGATATATAAATATTTAGAAGTTCGAGAAAAGAAAGGACAAACGAGAAATGCACAAAGTTAACCTGTAAGAACAAAGCTAATATTATTATTCGGGCCGGGTTTTTTCGCGCATGTGCGGTAAATAAGTGACAGTTAGAATTTATATTTATTAATAATGGATTTCAAAATGAGAATAGCAAGTAAACAACAAATGTTGTAGAATATTTTTTACTAATTATTAGATTATTATTAATGGTATTCCTTTTTACTTAACTATGAATAAAGCGGGGAGCACACACTTGCATAAACGCATAATCATAAGGAATTTGATCGGTCAATTCCCTTATGCATAAGGAAATGGACCAATCAATTTCCTTATGCTTATGATTATGCGTTTATGCAAAAGTGTGTGCTCCCCACTTAAGCACCTCATCGATACCGTTTGTTTCGCGCATACGCATGCGCACAAAACTCGGTGGTCTGTTCCTTGCAGCTGAACTGGCTGCACCGGTTCAGAGTTTATCTTTTTTTTCTCCCCATTGGAAGGAGAAGGATGGGCTCTGAACTGGTGCAGCCAATTCAGCTGTAAAGAACAAATCTTCGATAACAGGATAACATACCGGCGCGAGATATTTTTTTTTCACCGATTGAAAAATACATACCACAGATATGCACCGATAGGCAATAATAATCATAATAATGAGTGCGAAAAAAATATTCTTATCTCTCCTTATCACGACTGTTTATTGCATTAAGTAAACATTTACACAGCATTGCATTTGTGCGAGATACACGGTTCTATATTCTCTTTAATATTCTCGAATGATCTTTAATATCAGAAAGGAAGCTTTACATATTCAACATGTCGAAAGAAGCACATATTCTGCATGGGAAAGGAGAATTGATGACAGAACTTGATTTCTCGGTGGGGCAATTATTATTAAGACAACTCGCAATACATGATACTCGTGTGGCACAAGTAAGTTATGTATATATTTGCATTAATTTTATATATATATATATATATTTTTTTTTCCTTTTTCTTTTATATATACATATATATAAAATAATTTATATTTATGAATCATTATTATAGATCCGATAATCTTGTCGCATATAATTTTTCTCGCTACATCAATGGTACATTGCTTTGCAGATAGACGTCCACACAGGCAAGGAACAAACATTTAAACATATTTTAGATACTAGCCGAAAATTGGCAATCTACCTTCAAAAAGAAGGACTGAAAGTGAACGATGCCGTAGCTATATGTAGCGAAAACAATCTGGAATTCTGTATTCCAGTGTGCGCTATATTTTATCTGGGTGCTGTCGTCTGTCCATTAAACCCATTATATTCCAAAGGAGAATTAAAACATGCGCTTAGCATTACGAAACCAAAGTATATTTTTATTTCTGCGATAGCGCTTAATAACATGATAAATATATTTAAAGAGTTACATTGGTCGCCAAGAGTGTTACTATTAAACGATTATGATGATACTGACATACCATGGATGAGCATGTATAAAGCAGTATCGAGTGTCTCTGATGAAAATAAAGATAAGTTTCGAGCTGTTCCTGTTGATGTAAATAATCATGTAATAGCAATTTTATGCTCGAGTGGAACTACAGGATTGCCGAAAGGCGTTATGTGGACAGACAAAAATATTATTACAATCATACGCATGTATATTAGCAATCCATTTCTTGCAAATGCAATCTCTTTGGCATTGCTCCCATTTTTCCACTCGTATTCATTCGCCTTGTTGGTGATAAGATTGATAGGTGGAAACAGTGGTATAGTGTTTTCACGCTTTGAAGAAAAATTATTTCTGCAATCGATAGAAAAATATAAAATTGAATATTTAACGGTAGTACCACCAATTATGGTATTTTTAGCTAAACATCCACTTGTGGACAAATATGATCTATCTTCCATTAAAAAAATATGGTAAGTATGTTGAGATTTTGAAAGCGGATTGTCATTAAAATAATACAAAGAAATAAAGAATTGAAAAATAAATAAGATAAAAGATGAAAAATGCAATACAATCAATGTCCGAAGAATGCTATTAATAAATGAAGATAAAAGACTTTCATCTTTCCTTTCAAATTTTTCAACTATTTAGATTCTGTTTTCTAAATAAGTTTGAGACAAGGTTCTAAAAATTTGAATAAAGAAAAAATTATATAAATAATTTTTAATAATTTTGAAATTAATAATCCAGTTCTCTATACTAAATAAGTAAATTAAAAGCTCATACAAATGAAAACAAGAGTAAAAATTTTAATAGCCTTAATAGTTTAATTCTAGCTTTTTTGCAGATACAAAAATAATGCAAATTTATATAAATGGAAAACCTTTAAACTTTATTTTTGCTCTCATAGTAGTTTTCTTTTGAAAATTTTATATCTCATGAAATGAGAAATTTTATAAAACTGTCATTAAAATAATCAGAGATATGTTGGGAATGTATACCCTATGTCCGATGCTTATAAATATTTCATTCAAAATTTTCTGTAAATTACACAGTTGCTAAAATAATTATTTAATTAGGTGTGGAGCTGCTCCATTGTCACAGGAAACTCAGAGAGCTGTCGCCAAGCGATTAAATATATCCGAAATTACACAGGGCTACGGTTTAACAGAAACTACTTTAGCTGTGCTACGATTTCCAGATAACACAGCAGTAAAATTTGGTAGTGTCGGCATGTTAGTTCCAGGTGTATCGGGTAATAATATTTCCCGATTATAGAAATATATAATGTCTTACTACTTGAAATATAATCAATTAATATTTATTAATTATTGCTTCCTTATAGAGGACGCTTTGTCTTTTATACATGGTTTTTGAGTGTTGTAATTATTTACAGTTGAGCACATTTTATTTTTATTCACTATTGATTCATGATTGTTCACATTCCACTATTGTATTATGAAATAATATCACATTATGTTCACTTTTTTCAAATATTGGTATTTGTTTATATTTTCCATTTGTTTTTTTCCACAACTTTTGATGTTTATAATTGATAAATATTAAATAATGTATCTATCTTCTTCATCAATATGAAATACATTAGTAATGTGTATTTATGATACTCTTTCAGCAAAAATAATACCACTTGGAGAATATGAGACGGATGAAACTTTGGGACCAAATTGTGAAGGAGAGTTATGTTTCAAGGGAGACCTAATAATGAAAGGCTATTACAATGACGAAAAATCCACTAGAGCGACGATTGATAAAGACGGTTGGTTACATACAGGAGATGTGGGATACTATGACGAAGAAGAATACTTTTATATCGTTGATCGTATAAAAGAACTTATTAAATATAAAGGCTATCAAGTCCCACCAGCTGAGCTCGAAGCGATTTTGTTGACTTATTCTGGCATAAAAGACGCGGCCGTAATTGGCATTCCGAATGAAGAAGCTGGAGAACTACCAATGGCATTTGTTGTCAAACAAGAAGATTTTAATATACATGAGAAAGATATAATCCAATATGTGAATGGTAAGAATGTCCAGGATAGCTTTGTTTCTACATCTGATTATCCATCGTATCTAATAATGGAACTAATATAATATGATATATAGTCTAGTTATATTAATTCTACAAAAAAAAAAAAAAAAAAAAAAAAGTTTATCGAACTTTTATTAACTCGCGAAGAATTATTAATATCGCGATATACTGGAAATTTTTCGCGCGTGTAGATTTATATACATTTATGTATTTACATTTAGATATATATATATCTTTTTTCAGAACGTGTATCCAATCCTAAGCGACTTAGGGGCGGCATAAAATTTGTGGATAGTATTCCAAAAACTCCATCTGGTAAAATATTACGTCGAGTATTGCGCCATATGTTAAAATCAAAATTATAAACTTGTTAAATGTCAATTTTTCATATTTATTATGATTTTGATTATTTTTATGGAGATTATAGTAATAATATATATGATATCACTTCCTTCTCTATAATGAGTAACTAAATAAGTAAATGAGATTTACTTATTTATTACCAAGCGTTTAAATCATAATGCAAAACTGATTCTGTATAAAATATCCAACAAAATTTAGAGATTATTATACACATCGACTTTTTTACAAGTTTATTTTCTAGATGTATACGATTTAAAATGCTCTTATGGTTAATTAAAAAAATTCAATCAAAGTCAATCAAATTCAATACTCTTCAATTTTCAATATTATATAAATTTTATATAAGCTACATGTGTGCTTTGAACTTTTGCAAAATATCTGCATATTTTGTAGACATTCTATTATTATATTTTATATTTTATCTTGTATATTATTATCGAATATTTTATATTTACCAAAAAATAAATAATTATTTTTATTTTACATAACTTTATTACAATTAAATAGAAATGTATGTCTGTGCAGAAAATAATATGTGTTTTGATACAACAATATGAGTTATTGCATACAAATTAGCTAGTATGATATATTGGAAAACTAGTTGTAGTTTTTTTCGCTTTATACTATATATACATCGCGCAGATCTATTTAAAATCGACTTACAAAAATATTAGAGCTCCAGCAGATTGAATATAATGCACAAATGCCTAATATCATTTTTTTCAAGCTTATTATTATATAATTCTATAATAAAAAAAATTAACAGTTTTTATTTTAAGAGCTTCTACAATAACAATGCAACAAATACAATTTAGATGTAGAATAAGAGAATGGTTTTGATCAGAAAATAGTGAAAAGATAAGACATAACGATAATGTTATCCAAAATAAAAAAATATTTGTAAATTGAATTAATTTAAATAAGTAGTAATGTGTGAAATAATAAATAAAAAATTTTAATATTGACCTCTTATTAAGTTTTGATATCTCTATTGGTGATTTTACTTAAAAATATAAAATTAAAAAAAAAAAAGAAAGAGAGAGATTCATACAGCGATGATAAATCATTTTATATCTATGACATATATTTTTCATATTTTTCCTTATTAATTAAAGCAACATCCTTTATCGTATAATTAAGAGATAATATCTGTTAAGAGTCGAAATTGATAAAGCATGTATTCTCGATACACAACGTTTCAGCTGAATAATGGCAAGAAAAAAATTATAATATTATAACCAAGGTAAATTCGATCTTTTAATTTAATTTCGGGAAATATTGTATTCATACGATCTTAATCGAGGCACTGTATCTGTATGTATGTTACTCTAGAAGGGACTATTTTATATATAAATATAAAATTATGCACTCTCTATTATGTATATCATATATACAGAAAAGATAAGTACACAGAAACAGGAAGTTTAGAAGTTTCAGAAAAATCGGAACTGAATCTATTATGCAAAATTTACATGCTCCCATCTGATGTATTTTTAGAGTGTCTATGAAAATCAACTGACTAAAGTAAATTATTTCGATATAAAAAAATGTAAGCAGAATTATTGTAACATTATACAAGTTACTCTTTCTTTCACACTATTTATTTTTCAGATATTGAAAAAATAAAGATTCAAAAAGATAATAAATATTTTATAAACTATATTGCGTGTATAATTTATGTGTTAAATTATTATAATTATATATTTTAAAAAGCATCGAACACTGTTTAATCGCGATTTCTTTAGCTGTCAATCTAGAAATAAGGATATTACAATCTAATTTTCAGTATGCGTTTGAAAAGTTTTGCACTATGGTTCAAAATTATAAAAAAATTACGATTTTTTGTCATACTGCAGAAACTATTCCTTCTTAATAAGAATATCGACATTTACAAAAAATATCGGTATTTATAATTATGCACTTCTAACATTATATTTTTTTAGCTAAAATTCAAATAGAAAATTTATTAAAATTCAAAAAATTTTACACAAACTAAAAAAATATTCTTAGGTTTTTTTTTTTTTTTTTTAAGCTTTATTCGTCATAGAAGTTCTTTATCATTAATTGTCAATTACTCGGAAAACATAAAAATAAAAAGAATTTCATTAATAAGTTTCATAATTTTATAAAAATTCTGCAATAAAAACGTCCAACGATATTGGAACATTCTATATATTTAATTAATGTGAATTAGAAAAATTTAACAAAAACTGTAATTTAACAATAATATTAATTTGCCCCCTTTGTATATGTGATTTTATATTAAAAAAAGATAAGAACTCTGTAACGTATTAGAAATAAAATCAGTCATGCAAATAAATCAGCATTATATGAACTTTATCACTGTTTCTTAAAACTCTTGAGAATTGGATAAATGTTGTCAAAGGCTTCATAAATTTCCTTACGAATCTTTGCACCTGTGGCAAAACATATAAACATATATATAATAAGTATTCAAGTGCAAACACGTTTAGCTAGTATATTGGAGATTTGTCGGTTCCAGAGATTTTCCAAAAGTTTAAAAACGTCCAGCATAAACTTTTTTTTCTCGTATAAACATTGCAATTATAACAGTTAAAATTTTGGAAATATCGATATTTAATATTTGTATTTTAAAAATAACAATATTATAATTCAATTTTTCAATATAAATCTAGTCAATATATGTTAAAAGTTTGAAAATTGTAAAAAAATTATAACTCTGATATATTATCTAAACAATATATCTTATGACACACTTTTTTGTGAATCTTATTTAAAAAATTATAATAAAATCTTGGGATACATGAATATATGTGCTCACCTGTTAATACCACTTTTCCTGAAACAAATATAAGCAATACGATTCGAGGCTTAACCATCCTATATATCAGTCCTGGAAATAACTCTGGTTCGTAAGACGAAAACTGCCCATGAGAAAGCACTAAACCTTCTAATCTAATTGGAAATTTAACATCACAGCTGCCAACCATGTTCTGGATCTTAAAATCTAGGAACTTTGCCTATAAAATTACAGTTAGAACAATTTCAATAATCATCATATTTATAATAATAAAGAAGATTATTATAATTATTAATTATCGATAAATATTGTAACACTATATTTAAAAAAAATTGTATTAAAACGTTAATTCATTTTGCATTATATCTTTGATGAAGAGACAATACTTACAGGAAAACCTAACTTTTGGATAATTCTCGCGTATTTTCTCGCAGCGAGACGCGAATCTCCCTCGCTTTTGGCCCCAGTGCAAACCATTTTGCCACTACTAAATATCAATGCAGTTGTCCTTGGTTCTCTTATTCGCATGATAACAGCCGCAAACCTCTTGGGATTGTATTCGGCATTTCTAGCATGAAGTGCAATTTTCTTCAAATCGAGCTTGCAATTTAAGTTGACAGTAGACACAATATTTCTACAATAAAGCGAAATACATGATATATTATGTACATATGGAAAAGGGGAAAAGAAAAAGAAAAAAGAAAAAAAAAATGTTATATCAATTTTCTTTGGAAATTTACTGTAATTGTGGTAATATTCCAGGATCTGCGGAAGCTGGTGTCATCGGTGTCATTGGTCCTGGGGTTGCAGGACCGATTGATGGCGGTGCTATCTGATTACTTTGCGGTACTATTGGAGACATCATATTTTGCTAAGAAATAAAAGAGACAGTATTAAAATAATAAAGTAGAGTAAAAAATAAATTTCTGAAAAATGTAAAGTATCCTTTTTAAAATATTGTACTTTTTTTTTTTTTTTTTTTTTTCCCTAACAATTAAGTATTGTTCAAATTCTTCTTCGCTATTGCTATGTTTTTCAATCATAATTAATATATTTCAATATTTAAAATATAAACAAATAAAACATTTTTGTTAAAGTAAATATAGAATCAATAAAATCGATAGAGACAAAACTAAATTTATTAACTAAGTTTATCACTCGCTACAATGCAAAAGTGTAACTTACAATTATCAAATTATATTTCAATATAATACTAATTTGAAACTATCAACGTCGCAACATTAAAATAGTCTTTTAAAAATGTTTGTAATACTGTTATCTAAACTAATAATACTTTGATATTAAATTACCGGTGTTTGTGGCTGCATAAGACTTTGCGGCGTCGCAAATGTTGGAGTTGGAGCATACGTGTGCATATTCTTTTGCGGTGTTGTTATCATTAACATGCCGCTTTGCATGTTAGGACTCATCGAGTGTAATTGCTGCAGTTGCTGATACTGTTGCGACTGCTGCTGCTGTATGGCATTTGGTAAGATTTGTTGATCCTCCTCAGGTTGATGCAGAGGCGTACCAATGCTAGGTATGCTAAAACCAGGACTAGGAAGCATCTGGTCCATTTTGAACGCTTAATGAAGATACTGTACATGCAACTAATCCTATCTATGGTGATCTTATTCAAAAGTACAAAGTCCCGGAGGTTATAGTTGCATTTCTATGAAATATTTGACATTTCACTTTAATCAGCGGCAACTGTATCCAAACCTGAAACATTGTCGACTGTTAGCTTTCAAGAGCTCTTTAACTTTTACTGGAAAAAAAAAAAAAGTTCATAATTTAAAAAAATTTATACATTTCAAATTTTAGTCATCTAACGTTATTTTAAATAGAAAAAGATCTGGTTTTAATTATTTTATATGTATTATATTGTAAGATATTAATTGTACAAAACTCACTTTGCTGCGACTGCTTCAAAGTTCATTTAATATATAAATTGCACGCCGATTAGTTTTCGTGCTTATCTTCGTTAACGATACTGTTTGCGATAACCTAACCCGTGTTATGTTAAGTATCGAGGTGTAGTTATTGTCTTTAACGAAAAAAATACTTTTATTTTTACATATACAAACTTTGTGTTTCTTACAGTAATTTAAAAAATAGATCATTAATTTTTATTTGTTTAAAAAATATTGGTTTGTTGTGTTTGTTTACAACCGTCACTACTCTTACTTCGAGAGAGCAGGAGCTCTGAGAGAGGTCTCAAGTCTCAACCAACACATCTTTTTTTGTAAATCGTTTAAATGGCCGTTCCGTAGCGCCTTTATAATTTATTTTGCAATGCTATTGGTGAAATATTATAGTTTGGTTGGTATATGTCCATTGATCGATGGAAAAAGGCCGGAATGGCCGCTATTTAAAAAGGGTTTCTCTTCTAGCTGTTTGAACCGAACCGCGTAATATCAGCCCCGCAGAGTGACAATCATAGGATTTTATATGTCTATGGTGACAACGTAATGATAAAATAAATAATTTTTCGGCAAGCAATAATCCGTGAAAATATGTAATAAAAGAGAATATCTATTTTTCGAAGTTTAAAAGAAGATGAAATTCTATCATCGTATCAAATATATGGAATAAGATTGTATATAGGAGAAACGAGGAAACTTTGAGGTTGACAGGCGAGCTAAAATAAATAAACATTATTTCTTTCGTGTAGGATGATTATTTAATATACGACCATGGAAGATCGCGACAGTAAGGAACACCGGGTCCTGCAACACTACATTGCCAAGCAAAACACGGTACTGATACGGCTATTCGGCGCGTGCCCCGTTAATGTTAACGAGCTGCGTGTGGGAATGCTTGTAGAAGCACTGGAGGATTTGAAGGAGAGCGTATTGAAAGTCCGCGTGATCGACACCATCGGCGGATCTAAGATCTGGTGCGGTACAGAATGGCGTTGCCACAAGTATGATCTAATCCCTGTGTCACGGAAGATCTGGCAGTATCTGCTCACCGTTCAATCCTCTCAGGAGAGAATACGAATCGCGAATGACGAGGCTCTGTGCGAACGAATAAGGAATATCTCTGTCAATGACAGGGTCTGGTACTGCTCCGATTCTTCTAATAGGCGAACTAAGGAGATTGCGCTTGTCAGATACATTGGACCTGTGAAGCAACTTGGATTGGGACATTATTTTGGTCTTGAATTATTGGTGAATTAATAACGCTACTTTTAATGCCTGTCGCTCTTATATCGAAGATTTTCTTTTTTATAATACATTTAGAAGTATAATGTATTGTACGTAAGGTATATATGAAATTGTAGTCTTTTCTCTCTTAGCTATAAAAACAAAACGAGCAAAGTTTTAGGAAACCAAATTTGAGAGCGAGCGATATAGCTTTGTTTTTTGATTAATTTTGAATTAATATTGCCTTAATCGGAGCTTAAAACTGTAAAAATACTTAATGTTGGAAATATATATGAAAATATATGCAATATATACATATACAATACAATGTATACATGTACATTATAATTATATTTTTTATATCGAGAAATTGACTAATTTTAAAATTGTGAGAGAATCTGCGTTGATAAAAAAGAAATGGCTTCTTGAATAATATTATATACATATATTTATACACAATTAAATGTACATTATAATATGAAAAATATAATGATATTAAAAATATATATCCATTCCAGGAAAGCCAAGAAGTATTCAAAACATCTCTATTGGCCAAAGAGTATTTTATCTCTACACATTCAAATGCTAGTGTAACATTTGCTACTGTAAATAATATATATCCATATAAAGCTGAATCTGACACAATTTCTAGCAATATTGAAAAAAGTATAAATTATAATTTAATATTTGTTTATATGTATTGTAATAGTCTCTCATAATTATCTAATTTGATATATTTTTATTTCAGCATTCTTAAAGAATAACACAGGAATCGACTATACTAATGATAGGAAAAGATCTGTGCTTGATAGTACACCGGCTGTTTTATTAGAAAAATTTACCCTGTTTGATGACAATAAGAACAACAATCAAGAATCTGTCAACATATTGAAAGAACATCATCAGGCCACAAAGTCAAATCTTGAAAATAATGTTAATAATTATACTAAAAGCGTCGATCATGCTCTTTTTAAATGCGGTAATTATATCATTATAAATGTACTAAATATACTTATTCTCACGATGTTCTCCCTTAAAAATCTTAAAACAAAATTAATCGATGCTGAACTTAAATTCTTCCATGCGGTAGAGGAAATTTAATAATAGCTGAGGTTAGGTGTCTAAAAATATACACAGACCTAGTCTGACTTCCTAGAGAGCTGCCGGCAGGTTATAAAGCACCATACAGTTATTGCATTATTGTTGAAAAATGACAACGGAATTGCAGAACATTCCTATTTTTGTATCGGAGCACAAATGGAGTAGTGATGTAGAATCAAATGTATACAGTGACGTAGAAGATGCATGTAGCATAAACTTATTGGATTATAGTAAGATGTTTTAGTTAATATCTTGCCTCTACCGCAAAAATATTTGTTTTTAAAAACACAATCGAGTTTATATTTTTATATATACATAAAAAAAAAAAAAAAGTGATAATTTATATTTGTACACATTATCTTTACATTCTTTATATTAAAATACATTCTTTTTAAAATATTACAAGCAATTACAACAAACTATGCATATTATGAATTGTAATAGGTAATACACTAGAAAAGAACGAAATCAAGAAATTCAGGGGAGAGAATAAGAAAGATTTAATAGTGGGTTCTACTGTAAAAGTATTTCTGGATTCTGATATTCATTATGGAGTCATTCGATGGATTGGCACACCGTCTGGTATAAGTCCTGGCAAATTGATGGCGGCAGTCGAATTGGTGAGTGAAATGAACTGATTAAATTGGATTGTTATAAGAATACGAGAGAACAATGATGTGTCATTCATAGGATGATGGACATCCTTTAGGTACCGATGGAACTTACAAAGATGTCAGATACTTTCACTGTAGGCCTTATAAAGCTATATTCACAGATATTGAACACTGTTCTCATTACGAAAACGTAAGTATAGATATATTGTAATAAGATATTTGCAATGTTATCTTCTCAATATCTATACGCTATTGTGCGAGTAAATGTGAAAAAAATTAATGATTTATAATTTTTTGTTTGTAAACAGACGAAACTCAATGAGCAACCGGCGCTTACGAATAACGATCATTTCGGTGACATGGAGAGCTCTGTAATCGCGGGAATAGTACGACCTATCTCCGTTAAGGGAAACTTGGAAAGTATATGCGGGAAATATCGTGGTATTCAGGGTCATCATAATTCGTGCTATCTAGACGCCACTCTCTTCAGTATGTTCACGTTTACCAGTGTGTTTGACAACCTCTTGTTTCGGTAATTAATTTATTAATTGTTTTAATTGTAATTAAAATATATAATTTAAGAAAAATATTATTTCTCTTTAAAAGAAAATATAGTTTTTTTTTTTACATAGATATGTAATATAAAGTATAGTTTTGGCAAAAATATATATAATAATTTGTATATGTTGCGTATAATGGTTTCTCAGACCACCAAATGAAAAAGATTGTCCGCAGTACGAAGAAGTGCAAAGAGTTTTGAGAGAAGAGATTGTAAATCCACTTAGAAAGAACATGTTTGTCAGAGCGGATCGTGTAATGAAACTTAGAACATTGCTTGAAAAATTATCGTCAGTGTCCGGTCTTACTAGCGAAGAAAAAGGTCTTTTTGCTTTATATTTCGAAATCTTGAATATTATTTTATATCATTAATATAATAATTTGTAATATATTTTTAATATATTCAGATCCGGAGGAATTCTTAACATCGCTAGTCGCACAGATTTTAAATGCCGAACCGTTTCTCAAATTAAGCTCTGGACAGGACGCGTATCACTATCAATTGTTTGTGGAAAAAGACGACCATTTAAATCTGCCAACTGTACAGCAATTATTGGAACAGAGCTTTCTTACTAGTAACATTAGATTGAAAGAGGTCCCTTCGTGTCTTATTATACAAATGCCGCGTTTTGGAAAATCATTTAAAATGTATCAAAAGATACAACCTACATTACTGCTCGATGTGACAGACATTATCGAAAACTGTTAAGTATTGTTATACGTATGCGCGTCACATTTTTTTTTTTTTTTTTTTTTTCCTGAAATGCCTCATAGTAATATTTACATATTGTTTCGCAGCACCCAGACAATGTACGGTGTGCGGCAAATTGGCAGAATTCGAGTGCAAGGAGTGTTACGGACAATGTGGCGTCGGTCTCGAAAGTATAGCTTTCTGTTTACAATGTCTTGAGAAAGTTTGTAAAATATTATTTTACGAGATTGAACAGATATATACAATGACATTAGACATTTGAAAATGACATACTTTTTACATTCTTTCTAGGTACATCGTCATGAACGAAGAACAAATCACGAACCGAAGAGGCTGATTGTACCTATGGAGTTTGCAATTCTGCAAGAACATTGTCCCGTACCACGTCTGTATTTGGAACTTTCCGCGGTGGTTTGCATCGAAACCTCACATTATGTCTCGTTTGTAAAATGTGGTCCCGGTTCGGAGGCGCCATGGTGTTTCTTTGATTCAATGGCCGATAGAAAAGGTAATCGACGTATATTTATATCATTTTCGATCAAATAATTTTTTTTGTACGTATAACGAGAAGCTTTTTGATCAGATTATTAATTTATAACTGTATTATTGATTGTATACGAAGAAAAAATTTTTATAAATATTAAAATGGTTATAATTAATTATATATTTTTAGTTATAAATTTGTATTTTATTATTAGGAGAGCAAAATGGATATAATATACCAGAAATGGTGCCATGTCCGGATTTTCCCTATTGGTTGAGCGAAGAGGGAGGAAATTATTTGACCGAACTGACGGATGATCGTCATTTACCGGAACATGCAAAACGTTTACTTTGCGATGCGTATATGTGCATGTACCAATCCCCTGATGTTATGATGTACAAATAGCTTTAATCAATTTATATTTCTGTTTAAATATTTTATTACTCGAGAAAAGTGCAATGTTCCGGTTTTTTTTTTTAGCGATTTTACATGATCATAATTATTGTAGTTAATCATTATGGTAATCTGATGTCTCGAAAATTTATGTACAAAATAGACATATGTTTCTATATATAGAAAAATATATAATTTTAGAAATCTGATACACACACGTACGCATTTATTCAGATTTTCCTGTGCAAGATTCTTACTCATCGTTTGACAGTTAAGGTTAGATTAAAGTAAAGTTAGAATACCACGCATGCTGTGGTATATTCATCGATTTCAAAAATTAACCTCCAAAGATAGAATTCATTCAAGTTTTCATTGATAATAATGCTAGCGAGACGATTGACATGCGTGCTGAGTAAACGATCGTGCTTTCAAGATCACTCGCTCTCTCGGATAGCACGTGCGTATGGCTTGAATCATGGAAATACCCAATACTCGATGAGAGAAAGGGAAAACATGTCAAAGAATGATCCGATAAAGCTTACGAAAATTATGTGGTTTCCCACGAAGGCGAACAAGGAGACAAATTTCTCCCTCGGTAATATTTCGAAATGGTTTGCACATCAAATATCTGTACACAGCAAACTCGAGCAAAGATTCATACCGAAGAGACACGAGGTGTTGGGCGCCGATCTGGCCACTGCTCACTTTATCATATATCGCGGTGGCCGGGTAAAATTCAAGGGTAACACTAACTGGACGGAGAAGGACAAGAAAGGCTCGTATGACTTACCTAACAAGTATGATTTCCATTACATCCTCGAGGCAGTGGATGCCAGTAATGTCGATCTGTATTACGAAGGTCTGAGTAATTTGTGTGGCCTCAAGAAGCTCAAATGGCTCAGTCTTAAGAACTGTAAGAACATCGATGACTGGGGCTTGGACAAGATCTCGGCGGAATTCCCGGAATTGGAATACTTGAATATCTCCGACTGTGAGAACATCACCGAGAGAGGATTGGAATCTTTGTATAGAATGTCTCGTTTAAAGACACTTATCCTAACAAATCGCTATAAGTCTGTTACATTCGAGCTAACTTGTTTCATGCTGGAGGATTGTATTCCCAACTTGACTTGTGAAATTCATACACCTGAAAAACTAAAAGAGTAACGCTAATGAAAAAAGTGGGTAAAATACAAGAATATTAAGATTTATATATATATAATTAATATTTCTACATATTACAAAATATATCCATCTCATATTTATATATCGCTATATTATACAAGAGCATTTATTCATTACTATTTAAATATTATTTATGCAATCTCAATTACTATAGCAAGGTAAATTAAGAATGTTTGAGAAAAGTATTAATAAAAGTATATAAAATACTGACAACATAGTAATTTATGCAAAAATGCTATTAATCTTTTAGCAATTTATTCTTTTCTCTTCGTCTCTTTGCAAAATATAATTCTGCTTTATTAGCGATATTATAAGCTTTAATATTTTCATCGTCATTAGTAAGTCTGGTATCCTCGAAACAAAGATAATATTTCTTCCAAATATGTTTCCAACTTATCTTCTTCTTGACATTTTCTCTTTTCAAGGATAAATTCATATGTCGCTTTATAGCCTTTTTCAAGTCGAGCACAGTTGTATTATGTGGTGGAATCTTAAAAACAGAATAGAAAAGATGAGATTGTATCAAGGAGACAATTTAATAACTACTTTGATGTATAAGATGTAAATAAACATTACCACCACTGCGAGCTTTGGCAGTTCTCCGCGATTTAAGAATAAAGTTATAGCTTGTCCTCGCGCAACTGCAATTTGTGATCTAACTTCCTCCATCGTAACATCCGAAGGCAATCCGCAGAGCAACGGATCATCCTTGATCACGTTATCTATAGTCGTTCTAGTCAATTTTATTAATTCTTGATGACTAAGTCGTGTAGTTTCAGACTTTACTTTGTCAGTACATGATTCTCTCTCTTCCTTGGTATCTGTCAGAGCAATGTGCTCCAACTTTGTATCTTTGACAATGTCCATATTATTAATTTTATTTCATATGTTAACCTAGATTATATACGGTAGATTATATTTCAATCCATAACGTAAGCAGTGCTTGTTTATTAAAAAATATAATCTTTGAATTATTGCGATTCTATGCGAGTATTCAACTCGATGAAAATAATCGATAACATTACCGGCCGTTTTGACAGCTATTCAAGATAATTACACGAGTGAATTGTACGAATATTTTAAATCTTCCAATTATTGTTTTATTATCAAAAATGTGTAGATCTTTTATATAACTCTTTCAGGAATAACGAAATGACCGTTTTTATTGTTATTGTATCAAATCACCGTTTTAAAATACCGACAATGCAATTGATTTAGTTACCTACAAGCGTGCAGCGAGAGTTTTTTTTTTTTATACTGACATAAGATTGGTCGGTGACAGTAGTTACAGTTTGTGCGGGTATCAGTTTGTCTATATTTTGAACATACGAAATGGGGAATAAAAGAAAAAAGCGAGATGAAAATGATTATGAATACGATCCCGCTCCGAAACATTTGCAAATAGGTCATATTAAGAATCAAGAAAGGCGTCTTGTTGTTATATTGGAGAATGCTCAACTAGAATCCGTGAAAGTAAGGTTATGCCTTCTACTTTTTTTTTTTTTACATCTTCAAATATTTACAGAAAATTCAAGCCTTCTTCTTATCATTATTAATTATTTCTACTTATATACAATTATTATCAGTTTATTACATTTGTATAAATTTTTACGATACTTGTAAGCTCGGTAAATAAAAGCGAATTAATTTCATGCTTTCGCATTTCTTTCAGGTTGGAAACAGTTTTGAACTATTAAACTGCGACGATCATATAAGTATTTTAAAGAAAAACAATCGTGATCCAGGCACGTGCAGGCCAGACATTGTTCATCAATGTTTATTAATGTTGATGGACAGTCCATTAAATAGAGCCGGTCTGTTGCAAGTTTATATTCATACAGAAAAAAATGTACTGATAGAAATTAATCCACAGACTAGAATACCAAGAACGTTTAAACGCTTTGCTGGATTAATGGGTAAGCGTGGATAATCAGTGTTTATCTTATCGTGTTATCAGTGTTCTCTTATCGTGTAATCGGTAAACTCATTATTAACATAATAAATATTACATCGCAGTGCAACTATTGCATAAATTTGGCGTTAGAGCATCCGATGGACCAATGAAGCTTCTTAAAGTAATTAAGAATCCTATATCGAACCATTTGCCTGTTGGTTGCCGTAAGATATTGATGTCGTTTAGCGCAAACAAAGTATTAAATCCACGCGAGTTTGTACCTTCTGAAGATCCAATTGCTATTGTAGTTGGAGCTATGGCACATGGCCAAGTAAATTATGTTATATCGTTACATTATATTAAATAATCTCTATACGCTAAGCTTATTGTGATATTTCATTTTTTTTTTTTTTTAGGTCAAAACAGATTATACAGAGGATACTATCTCTATCAGTAACTATCCTCTCTCAGGTGCTGTTACGTGTAGCAAATTATGTACAGCATTTGAAGAAGTTTGGGGTATTGTTTAATAAAAAGTCTTTTTCGTAAAATGCCAAAATTTTATAGATTGGCGTCTTATAAAGGGCTAGGCTTTTTGTAAGAAAAAAGGAAAAGAAAAAAAACTGAATTGCAAAAAATGTGACGTATATATGTCAGCTATTTATCTTGTAAGATTTACTCTGAAATCTAAACAATGCTTTATGTTAGATTAATAAAAATAATTTTGTTTAAATTTTTTTTTTTTTTTTTACGACATTTTATCCAATTATGCAATTAGTCTTGGACTAATTCTATATAATCGCATATTGATAAATAATCTTGCATCATGTCAAAGTTCTCCGACGATGATTTGCGACCAAAGATAAGGGACTAGGAAAAAATTTTTTTTCTTTTACTCGTAACGATTTATTGTACGGCTATTTCTTTAACGTACAGGTCGAAATATTTTGGGAAATTTCTTTCATCCAATACTACAAAGAAAAAAAAAAAAAAACTTTCACTTTTATGACTTCTTAAGACCTTTTCTTGGAAAATTTCCAAAAGTTCTATCTTTAGGCAGATAGGATAATAAAAATTTATCGTATTTATTTATTTTTTAACGGCTGTTTCGTAAATACATTTGACATGAAAAAAATTCCCCGAAAGATATAAAAGAAGAAAAGAATGTTTATTCGTGATAGTTTTACATGGTTGGTTTTCTTCGAATCGACAGTGGAAATAGTTTGAAAAACTTTTTTATACATGATAAGATAAAAACTTTCACTTTTATGTAATCGTCGATATATATGTTTGAAAAATTTCGAGGTTTCACATTAGGCAGGATAATGAAAACTTATCGTTGTTTCTATTGGCGTAAACGCGATGACTCGTCAATATTTAGAAGCTTTTAGACGATTGGATCGCATCCGAAACCTATCGAGCACGAGAACCAATCGTAGCTCGGAACGCGGGGTTAAATGCAGCCGGAAACAGGGAAACGCGCAGAGTTCGACGTTCCACCGCATGTCTACGTATATACGTCGTATGTATTTCTTTTTCGACTTTCGTATTTCATTACGTCATGAAAGCGCGGAAGTGGATTTTATCAATCATCAAGAATACGCTGAATTCGAGATATACGTACGACGCTGCCTGCGTATCGCGATTACATACGTAGCGACGAGTTAAGTCATCTCCGAATGAGAGAGAGAGAGAGGTGTGATCGCGTCGAGTGATTCAACAACACATATATGCTACGATACATCGCCATTTTCTGGCCGTGAACTACGCGACGCCGTCGCGACCCACGTGTCAGCTGTCACGTGAAAAAAAATCTTCAGACGGACCGAAGAATGTTAGTTGTAAATTATGATATATTTCTCGCGAGCATGCTTCTTTGACGGCGACGGGGTCCCCAACGTTTCGACACCCCTCATTTGACCTTCGTAGTGGCGTGTCACGAGTCCACGATATCTGCCGACGCCGACGAGACGACAACAGGTTTTCTTTTTTTTTTTTCTCGCGAGTTTTAAGCAACGTTACGGACGACGTCGACGCGCGTCTCTGCCGATGCTCGCCCCACGTTCGTTCGGCGTTTACGAACGGCGTGTCGAGGTGGTCGAGGTAAAGGTCAAGCGTCTACGTATTATCGCCATATTGATCGATCGTTAACGGAAACCGATACGGCATCGATGACGAGGTACGCGTCGCGCGATGACGAAACGTTAAACGTGAATCGCGCGGAAATATCGCCACGTGCTTATCGTGCTTGTTAAAATCGTTGGCGTTATTTCGCGACCTGTGCAACATTTTGTGTAATTATGGATTTTGCGCCCGTGCACGTTTCCCATGATGCGTCGCGTTCGCAACGGCAGAATCGTGGAATCGAACCGTTACTCCGTCGATGCGATCGTGCGATTGACGTAATATAAACTTTAGCAAGGTTAGATATCGTCGCGCGCTCTTTGGCGCGACAGCGTTGTCCCGATCGATGGACCAACTCTATTTATCATTGTTTCTTTAGAAAACGATCGATTTTTATATCGTGCCCGTCGAAAAAAGAAAAAAAAAAGTGCATTATGGGTAAACATGGAACGACGGAAATTAACCGTTAATTTTCGGATTGGTTAATAAAGTGTACACGTATATACATGCTATATCTCTGCAAATAAAGATTTATGAGTATTACACGTATATATTTCTATTGTCTTTACGTCGAATACCATATATATATAAATATATTTCGTTGCTATATTCAGGCTGAGAGATACATCTCTCGTTGGATACTCGTCGACGCTCGGATGTTACGCGTCAAGTTTCTAGAAACTCACCCACGTGTTCCTATACTAACGTAAGAATCGTAGGAGGAACGAAAAGAATGCGCTATGATGCGCGATTAATTATTTTATATTTTCCTCGATAAGTATAATGATATTGGATATCGAAATAGGTTATTTGTGTTTCTTATCTCGTGAAAAGGGACACGGCCGGTGGGTGTCGCAACAAGGTAAAGATATCTTATCGAATTTCTATAAAGAGAACGCTCCCTCGATAAGTGCGACGACCGACGAGGAGAGAGTCTCGTGGCGCTTAGTGACGTTTCGAAATTGGCGCGCTCGCCGTCGGGCGCGCTCGGCTCGATTCGTAGACGCTCGAGGGCGACGAGGGAGGTGGACGGACACGGATCGGGCGCGCGGAACGACGGAACGGGACCATTTCGGTACGTCGCGGAAGAATGCGTAGCCATTGTTGGTGCCGCGATCGTTGGTTTCTAGATCCGAGATCGTCATGGGCACGGATTCGACCGCGCTTAGCTGCGTGAGAACGTTGTCGTCGGGGTTCGGCGCGTGTCACTGATACGTATAACGCGAATAGAGCTCCTCGCGTAGGAGACGAGTTCCTCGAGTCGAGTGTATCACGGTGCGTGGGGACTGGCTGGTCGGTAGGACTCGGATACACCGCGTCTCCGCGCGTTCCCTCGAACCGAATCGCGCTCGTCGCCACGAGTGAGAGAGTGAGTGAGTGAGTGATATATACGGTTTTTGGGGCGCGCACTTACTCGCGCGGCCGCCATAACACACCGAGCGACCAACCAAAAACTAAACGAGCGAAGGAGAGAAAGCGTAGCGCCGGAGTGTACCCCTCGAGGGCGTAGTGGTAGTGTTTTACGATTGAGTTCCCGTGGACTTTCGTTCATCAGGTAAGCGATCGCGCGGGCCGAACGTCCGATCAAATGCCCCGACGGAGTCGTAATCGCGGTTACGCGCAAATAATAGGTGTGTAAGCGCGCGCGCGCGTGTGTGTGTGTGTCGTGACGCGTATATAGTAGTAGGCGACGACGGCGACGGCGACGGTGACGGTGAGCGCGGGCCCTTGGGAGCTTTCTTTCCCAAACGGCCCAACCGCCATGTTGAGAGACCCATCGCCGCCGAATCGAGTTGTCCGGTGAGTCTGGATTTACCGCGCGCGCGGCAGGGAGATCCCGGCTCGTCCCGGCTCTCGTTTCTCGCGTGTGTCGTCGCGGCGTGAATTCTCGGCGTCGTTTCTCTCTCTCTCTCTCTCTCTCTCTCTCTTTCTCTCGCGCGCGCTCGCTTCTCGCTCGCTCTCTCTCTCTCGCTCTCTCTCTTTCTCTCTCTCTCTCTCTCTCTCTCTCTCTCTTTCTTTCTCTCATTCTATACCTCTCTCACCGTGGCGCCAGTCGCCTCGCGTTCACTCGACCGACCGACCGACCGACTCGGTTGGTTGGATTATCCGCGCGGATGGCTCGCTCGTGTTTGTTGCGCGTCGACTGGATGCGAATCGGCTGGGCGCGGAATCCCCAGAGCTCCGCTCCTCCCCTCGATCGCCGCCGTTGTCGTCGTCGTCATCGTCCTCCTTTTCGCGGTTACTCGTCCGTGGATTCTGGCCTTTCTCCTCTCACCTATCCTCGGATGTCTCTCGTTCGAGCACCTGTTCGAGTGAAGCGCGAGATTTCTTATCTATCTCTGCCCTTGATACCCTGGCTCGCCGCGACCTCGCGCGGCTTCTTCGCCGCGTGGATTGTTCCGGGCAAGATTCCTCTTATCTACGGATGGCCGAAACTTAACAGTCGCGATGTGTCGTAGTCTTCTCCCTTGCGCACTGCCAATTTTGCATTTTAATAGCCACCTCGCTTTCTAGACCAGTGTACCACTTATCCGTGCTACTTTTCTCAAGCTTTCCATTTTGGCTTACCCTGGCCATTGAGGAACCGCGAGAGATGTGACGACGAATGTGTTTTGTAACCCAATTCCGGATTCGTAGAATTACAATTATCAAATGTGTAATGTTTGACAAATCATCTATTGTATGTTTCCTTGTAAAAAAATCCTAGCCGCTTCATACAAGTACAAAATTGTATCGCTGAAAATTGTACAATTTTCATTGAACGTTCCTGTTTTGCGTAGAATTAAGTTAGGCAGTGATATAAATCATTGGTATAAATTAATATCTTTTAGTTTTTATACGTAACTATAAAAATAATCACATTTTTTTTCTCAAATAATATATACAAGAAATATGTGTATATATATATATATATATATATATATATATATATAGTTAATAAGATAGAGAAATTTTTTAAATCAACTCTTGTATCTTTGAAAGTATTGAAAAAATGTGGAGAGAAAATTTTGAAAGAAAACAGACTTGTTTTACGTAAATAATATACAGAAATTATAAATGTTATTGCATTTAAATAGCACGATATAATTATATTAAACTTGAAAATTTTTATCGTAACAGCGCAATATTTCAATTTTCATAAATAATACATATATCGATACAATATCCTTGAGAGAAACAACGGAGAATAATTTGCGCACACATATCTCTATCGATAATCTGTCAATGTATAGCAATACACAGTAAGAGGAATAGATTTTGCTTTTCCAGCATGTACCTACTATATATAGATTCAGTTTTGCATGATATGTTAAATAATAAAAATTACATATATAAATTTCTTGAAAGTATATCTCAATATACGAATCATTCTAAAGCGATGAAAATTTTGTGGGGTTGTTACAATATGGGGTCCTATTGTTATGTTATCCAGATGTTGCTAATGTCGCGAGTCTTACCTGGAGGTACGGAGTCTCACAGCGGTATACAGGGCTGACATTCAAAGTGCTACCGTTTGGTAGACTTGAGTAGTGTTATGCCTCCTCGGCACCAATCTTCCTGGTCGCAGCGCAATCGTCTTGGCAAGCAATTAATGAGCTGCTATGTTCAATTAAGAATATATACTTGCCATCTCAATTGTTGATGAAGCCTCATAGCGTCAAGCATCAACGTAAGGCAGTTACCTGCTACATAGCATTTATGTATCATATATGTCGGAAAGGTAGGTGAAGCTCGTTATCGTGACCTGAATGAGCATATATTATAAACGATTTTAATCGAAAGAAATATATATATATATATCTATATGACAAGTATATTGAACAGATTTAGTAAGCGTTCGAATGTATCTTGAATACATTTGCTTTACAAAGATGTTAGATTACATGGATTGTTAAAGCGAGAAAATATAGTCTTCGGAAAGACTTGGTAAATTTCAACTTTGGGAAAAGTGAATGAAAGAAATGTGAAAATATATACTAAATAGAGTCAAAGATAAGCATTAGCGTTCTTTTTATTCAAATGATAATGTAGTTTACTAGATAAGATTGACTAATTCTGGCTCTTATTCTCAAAATTACCATACTATACTTTATAAATTATGCTTTGATACACGAATGTCGTGCAATATAACTAACACACGATAGTTTCTATCTTGTTCTCATTTTTTATTTTACGAATAAAACTCATGTTATTTTCTTTCTGTTGCAGAAACGAAGTCAAGATGCAGCAGGTGGACACTATCTCGCAGAACAATTCTGTAAGTAATTAATATTTTGCAATAGCGTAGAATATATGCAGTTTGCTTACTAACTTACTTACGCAATATCTCAAACTGCATTACATTCTGTCATATATCTATACTATCCGCCACATCCCAGTGTAGTTTTTGATGCGTATTACATATTACACAGCATTATTATTTATAATACAATTTGTTAAATAAACTTGTTTTATAAAGATAGTCCTCTCTTTTTCACTTATCTTGAAACAATTGTATATAAATTATATATTCAATATTTAATTACAAATAGCACCTTTTTTTATATGTTGCTATTTTATTATATTTTATGTGTAATATATTTTTTATTTTTATTATCTTTCCCACATGTCTCGATACACATAATCTCTAATATTGTGTTCGCAAATTCCATTTCTTGCATAACATTACACACACACACACATATTATATATACATATATATATGTACATACTCTCTTAACATACTAAAAAAAGAGCATTGTTTTGACTGAATAGTGTATATGAATTACAGTTAGATGTGGAGGAGCGAGAAAGGCTGTGTAATATACCGAAGGTGAGATACCTTGTTGACTATAGTCTCAACTAGGATAGTTGTTGAAATATGAATTGGCAACTAATAATACATGCTGTTATGAGTAATCTGTAATTTCGCTTTATTCTGTCAATAGTAGTCAAAATAATATACATATAAGCTTATAAATAAATATTAATAATTAATCTATAAAGTATATATATATATATATATACATACAGAGATAATAAATTTTATAAATATTTTTCAATATAAATATTGTTATACAATTATGAAAATCATTAATATTATTATAGAAGCAAGATTCTTTCGCTTTGGTCACTATGTTGTCTAGTATTAATGTTGGATAATATCAATATTTAGAGCTTATATGCCATTTTATGTTTTCGAACATATAATCTTATATTTTAATTATTGATCAAATTATTTTTAATTTAATGAGATATAAAGATATTTTTCTGTAAATTTTTTGCATGAGCTATATGAAAGTGCCATTATATTTCATTTCTAAATTCTCACCTGATTTTAGATTTTATTATAAGTTTCTGGTAAACGTTTTCTTGCAAAATTTCAAATTGCTTGCCTGTGGTTATGGAAATTAAATATATATCAGCCTAATTCGCTCGCTGCATGGATAGGATCATTAACTTACAATGCATTCCATTAGTAGAGAAAAATTTTTTGTATATATTTACATTCATATTATATTAGAGAGGGAGAAAGAAACACTTTTGTTTATTTATATTTTATTTTTATATAAAATATCATAACAAAAATTGTTTCTATCTCAATCCTATTTTTAGTATTTCGTATTATTATTATTTTTTTATTATTGATTATTATTTTTTATTTTCTTTTTTATGCATATTTAGCTATTAAAATCGTACGCACATATATAAACAATATATAGATTGTCAAATGAAGAGATCATTGTGCGTGTGGTAATTTAAGCATTGACAAATGTGCTTAAACTCTGTTCTTTTAAGTTGCACTGTTGTACAACTTAAATTTTCTATGCTTCTTTTTCTCTCCGGAGATTAAGTGTACATTCATTTCATGTTAAGTGCAAAAAAATGCGATTACAACAATGAATTAGACCTCCCTTTCATGTTTAACTACATGTCAGAGTTAATCATAAATGATATATTTTTTGTTTGGTGTAAAAATGATTGAGACTCAATGATTTGGAATTCGTTATTCGATAGAATTTATCTTTTAATTGTTCCTAGGAAACATATTTTTTATTGAATATCGAATAAATGTGTTTTAAGACTCGTTAAAGAAAATCTTTTATTTTGATTACTATATGGTATATGTAATTATAATATTAATGATATTCTATACTTTGATGTAATAACAATTTTGCGTATGAATTTTAGAAAAATTTAAGAAAACTGAATCTTACTTAACTTAGCTTAATTCTTATCTTTATAAATATTATAATTTATAAGATTAATTTTTTTTTTTACGAAAAGAATTAAATGATTTTTGATTGCATATCTTTTAAGAATTTAATTTATAATTTTTTATTAATTTAATTGAATATTTTTAACGAAATTTTGATATAATAGCATATAAAGAATACATTATCAGTCTACATATCATTTCGATGAATTTATTTCCTTAAAATTAATACATTTTGTTACTGTATGTATGCAATCATACATGCTTAATGCAGAATTTAAAATCTTTCGTGTATTAAAAACATAAGAAAATTTATAAAGAGATATATCTTGATAAGTATCTTATGTTAAATATGAATATTTATAGTACTGAAGCAATTTTCAAACGCTGTATATAATAAATGTGTCGTGATTAATAATCTGAAAAAGCACGACATTTGTAATTGTAGTATAGTCAATATAGTCAGCATGTATAATAGGTATATATATGTCAGTATTAAATGAAGTTATAATTTCATAATTTATAAAATGTGCTATATTCTGAGATGAATATTTATATAAGCTTACACACATACCCATACACACATGACTGCGTATAAGTTTATATATGGATACATATACACGCATTATCAAATGTTCTATTTTATTATTATTTATTATATATAAAAATTCTTTAAC
This sequence comes from Polyergus mexicanus, assembly GCF_030449975.1. Taxonomy (NCBI): domain Eukaryota; kingdom Metazoa; phylum Arthropoda; class Insecta; order Hymenoptera; family Formicidae; genus Polyergus; species Polyergus mexicanus. The sequence continues at coordinate 4,714,359 of NW_027223344.1, forward strand.
AAACTTTTTCTTTATATTGTCAATTCTATTTTCATTATTTTGTATTTTATGTATTTAGTTGTTACGATTTCCACAAATGTGTGATACACATATACAGGACAATTTATTATCGTTTTATCGATGAGGTAATTTTTTTTTTTTTTTTTTTTTTTTTTTTTTTTTTTAAGCAAGAGAATTCAATTTTTCACCAATATGATTTGTGATCAATCATCGTGAAACGAGATGATCATTTTCTCTATAAAAAACAAAATTCAAAGAATAAATTTTCAAAAAAAGTTTTTCCGCTTTAATGTATCGCATGTGTATGAATCGCACGTCGTTTTTCTGTTTCTGTCACGATTATTTCCGATTTCTGTTACCAAAAATGTAATGTAGTAAAGTTTCCCAAGTTTATATTTTTCTTTGATAGATAAAGTCCTTTATCCATTCAAATGTTAATATTTAAGGCCAAGCTCCAATTCTATATTTCTAAATATTGCACCCGAAAATGTTAAATAATGTAATAATAATATTTGAACTCGAATCCATGTGTGTGTGTATGTATGTACTTGTATGAACATTCATACTTATGAAGATGTCTGCTCCTTGGAAAAACTTGGAATTTGAAAAGATTTCTTTTTTTACCTAGGAAAATGAGGGAGTTCTCATTGTATTTTTCTCGGACGCAGAAAATCCATTCAGTTCTTTTCAGTACATTTTCAAGTCTAATATTTCGAGCTTAAGTAATTTTTTTATTTATTTTTTTTTTATATATACATTTTTTGTTTTTAATATATGAGATTTGCTATTTAAAAAAAAAAGTATTAGAAAACGCACAGAAAAAACTGATTTAAAAAAATGAAGGGATTAAATTTGTTATTTTAGAAAATTGCATCTAATAATTCCTCAATACTTTATAAATTTTGAACAAAATTAGGCAGATCAGAGAATTTTTTACAAGATTTGAATAGACACCTTATTACATGCTCAATGATCCTAGGACTGCGTTTCGTAAAACGGTAAAATTTTGAATTGTCCGATTGTTCTGAACGCTTTTGTTGTCTTATCCCCTCTCTACAGGGTTGAAACACCAAAGGTAGTAGATGTAACATTTCTTGCGCGCAGTGGATATAGGAAATGGCGTTGAGTGTCTGCCCACACATGTTAGATCGCGTTGCCAAAGTTTAATATAATTACATATATATTTATTTTACTTGCACTTAATATGAAAAATGAGTGTATATCCAAAATCGTCCGAAGAAAGCAAAGAAAATTGCAACTTCAACCGAGATGTATCGAGCAAAGAAAATTAATCAAATTTCAACCGACGTATCAGTTTCGGTATTTCGGTCTCGGAACACGTGTGTGAATCACTGCAAAAGAAATATTTTGTTGTACCTGTTATGGAAGGAAAATACTAAAAGATATGGTAATTAAAAGTTCTTATTAATTAATTTTAATAAAGTAGTAACAAAATTTCTTTTCTTAATTTTTTCGCGTGTACACGTGATTTACATAAATGTATTACAATACTTGTTGCAATAAAAATTTTAAGAAATCTAATCTAACTGAAACTTAATATACAAAAGAAAAAAAGAGAGAAAGAAGCTAAGAATAAAAAAAATCCTTCTTTTTAATGAATAAATAAATTATAAATTGTTTTTCAAAAATTAGCTTTCTTCGCACAAAAATTCTTTCAGAATTAAATTAAAATGTTTTTTTACAATTTTTTAAATAATTTAACTTGTAAAATAAACTAATTTAACTTATGTGTATATAAATTCTTTTATATAACTTTATTTAATATTTTATTATTTTTATGAAGCATGTGATTATTCTTGTATTTCACTTTCGTATACATGAATATATTGAAAATCTTGAAAAAACTTCATCAAATAAATAAGAGCATATTATTAATTATAAATTATTATTGGTATAAAATTTGTTTAAATCTTCGAATTTAAATCATAACTTCTTTCACATAATATGCAAGATAAATGTTTAATAATGGAATTTAATATATTATATACATATTAAACTATTAATAATGGAATTTAATATATTTTATTATAACAGTAAAAATAATATATTGATAATTTAAATGGATTAATTTATTGCGTTTAAGTCTGTTAAGATTAACTACATGGTTCATCTGAAAACAGCCTGCATGCAAATTTATCACAATTTAATTTAAAATGCATGATACTAACATGAGATTAACTGTAGAGATATGATTGGTTCTAATAAATCAGTATTGAATAGAGTTCTGTAGTTGGCAAACATAATGTGCTTGATACATATAACTTAATATCTCTTATTTGATGTCTAAATATTACATATAAATGCATAAGAATACAATTGAGAAATACACACTTGCTCTTTGTATGTATTAATCAACGAAATAATAATGAATAATTTAGACGAGCACACCTGGAAAGGCTTCGACGCCAGCGAGTCCTGCAAAGGAACCGCCACCACGTGACGAACCACCTCTGGAACCGGTGAATGGCATAGTTCAACCTCCAGTTGTTCCACCACCGAATCGTCCAGGACGCATCACGAATCAATTACAATTTTTGCAAAAAGGTGTCTTAAAACCAGTATGGAAGCATCAATTTGCATGGCCTTTCCAGCAGCCTGTCGATGCGAAGAAACTCAATTTACCAGTACGTCACAATTATATCGCAGAGATATTATAAATGAGCGTTACGAATCATTATATACGTATACACACAGAAACATGCATGAAAATTATCGATTATTTACGAGATATTTTAATAAAGAAAATCTATATAAATAAATTATTATCGGATATCTTTGTTAAAAAATTCTTTGATTTAAAAGGATTATCACAAAATCATCAAAAAACCAATGGATTTGGGCACAATCAAAAAGAGGTTGGAGAATTCGTATTATTGGAGTGGGAAAGAATGTATTCAGGATTTCAATACTATGTTCACCAATTGCTATGTCTACAACAAGCCAGGGGAGGATGTTGTAGTCATGGCACAAGCTCTCGAAAAGTTATTTCTTACAAAGGTATATTCTTTAATATTTGTTAATCTTTCTACACGTTTTCTATTTAATAAAAAATTAACAGTAATAAAAAAAAAATTGAAGAAATATATATAATATACATAGAACATTGTCGCATATTGGATGATACAATAGCATAACAATTCTTTAGGTTGCGCAAATGCCGAAGGAAGAAGTGGAATTAGACCCACCTGTTCCGAAAGGACCCAAAGGCAAGAAAGCTGGAAGAGTCGGTGGACCAGGAGTAGGTGGAATAGCAGGAGGAGGTACAGGGGCAGGTAGAGGCAGACCAGCTTCTGGTGCAGCCGCTGTTACTTCCAGTGTACCGAATAATTTAACACCTTCCGCTACATCGGCTGGGACAACTGGCGTTATACCCATGCCGCCTCTCGGTACTCAGGCACCAGCTTCAGTACCTGGAAGCACGAACACAACCACCATTGCCCCGCCATCGAGTATGGGTGTCGCGCCGATGGCTACACACAATTCTTTGCCTCAGCAAGTTGTCCCTCCGACTACGGGTTATCACGCGCAGCCGGCGATGGATCCCCAAGCAGCTTCTGCTGTGCCTCCACCTCCGCAAGTCCCTACAACGCCCACTGTAATGCCTCCATCACAACCTGCGAAACTTAAAAAAGGAGTGAAAAGAAAAGCTGATACTACAACTCCTACCGCGAATGCTTACGATCCAATGTACACACCTCTGGATTCTAAGAATGCTAAAATACCTACGAGAAGAGAGTCTGGCCGGCAAATTAAGAAGGTAATACACACACACACACACACACACATTTTTTATTATATTACTTTATTGCTATATTTTATGTTTGAATCAAAAGCATTCGAAATTGGGTGTATTCACATCTACAAGATATGATATACCATAGCATCTGCAACTCGAGTATCTAAAAATCGAGTATCATTTATGAAATGATGACTATTGTTTCTAAAAATTGCTTAATTTTAAATATGTGTGTAAATCTTATCAATAATCATGAAAATTTTCACGATTGTTTGAAAAATAAAATTATTGTAAATATATAAAGAACATGTCAATGTATTCAAATTCTCATATGTAAATATTTTTAAATATATAAGTTCACAAATTATCATATTTTACGTTATCATAACACTTGCGAACATGTTTGATCCTTGCATGTATAGTCATATCATTTCGTTAATGATATTAATCATTATGTATTGACCATTGAATGAATAAAATAATATAATGATTAATATCATTAAATGATGGATTAAATTCTTCATGACATGGCTGTTTCAGCCAACGAGGCAAGCGGAAGACGGCTTAGTGCCATACCATCAGGCCAATATGCCTCTAATGGGGGCAATGGCCCAACAGGTACATTTATTATTATTCCTTCATTTATTCCTTCCTTTCATTTGTGTTGTCTTATCATCTGTCAAGCGGAAATTATTAGATTTGTTTAATTAAACTACAATTTTATATATCTATGGCATATATATCTTGCACTACTTGAGTCTTAATGTTTTGTAAATCAAAATTAAATTTACAAGATTTATCATATCTTTTTGTTATACAAATATATATATATAATGTATTTCAAAAAAAAATTAAGAGATTTATATAATTATCTATATGAATAAATTTTTGTTTAAAAAAATAAAATAAAGTACAACTTTGATAACAGTCTTAAAGATTTGTTTCTCATCTTTGTAAATAACTTTTCAGCCTCCACATACTGGTGTTAAGGGAAAAGAAAAGTTGTCTGAAGCACTAAAATGTTGCAATGACATTTTGAAGGAACTCTTTGCCAAAAAGCATTCGGTAATTGTGATATATATATATTTTTTTTTATTTACATTATCGTAAAACAAAGTATTACGAAGAATAATAGTATTCTGGATTATAAAATTCGATGTGCTTTTCTTGATATATAGCCATATGCTTGGCCGTTCTACAAACCTGTTGATGCAGAACTTCTAGGGCTTCACGACTACCATGAGATTATCAAGAAACCTATGGATCTTGGTACCGTGAAGGTTTGTATTTTTTAATTATACAAACGTAACATAAATACAATGTGCTATATAAAATATAGTTAATTTGCGCAGTTTTTCTAAGAACGTTCTATATTATTCTACATTATTAACGTATCACTTTTCAACGCAGTATATTTTTTCCTGCAATGAGATTACAAATACTTTGCTATAAAAAATAATGTTCTTTTTCTCTCTCTCTCTTTTTTTTTACAGACTAAAATGGATAACCGTCAATATAAAACAGCGCACGAATTTGCGAGTGATGTACGACTTATATTTACTAATTGTTATAAGTATAATCCTCCCGATCATGATGTTGTTTCAATGGCTAGAAAACTGCAAGATATATTTGAAATGAGGTTGGTAGTGTTAAGATTTTTGCAAAAATATAAAATCTAAATGGATGACAGAATTATAATTGTATAATTAAACATATGATTAGATATGCGAAAGTTCCGGATGAACCTGGTAGTAGTATAGTGGCTATGAAAGGAAGCAGTAGTGGTAGTGCCACTAGTTCTGGAGGAGAGAGTTCTTCTGAAAGTGACGATTCGGTTGAGGAACGTACTCAAAAGTTACTTGCTCTACAGCAAGAGGTATGATCTTTTTTCGTCTGTTCAAATGAAGTAAGATTAACTCGTATACAAATATAAAGCGCGGAAATATAATTTATTTTTTATTCCATATTTCATAGTTGAAAGCTATGCAAGAGCAAATGAGAAAATTAGTGGAGGAGAGTGGTAAGAAGAAAAATAAGAAAAAGAAACCGGATAAGCCAAAATCAAAGCCGATGAGCAATAAGAATAGTAGCCTTGTTGCCAGTCATACTGGTGCCATGAAAGAACTCATGAAACCCAGTGGTGGTATTCCTAGCGTGTCTGACAGTGTTGGTGCTAGTATAGCCAGTGTTGCGATGGGCGCGGGCGATTTGAAAATGCCTGGCGGCATGGGCAGTGATCTCCATCATCAAAGTACAGCAATAGGACCTAATAAAGCTCATGCTACTGGAAGCTTAGGGCATCATTTGCCGACAGCAGCGAATGCGAAACCGAAAGGTAAAGGTCGTGGACCCGGAAAAGCTGCCACCACTGCGAATACTGCAACCAAGAGGCCGAAAGCTAACAGCAGATCTGCTGGAAATAAGAAAAAGAATACTGGTAGTCAACCACCTCCAATAACGTTTGATTCGGAAGATGAAGATAATGCTAAACCCATGTCTTATGATGAAAAGAGACAACTCAGCTTGGATATTAATAAACTACCGGGTAAGATATAAAAATATATATAATTACATTAAACTCCTAATCATATATTAGATGATGAAAAGTCGAATTAAAGAGATTAATTAGATTATAATATTAAATGTTATATAAAAATCCCGCTAAGAGTTTTCAAGATAGGAATTATCTATTGGTTTCCATCAACATCATTACACTAATATTTGCAAAATGATCGTTATATGGACGAGGAAAGATTACTATAATAAATATTTCCTTTTGTATTTGATTTCAAATTTCCTTGCTTATTACGTATACCTTTCTAAGAATTCTAAATTATTCTATTTAAAATTATAAAAACAAAAAATAAAAAGAAAATAAAAAATATATATCAATTATTTTATTGATCTTTTTTGGGGGTTTTGTTTCTTTCTTTAGGTGATAAATTAGGTCGTGTTGTACACATAATACAATCCCGAGAGCCTTCACTGAGGGATTCGAATCCAGATGAAATCGAAATCGATTTTGAGACCTTGAAACCATCGACGCTTAGAGAACTAGAGAGTTATGTTGCCTCATGTCTTAGAAAAAAACCACGTAAGTTTTACTATAATTTTAGTTTTTAGTTGAGCTTATGAAATAATAATCTCTTCTTTGGGGCAGCTAAATATTATATCTATAAGTACATAATATTCCACACACAATTTTATTGAAATAATAATAAAATATATATAAGAAGTTAGAGTATATATTGTATAATAGAACAATTTATACACATGTGTGTGTGCGCGCATATCAAGAATATTATATGATACATATTTTAAACATAACTAGTAAGCCTAGTTAAAGTTACTCAATAATGTAGCAATATTTATTGCAATGGATTTTATAAGAAATTTTTTGTATATTTAAATGCTACATTATCATATGTTTGCAGACAAGAAAGTCAGCGGTAAATCTAAAGATGAACAGATTGCAGAAAAGAAGCAAGAATTAGAAAAGAGGTTGCAGGATGTGACGGGGCAGTTAGGCAATGTCAAAAAGACGGCTAAGAAGGGTACGCGTCTTTGATATTTATTTTTCTATAAAATAACTTTAATATTTTTTTTTAGAAATTTATCAGGAAAAAAATATTTAAAATGGCGAAATTGACAGATATAATAAAGAAATCATTCTATTTTTTTAAACAGAAGACAGCAGTAAGTCTGTTGATGTAGTTGGAACTGGTGGTGCCAGTGGACCTTCGCGATTGTCGGCGTCGAGCAGTAGTAGCAGCGATAGTGACTCCAGCAGTAGTTCACTTTCTTCAAGCTCCAGTGACTCAAGCGACAGTGAAGCAGGTTAGATACAAATGTAACTGCTACTATATTAGACCCTTACGTGGGAACAAAAAAAAAAGACTACTTGTAATCAAGTAGTTATTACAAAAAACTATAAAATATGATTTCTTTGGTGAGATTTAAAATTATGGGGTTATTTGCGCGTGCGCGAGACTTATCTGTTGTATACATCTTTTTCGGAGGGGAATAACGTATATTCGTATTTTCAAGTTCTTTACAGGAATTTGTTACTTCCTAGCGATTCCTCTGAAGCACAGATTTCCATATTCACGTTTACGCCCGAAAGTTTTAAAAGACAATACATTTGTACAAGTATATACAAGATGTGAATATTGATTTAGACTGTTAAACGCGCTATTTTCTCTCATCGCATCACAAATATAACAGGGTTGTTGCGAGGGGATTTCTAAAAAATATCTACTTTCTGTATGTGTTTTTTCTTTTCTTTTTTTTGCGTGTTGTATAATACTATAAATGACATTATCAATTTAAAATAATAAGAAATTTGCTACTATCGAGAAAAATAGCGACGGAGTCGTAGACGTGAAGTTCAAGTTTTTCTTTAAAAACGACTCACCATTTCATGTGGCATACGTAATATATATACATAATGTTTATACATAAACATAAACATATACATATACGTATACTCACACACGTACACACATACATTATGTACATTAAATTTTGTACACCAACTGTATAAAACATAAAACAATAGAAAATAAAACATAATATTTTTATCTCGATAATATAATTTCTTAATTACAGAGTGAATGTAATACTTACTTAATGCATGTGATTATTATAATATTTCAATACATAGCAGAAAATTATATAATGTAACTTTAATTTCATGGTAAAAAAAAAAAAAAAAAAAAAAAATCAACAATTTAAATTTTTTGTTATCAATAAGTTTAAAAGAACTAAAAAAATTAATTAATTATGTTCATTGTATTTCATTTTTATTATTATATACACTAAAACTTGACAAGTCTCTACTGGAAAAAGTGATGCCTCATGATTTGGTGATAAATTTAAGAACTTCAAAGAAAAAAAATATTTGTGAACTCTGTGCCTAACCAATTTTCTATTGGCAAATAAAAACAATCGAAAAACACTGATGCATATTAGCAGTGTATATAACATACGCAAGAAGGAAGTTACAAACTAGATATAAACGATTTTTTCAAAAGGGGGTTTGACGTGTATCGCAAATATCTTCTTAAGCTGCTGAATCTTGCTTATTAATTACTGTATTTATTAGGACGGCGTTATTCACATACACATACACACATGTAGCTTAAGTGCTGCGTTATATTAATGCAAGTACAGATGTGAGTGTCAAGTTTCATTTTGAAAACAGATTGTAGAATGAGATGATATAACTGTAAAATTTCGCACACTTTTTACCACCGACGAAAATCGCGGATGTGCGCGATGTGTATGTAGCATTAAGAATTTGAAACTTGACACGCACAGAAAGAATTTTTATTTAATTTACGAGACATATGCAATGGTAAGAACAAAGAAAGGTGAGCTAGTGGAGTGCAGACTGTGTTTAGAGGATACCATATGCCATGCCAGCTTGTTTCATGAATTATATTGATTATGAACAATATGATTATTTTCTCTTGCCCTATCGGTGTTAACAATACATTCTGTTGCTCGAAAGTCGTATAGTTTGCTATTCAAGGTTACTGAATTTCTCACTGCAGTCTCGCCTTTGGGTTTGTAAGAAAATTATCGCTTTCTTAAGTTAGCGAATGCTTCTGGAAGAGACTTCTTTATCCCGCGATGAGCAAAATTGCAAAATGCCATATGACTGTAGTGTCAAATAATAGTACCTTGTAATAAGTTATAAAAACGTATTTTTCATAGCTTTCCCCGATAATTATATATATCGCCCTACATATAATCCGAAAGATCATTCGATATATTAACTCTTGCAAACTTGCGTTATTTATTTATACTAAAGGATAATCAGAACAGCAGTTACTTGTATCACTGTGTTTTTCGAATCATTAAGTTTGGTTTCTCACATTGATCCATTCATGTCGTATCATTTCTCAGAATTTAGTGATTAACAGGCGTCGCACTAAACCATAAGAAGTGGGCATAATACGCAATATTATTTGGTTGATGTGAAACGTTTGCGTTTTATGCCCTTCGGTCATTTCCACACATTTCAAACTATGCGGACCATAATGATATTCGGTTATCGTTATCGTAAAGAGACAATTTAGGCGGTGGGATCATAGCGATACACACACGGGAATGCAGACAATGTGTATTGGTGGCTAGATTTGCAAATTAGTGCAAGGTTTCGCATTTCAAGGTTTAGCAATAGTTCATAATATTACGCGTTTGTATTTTACCAATGACTCGCGCTCTCTTGCGAGAACTTTATCTCCGTAAAGCAATTCTAAAACAAGATTCTTCTCACAAATACGAAGAAATCGATTTGTAATTGTTACCTATTTCCACTTCAATCTTAAAGCTTACCATAGGCAAAGATGTGCTTCCTTTAAGAAGTCAATTATTAAAGTATTTCTTTCGTCTTGTAAGCCGAATCTGTGTTTCGTTTCTTGTACGAGACGAGCGAAAAACGAATACTAATCTTCCTTACTGACTCGTTCCGAGTGCATAGATTCAAATAAAGTAATTCTAATAAATTCATAGATAAATTAGTGCGGAGAGTACATTTACATCTGAGTTCTAATCGATAGATCTCATTGTTTTTTGTTTTTTTTTTTGTTTTTTTTTTGTTTGTTTTTTCGTAAAATGAATGACTTTGAGCATGCACATATGTGTACAAACTTAAAGAAGTAGAAGGTATATTATATAAGATAGGAAAACGACACAGAGAGAAAGGGACTCGACAAGATTGATCACAGTGAAAGCAGGTAGAAAGGAAAAGGAAAAGGAATAGGAAGGGAAACAAGTTAAGAGGAAATGATCTATATATATATATACATATATAAATATAAATATATATATATCTATATACATATATGTATACACAAGGCGCCCTAGCCTCCAAACACATTGTTTGCACTCCGCTAAGCTTTGCAAATCGTCGTTTCATCTTATTTACCACTAGTTCCTCATCGGTTAACCATTGTCAGTTTTCTCATCGTTCAAATGATTAGAAGAAAAATTGGGAAGAGTGTCTTCTTTCTGAAATTGATATCACTATACCAATGAGAATTGCGAATTATGAGAATTGGTGTGGTTTTACATGCCTCAATATGTGAGAATAGTAGCTATTCGAGTCAAGCGCATCACACATTTCATCGCAATAGTATTTCACAATGTGTATTGTAAATACCGTTAATAATTTCCGAGTAACGAATATTGTCATAACTTTTGAAGTATAGCATTACTTTTAAACCCGTCCTATTAAAACATTTTTAGAAAATCTTTTATACGAGTTTAAACAAGATTAATTTTAATAATAATTTTTTGTTTTTATATTTCTATGTGTAAATGTCTGCTCCATGATAATGTTTTTTGTTGAGATATCATGTATAAATTTAGGTCTTATATATATAAGAAGATATATATTGATAAGAATTTATTGTGAACGTAACCGATAATGACGCTCTAAGCTGTTTCATCTGCAAGATGAGCTTGTAATTAAACATAACGTGAGCATTAACGATAATCGAATTTGCACTCGAGTACAATTAAATAGTATCATGAATCGTACACTCAGCAGCGTACTTACTGTCCCGACAGAAGAAAGAAAGAGAGCAAAAAAAAAAGAGAGAGAGAGATAAGAGAAAGGGCAATTAAATATTACGATAATTACTCGATACAAATAAGCCACGATTGGTCGAAAAAAAGTGTTCGTCGATTAAGAGAGTTATTGATTATTGGAATTATAAGCATTTAAAGGTAGAATATGACAAATGTCAGACAGATTAATGATTGATACATTATCGCCATTTTATGTTTCTCCAAAATACTGAAAATGACTAAAGAGAGAGAGAGAGAGAGAGAGAAGGATATCCGAATAATTAGCTAGATTATGGGAGAAGAAATTTTTGGCAGCGTGTGCTGAATTAGATAGATTCTACGACGCATCTATTAAGATACAATCACCATTAGCTTGTAACACGAGGTATAGGGCATTTTATAAAATGATATCCATATTGCCTTCCAAAATTTTTGTAGCATTTACTCCGTATGCAAGCACGCGTCTAAATTTTTTTTTCGCATTCTTTCATCCAGACTGGAATGTCATCACTCTTCCTGCTAGTTATACGCGAAAGCAGATTATTTAAGGAATCTAATTATTTTATTATATTCGAAAAATAGACACACACGTACAGACACACACATCTCTTTTATTTAATATCGCCGATATTACCTTTCTATTTCGGACTCGTATGTATAAGCGTTCCATCTGTTTTCTTCTCTCTGCGTATCGCGAATTTAATAATAACGGTAAACACGAGCGTACGTGTTTTTTGTACATAGTGAAAACTAATATATCATAAAATATTAATAAATAGCTATAAGTTACACCTACGGAGAAGAAAAGCGACACATACATAGACACGCGCGTGAGACTCTTTTTTTTATTAAGTGCATACACACAAAGTTTAAACGAGTGACGTAAACGTTAATCCTCTTCAACAGTCGCGGTTGGCTCATATACGGGTGGTCCAGTTAACTATATTATATAAATTAAGATACGCTGGTACTCCTTCTCGTTGGCTTTTTTTTTGTTTTTTGTTTTTTTTTTGTTGCTTATCATCGAACGGATTTTAAAATAAGGTTTGTCCGTCACATTCCATCGATAAATTTCGGCGTTGTGATTGTTATGATCACGAATTATTCGAGAGTACATATTTGACAAAAAGAAAAATGATGTTATCTCATGGTACTTCCCCATGTATCTACCGTCTCACCGATAATTTTATATAGCACGCTATGAACATCGAGCAGGAGTCTCTTGCCACCGATCTCAATGTTGCGCTAACTACGACTTTAACATTAAACAATGTAAGAGTGTGTCACTCTCGTGTATCCTTCATCTTTAAGTTAAATCCATAAACCGTGGCACTTTGTCCCGGAAAAGGACAAAAATCTATAAAAGAAATAAGAAGTTGAATCCGTATCATACCATTTATTTACACATTATTCCTATCATATATTACATTAATTATATATTATATTATATGGAAATATAAAAAAGAAAGACGGCAATTTGATGATTTTTGTAGTCAATATTTTATAATCGTCACTTCCGCCACCGTCACAATTATTATTATATTGTTATTATAATAAATCATTATTATCGCTACACTTAAACGAAGAGAGCAGGCGCGTGCTTTCGCATACATATATGTGAACTATATATATAAATATATATGTATGTGTGAAAACTCTCTCTCTTCGCGACACGTGTGCATGTATATGTGGGCGCGCGTGCGGTATGTATGTATGTATGTATTTATATGATGTGTATACATATACATATATATGCACACGCAAATAATCATAAATGAATTGAATACAACCAACTTTATGTAGAGAATGAGGGGGACGAAGTCGTTCTGCGTATTAAAATTTTTTAATATAAAAAATCAACAAGAGATATGAAAGTCCACAAAAAAAAAAGGAACATACAATTGAGATATTTAAATTAACATTGTTGTACACAGTGATACAATTATAATATAAGCATATGAATAAAATCTATTAGAAAATATATGCTTGAAGAGTTGTTTGATTTTGTTCGTTTCTAATGTTTTATGTTTCGCATTTTTACTTGCCGTTATGCAACGTTTTCGATGGCTGGTATCCTCTTTGCACACTGCATTTCACTAGTTTCCCATCTCTCGATGTGACAGAGAATGATGATTGACTGCACATTACTCACTTGTTAGATGCACATTGAATTTCAGGAAATTCGTCGAATCGTCCACATAGAAAGAAAACAAAGAAAAACCCGCCAGGACCTTCGACAACGACCACCACTGTAACAGCGGTAAGATAACTGATTATATAAGAAGTCCCATTAAAACGAGAGTTGAACGTTTTTACTTTTATATATATATAGAATGAATCATAAATATTTTCCAAATAATGCGCTATTAATTCTTTTTACAAGTATTGATTCCGAATTTAAAAAAATATAATGCAATACATGTATTATAAGTATAACAATATATATGACGTTTATATAACAACTCTTGTTCCAATATTGTACATGTAATACTTTACCAATGAATTTCTTGAGATAAAGGATAATATATTGTTTAGGCTCCTATATTAAATCATGGTGGGACCCTGTTAATGAACAATCAGCCATCTGCGACAAATTCAGCGGGACCAATAAAACCACCTGCAACCCAATCAAGCAATATTTCTTCAGAGCAAGGTATATGGATAAAATTACGATATTAATAAAATAATATTATATGATATATGATTAACAAAATCTTTGCGTAAAACTTATTTCTTAGAAATTCAACAAATATTTGAAAATCTTTATATGCTTATTTGTATTTTTTGATTATCACATAAACATCGTATTTTTAAGTTATATAATTCTTGGGTTCTATTGTAATTTCACTTATCAACAGATTTTTTCAACAGATCTAGGGATATATAATTTATCCAATATTACTAATTTACCCTTTTTAAACTTTAATTTACATTTGTTTAGACTTTTCAATTTTGCAAGTTTATACATATAAATACGTACATGTTTAATTTACAGAGTCTTTACGATGTTATAAGTTACGAAAAATGTGAAAGCACGTCGTGTTATTACAAAAAAAGATAAATTAATATATGCGGTTAATATCACACAGATTTGCGAAATACGAATTGCAAAACTTCTTTTAGGAGGCAATAATAATCAGCAGCCTGTCGCAGTAGCTGCTGTTACATCTGGGCAAGGCATGCCTGTCGCAAGTCACCCGTCTATGCCAGCACAACCATCGCGACCTACAGCTATGGCCCAAGCGATTCCTGTAAAAAAACCAACACCGCCGCCACCAACATCTAATCCACCAACTCCGTCAGTTTCTGTACCGACTCCACCGCCCAGCGTAACACCTACAAATACGAATTCTATAACAGCTTCGCCAGCTGTATCTCAACCGCAGCAACCACCAACGACTATTAGTTCCTTTCCGAATTCGAACACACCTGTACCCACAGACGGAAATTTAAATCAACAGTCTGATCTTTTACAGCCATACAATACTCTATCAGGTATTTATATAAACAGTCTGTTCTTTTACAAATATTGTCAATATAATGCTCTACCAGATGTCTGTGCAACAAGATTTGCACAATTATTTATAAATATTCTTATAGTATTATTATCTATTATATACCGTACTATTTATCTTATAATATTTTATTAGTATTATTTATAAACATCTTGCATATAACAGATTTATCACGTATGAAAAGAGAAGAACGCATATAATTAGTAATTTGGTTTGTGTATGTATTTTTATGTAGCTTCAGTACCTACCACACAATCCTCTTTGGAGCAGACGCTCGCGATCAAGAAGGATCCTCCATTTATACAAACACAACAGCCTTCTTTGGATCAAACACTTGCGATTAAGAAGGATCCTCCATTCATCCAAACATCTCATACGACCAATAATACCAATACCAATACAAATTTAAATTTAATACCGGATGTAAAACCGGTGAACATGATGCCGACCAGTATGGCTTCTAATCTGAATTTGGGCAATATCAATATGGCGAGTTTGAATATGAATCTCTCGCAAGGATTGGCAGCGCATATGTCCATACAGAATCAATTGGAGAATATGATTAATACCACTGTGTCATTGCCAAATATTCAGAACTCTCATAATGCTACGATGTCGCAACAGCACTCCAATGGGTTTCCAAATACAAAGCGCGGAAATTCACCACCCAACATGCTGAATAACAACGGCATTCCGGGATTGAACATGGGAATGAATATGGGAGGCATGAGTTCGATATTCGATCCTCTTCCTATAGTATCTATGCCAATGCAGATTTCCCAGATTTCCATAAAGAAGGACGAAAAACCTTTGCCCATTTCTCAACCTCAACTGACGCAAAAGCCTATGGATGGTTCGTGCAATATTTTTGCGCATTTATCTTAGCATTCCTTTCTCTAAATTTGCATTTAGGCTATGCCAGCACCTATGTTTATTGGGCTTATCTGTTCCTTATATATCTTCCATCTTATATATTATAGTAAATTCATGTTTATTACATATACAATTCTCTTTCAAGAAATAATTTGAATATTAATGTAGCTATTAACATTACAATAGAAATATGTTGTATAGAAAATACATACACAATATGCATTAATGCATATTAATTAGTTTAATTTTAACAATTTTTAATAGTTTTATGTTTTTGTTTATTTGCTTTCTGGTCTTTTCTTGCGTTCAATCGCACTTATTAATTATATTCCAAGCATAATCTTCACTGTTGAATATTATGATTTTAAGAGTTTTATATGTAGAATAATCTTTTATATCTATTAATGCTTAAAGTAATGTTGCTTTATGTGTGTTTTAACCGCTATATATCAACTGCTTACTAACCAAACATGTAATACCATTGCTCTAGCAGGAGCTTTCTTTGCAGAAATGAACACCCTAGGAATGCCACCAATGGGCAATCATGCTAGTTCGCAGCTGATGCCTGAAAAGAAAATGACTCCACCTGATTCGAAGAATCCCGCTGCAAATTTTGCTTCAGCCTTTAAAAATAAGGTACAAAATCTATATTTTCTAAGTACGCATTAAAATTAAATTGTATATGTAAGAAATATAGATAATATATAGTTATATGTGTAATTTTCTTTTTTTTCTTTTTTTTCTTTTTATAATGTGCCACATTTTATGTGTATGCGTATATGTATATATATATATATTTTGATAAATTATGAAAAATACCTTTTCTCTATTTGTGTTTATATTTATATTTATATTTATATTTATTAAATGTTGTGTTATTGATTCCACAGACTGTGGAGCAAAATGTAAAAAATGCATCCTCGTGGTCCTCCCTGGCGCAAGCATCGAGTCCTCAATCGGCGGCAGGAAGTAATATGAAGAGCGCAGCCCGAGATTCATTCCAGGCATTCAAAAAACAAGCTAAAGAAAAGCAAGATAGGGTCAGTTCTAATACTGTTATTTTTTTGAATTTTTTAAATCAATTATATATTTTTCTTTATAGATAAAATAGGTGTTTAAATAGTATATTAGAAAATAAAATGTATTTAATGAAATCTTTTTGTATTTATTATTGCTTCTATCGAAATTTTAAAATAAACTGAAAAACGAACATAATGGAAATTAATAATATTCATATGTGATCACACATCGTGGACAAAAAAAAAAAGACAACATTGACAACATTCAATTTTGACTTCGAAAGGTGCGCGACAAAATTGTTTTTCTACTTAGCTTTTAGCCTCTTGTGACCTTTATTATTTTTCATTATATTCGTATGTTTTCCATTTAATTTAAAATTTTGATAGAAGCATTAATAAGTACAGAAACATTTTATTAAATAAATATTATGGGATACACACTGTTCAAACATCTATTTTGTGCTCGATTTGACTTTTTTATTGAAATTATTCTATAATACAATGAATTAGTAGAGAGATTTCAATTCATGTATGATATATATATATTCAATATGTTTATATATTAATATTTGTAAAACAGCAAAGAGCTCTCATGGAACAACAAGAGATGCGTAGACAGCAGCAGAAGGAACAAGCAGAGCGAGAGAGGATGCGGCAAGAAAGTGAGAGAAGAAGGGAACGAGAGGAAGAGGATGCCCTGGACAAGGTTAGGAAAAATGTCGGAGATCAGCAAGGAAATGTTATGACTGCCACAACAAGAGCGGAAGAGGTGAAAGCCATTGCTGATACGGATAGTAGTAGTCCGAGTCATTCGTCCAGTCAAGATAAATCCGCTGCCGAAAGAGAACGTCAGAGGCTGCGGGAACAAGAACGTCGACGACGAGAAGCGGTAAGTACTTGATATTTGTCGCATCTACAAAATTTCTTTTTATTCTTAAAACAGAAGAAAAAAAGATAAAAAATTGTGCTTAATATGTAGAATTATAATAGAGATAATAACTTGGAAAGGAATTCTTGCAACGATTATAATGTGTGGTCATGATTGTGTGTTTAATCATATATAAACAAATTTATAAAATAACTTATTGCATATATGATAGGAATATAACTCAATGGTTTAAATATAACTTAAATATTGTCAATTATTAGTTAATTGAATAATATTAAATTTACATAGAATTTTAATACTGTTACAGCATATATATGTTGTACTACATATAAAAAGTTTACACCGTATCATAAAATTTATCATACAATTACAGAATTTATTAGCATAATGTTAATATTTTAATTATCAATTATTATAATCATTTGAATAATTAGTAATTTGTAATAATTTGGAGTAAAATTGACTATTTTAAATAGCTATATCTAGATTATATTTAACATTCAAAGCAAAGGTCTTCGCGAAAAATAGTTTAATTTATCTTTTCAGATGGCTGGGCAGATTGACATGAACATGCAAAGCGATTTGATGGCTGCGTTTGAGGAATCTTTATAATGTTACTACATGCTGTTCATGATAAACTCACTAAAACTTGGACGGAATATGGACATATATTTGACGTTTTCTATATTTAACATTATAAGAGGAATCTGAAAAGGTGACGTTAATTAATAAGCAGAATAATGCTAATTATTGAACTTACATAAATAATGACGTTGACGACCCAGACATTTTCGTGCTAATTACTATAGTGGTGGTGTAGTTGGGACATTCCAACAGATAAAACCCCTCTTGATTGAAGTTTTGATTGCCAGAAGACTCGGATAATAGAATGAACAGTTTATTAGAATGATAAACTGTAATAAATTATATTAAATCGATGGACACACACACACACACACACACACACACACACACACACACACACACACACACACACACACACATCGAAGTGTGACAATGTAATTAGATAAATAATACTTATATGATACTTCGAAAATGCTACACTAGTTATTGTGTTACATTTTTCCGGTTTTCATAAGTTTGTACTTTATGTAAATTTGAAAACAAAACAGGATATATTATGTGAATAAGAAGTTTGCATGTGTACCGAATGTATGAAATTAGATTGAATGTAGGCACGGGGGATAGAGAGATGTGTACATTTAGTTAAGTTTTATATTTTTCCACATTCAGTCATTAATCGTTGGTAGGATTATTATAGTACAGCTTGTTGCCAATAAAATATGTATGCAATTGATTAATAAAAATCACAAGCAAGTAGTCGATTGTCAAGATCACCAAATTCTTGAATGTTGTATTACATTTATTTACGTTTTAACAATTCTTTTCAATGTGACATCATACTATCAATAGAATAAATACATTTCTCTTGTATAAAAATTTGTTACTTTCACAATTCGATGTCAGCATTGCAATTTTGTTTTTACGAGTTTAAAATTTACTAAAGATTAAATATACCTGTTACTACCACTTCACATAATATGTCCTTGTTTTATTGAATTTAACAATTATCATGGCTATTTGCTTGTGACTTTTATTAATTAATTGCTCATCAATCAAAGTATTATATTTAATCAGTGTATAATATCTTGATTGATCCAAAAGTCATACTGCGAGTCAGCTGATCAGATTCAAAGCTATACATTAATTCATTTTAGAACAACATTGTCAATTATTACAAATAATAAGATGATTCTAGAATTGAAGTAATTTCGATCCTACCAACCGCTAGATCAGGCTATATATCTAATCTTTAGTATATTTTAAGCGAAAATGATATCGCGATGCCGATATCAAATTGTGAATAAAAAATTTTATTAGAAAAGAAATGTATTTATTTGATCATTAATATGGTATTGAATTAGAAAAATTGTTAAATTGTAAATAAAAAATTGAGGGAATGTGTATATATACATGTGAATAATCTTAAAATATCATTTAAGTTCAAGAGATCATAAAGTAAGAGTAGAGGAAAGTTATACGAATGAACAATCGAGCAAGGGTTGATTAATAATTAAAAACCGCCCAAGCAAAATTCGATGAACTTTGACTAAGAAAAAGATTTCTATCAATAAAAGATAGTGCAAAAGTCGATACGTTGAAGTAGTTTTACAATTTTTACTTTTCAATATTTCATCATTTCGTCTTTAGATATTTTCCATTTTATTTTATTCTTCTTTCATTTGATCAATTGTAAATCATGATTTTGTTTAAAATTTTGGTTAAAATTCTTAAACTTTTGGGACAATGATAATAATTTTGGATTATTTGAAGCAAATTATGTCATCATAACGATTACTGATCGCCGACACAAATATTGCTACATATAATATATGACAAATAAAGATTTTCCTAGAAGCTTTTAAAAAATAGAGTTGCATTTATAAATCAATAATTGAGTTAGCTCGCATTTCCATCAATAGTGCTTGCATCGCTAATATCATCTTGACATAATAATTTTCTCGGAATATTTAAATAAATTTTAAATATTTAATTATATATATTTTTGAAAATTGAAATTACACATTAGTACGATATACAATTCCTTTTCTTACGAATTCATCTCCGATGCACATATTAGCATAAATAGGATTGCAAAGGGCGAAGTAAATATTCGAAGGTAGCTTCTATTATTTTTTTGTTCTTTCATTAATATAGAATTTCAATTCAACTTTAAAAATAATTTAAATTACCAAAAAATTACAATAAAACTTTCTTGTAATATTGCTAAAGTTAGTGTCAACAATAAACGAGAGCAGAATTTATCGTTACTAATATTGAAAATATATAAGCAAAATATTAAACAACGAATAGCAACCAAAAGAATTTTTTTTCTTTAATTTTTCTTACGAGCTCTCTCTCTCTCTCTCTCTCTGTTATCTGTGTCT
The DNA here is from genome assembly GCF_030449975.1 of Polyergus mexicanus. NCBI lineage: Eukaryota > Metazoa > Arthropoda > Insecta > Hymenoptera > Formicidae > Polyergus > Polyergus mexicanus. Next base: position 4,734,959 of record NW_027223344.1, read on the forward strand.
CAAAATTGTATTAGTGATATGCCGAACACTATTGATTTGTTTACAATTATTTGTAAATGTATTTTATATTTTTTATGAGCTTCTAGAAATTTTGAAAAATCTCGAAGATCTTCGAACTCTTTTAAAAGCTAGTCCTTCGTGCTCTCTATCTAAAGATTAAGTAAAAACGAATGAAAAATTGGAATGAAAAAAATTATGGAACTATTTTATGTATAGCATTGCTTTTCTACATTTCTTTTATTGATAAAATCTTTTTCTTAGTCAAGGTTCACTCAATTCGCGTATTTTGTTCAAACGGTTTTTAGTTATTAATCAGTTCATGTCCCTTCGATTGTTCAGCGTAATATAACTTTCGGTCATGTTATGTCAAACTTAGATGATACTTCAAAGATTATTCACATACATGTTGTTTCCTCAATTTTTTAAATTCATATTTTAACGATTTTTTTTTATTTTATACCATACTATTGACCGAATAAATATATTTCTTTTCTATTAAAACTCGACATATTAAAACCGAAAAATCCCTTTTCTTCTAGATAATTGAAGTCTTCGGCATGAAATGGCACGTCATCATTTCCGACTGTGCATTTTTCTTTTTTATAAATTAAAGATATGTTTTAGGTAAAATGACGTTTCGTGTTTCGCATGTAGAAAGAAGAACAAAATCGACATATCTGTCGACTTTTATATAAATATGTTTCACGATATGTTTAAAGACAAGCAAACGAACAATCAATGTAAAACTTGCGCTGCCAAGATTTAAAACATGTGCATATTATATATATTCATAATACTGTTACCGTTTGATTCGAATATTCAATTCATTCAATTTATTGGATTGTAAATAAAAAAAGTTTGCATTTGATTTTATATTAGTTGTTCGTTTGTTCAATGTATATTCATTTTAATATATATCTCAATTATTTTATATTCATTATTATGTAATTAATACATAAAATGTTGTTTTAGTACTCTGCGTTGATACCACTGCTT